>NC_064851.1:46289133-46641633 GCF_024139225.1 Suncus etruscus
TATGAGGTCTCTCTCTCTCCTGCAACTTCTGTTTTTTTCACTCCAGAGAACAGAGTTAGATTACTGAAACAAAGCGAGGTATGCACCAGCCTACATTCAACCAAGCTGCAGGCAGTCCTTCCCACAAGTCCCATCTATTTCCAGGTGTCCTGCTTTAGAGCCCAGTAATCCTATACTAAGATTAGTTCACTTTTCTGAGTTTAGCATGAAGGTGGAATTCCAAGAACAAGTATAGGGCAGAAGTCAGACTTGAACTTCCTGAACAGATTTGAACTTCCTGGTGGTCTTAAGCTCCTGGGAGAACAGATAAAAAAAAAACATGCCCCTCCCTCCACACACAACAAAAGATATATAATTGCTACATTCTGCAAATAGTTTTAGTGGCTTCCTATGCCCCAGACCATCACCCCAGTCTTGCTCATCCAAAATGGCCTGCCACCTGGCCTCCTTTGCTTCCTGTTCACTTTGCAGGCTTCCCACAGGACTGCCAATCCTCTTGTCAATAGAGCCTCTGGATTCTCTTTGTACTGAGTTTGTTTCTGTACATCATCTCTTCCCTGTCCTTCCAAGCGGAGTGTGTGAGCTACATTAGCCAGAAACCAACTAAGATCACAGAGGTACCTCCCAGCAAAACCTAGGTGAAAGGCAGGCAGCACTGCTGCTCTCACTCTCCACTTGCTCTGCTCTCTACAGTGTCCTGTTGCCAGTCCTCTCCATCTGCTTGGGGTCAAATGCACTTCAGAGAAAGGATGTTTAAGATAGGCATTTGCCTATCTCCAAGGAGACCCTGGCAGGGAGGGAAACAGAGGGGGAGAAAGGGCAGGTTCCTGCATTCACTACACCCACAGCTGGCTAGTGGACCCTGGTGTAGCCTCAGCCAGCTCCTCTAATAGGAGGCGGCCCCGTGCAAGGACCTGCGAAGAACCTACTCGCAGCACATACTCCACCCAAATCCCACATGGCTCCCCCTGCAGGGTACTTGTCCAATTGCACCTGATACCACAGCTGCAAGAGCAGAGGGACTTGCCCCAACCTGCACTGCTGATGGACCCAAGCTAGTTCTTCCAGGACTGCTGGACCAGAAAGCCAGGGAACAGGGAGGAGGAAGTGAAAAGTTTAAGGGTAATGGAAAATTTTGACATTACAACCTTTTGGCAGATAGCTGTTTCACGACTTCACTGCAACTGCACTGTGGATTCAAACACACACATGGATGTGCTAGGACACAGGGTGGTGATGGTAGTAGTGGTGGTGGTGGTGAAGGGGAGGTCTCAAAAATTTCCTGCTCTATTTTTTGTTATTTCAGGGGTCTTGGATCTGAACAGGGGCACAGGCACAACAGCAGCTACCCACCTGACCCTCTCCAGAGAGATCTATATGCTCATCGCCAATGGCAGCTTTGAGGTTCTACTTGGTGTGACCCAGGATCCTGGGCAAACCGCTCTTTCTCACTGTCCTCACACCAAGTGGATTGCAAAGCCAGTGTCCTGCTTGGCTGCCTGGTCTGTTGGCCCTATCTCTGCCCCTTGCCTAGGTTCTAAACACCATTTCCTTTGGTGTTTAGAATCTCCACCATCTTCTGTCCCTGGTCATTCTGATATCAGTGTGTGTGTGTGTGTGTGTGTGTGTGTGTGTGTGTGTGTGTGTGTGTGTGTGTGTGGTATATGTGTGGAATTGGGGCAATACCCAGTAATAATCAAGAACTGTTCCTGTCTCTGCACTTAGGGATGACTCCTGGTGGGCTCAATGTTCTTTGTGGTGCTGGATGTTGAACCAAGGTCAGCTACATACAAGGCAAATGAGCTGTCCACTGTATTATCTCTTTGACTCTTTGGACTCAGGACAATCACCTTTTCCAGAATGAGAACCATGCTTCGATATTGCGCAAGATATTGCACTTGTGTGGGATTAATAGGATCCCATCCCGCTCGGTATATGCCTTGTTACTCAATGGTTGAAAATATCTTCTGAATGTAGTACCTTAGATTGGTATTTAGACATTTAATCTCCACCTCTGGGTGTGGTCTGATTCTTCCAATAAATACCCTGGGTTTCAGGAAAATGCTCCCCTGTCTTTCCAGACTTCTCACTGATCATCCTGTTTCTTAGAAGATGGAAGGCCTATGTGTTAGAACTCCTGAATCCATTTCACCCTCTTTAGTGTGTATAGATTATTTTCTACATCAACATTTGCTTCCAGACCCGTGTCTCCAGTGCCCTGGCTGTGAAGTTTGAGGCCTGATTCTAACACACGTGCTCCCCTCCAACCTTGCTAGACTGTCCCCACCACCACCACCACCCTACTTTCTCCCCATCCCTCCTCCTCTCGAGTGCCTAAGACAGGGCTCCTCCTAGTCAAAGTGCATTCTTTAAAGCTCTCAGAGCAGGCAGTACCAGCCCCACACATTCCAGTCTGGAGAGATACTCAAGGAAAACAGAAAAGGAGCCTATTAATCCCATCTCTGTTTTCCTGCAAACTCGAGCCACCTGAACAAAATATTTCAGTGGAAAGATATCCTTTCTTCATAGCCACAGACTAATTGTAGTCATTGTCCTCTAAATGACATGCTGGATAATTCTGCATCCCTGCCCCCAGAGCCCAGAGAATCAGTCCTTACAGGAGTTCAGAGCTTGGGACTGACTGCACTGCTGGCAGTGCTGGGGGCCATGAGGGCCTGCCTGGTGGGGCGAGGTCATCAAGTATTGGAAACAGAACTCAAGGCTTCACCTGTGTAAAGCATGTGCTCCACCCTTTGAGTCAGTGCTCTGGCCTGGAGCAGGAGGATTTTATGAGCCACTGAGCCCCATAAGGATCAAGTACTCAGGCGCCCCCATGAGGTCTGTGCATTGGATCGTGTACTCAGACAGCCCCTCCACAAGGATCATGTTCTCACCCATGAGGATCGTGCACTCAGACCCCCATGAGGATAGGTGCACTCAGATCCTCCTCACTCTTGTGAGGATTGTGTACAGTGAGCATTATGTCTGGACAAATGAGGGGTGTCAAGCTTGTACCCAATTCTTAAGGAGTCGCAGAGCCTAGACGTGCTTTAACCTGGAAGACTGAGCTAAACTTAACTGAAGAAAGGCTTGAATGGCTCCTACAGATCTGGCCTGACTGTCAGCATTGGTCTTCTACTGGGGAGAGATGGGAGTGCTCCCTGTACATCACAGGCCCGGTCAACTCAGAGCAAGCCCCCAAACCTCTGCAGACAAAGAGACTCTGGGGCAAGCAGGGCTATGTACTCACTTCCCTTTCACCCTGCACCAAGTCTTTGAAGGCCTTATCTACAATAATAGATGACAGAATGGCACTTATCAGTGCAGGGTTTGGGCTTAGCCAACTTCCACCTATCCACAGACTGAGGGTTGTTCCCAGGAGGCACCTCTGTTCCTTTCTCAGGAGTTCTTACAGGAGTCTCACCCACTAACTCCTATGCACTGTCTATTCCACTCTCAGTTTGGGACCTTTTCCAGGAAGACTCACACTGGGATTCAGAAAGGATCCTCTCTGTCTCAGTTATGACATCAGATAGTTCCAGAGTTAATCATTAAAGCAATAATGAATCCAGAAGAGCAGGCTTTATCAGAAGTGATAACAGAGCCTGGATATCACCTGGTTGCCTGCACTACCTTATCTTATGCAAAGCTAAAAGGAGGAATTCAGAATTGCAGTTGGAATAACACTCAACTCCCTGCCGCACCCTGCAATAGAGTGACTGATTTTCCCAGCAACCGGGAAGACAGATCTCACTGGAATCTCTTTCAGAGGTCCTAGTCCATTTAGAACTGAGGGGAAGAGACAAGCAGGCAGCTAAACCCCATCTACACAGGTGATGGGTGGTGGTAAGAGTCCACCTTTTCACTGTTTGCAGTTGTTAGTCAGTGGGGGCCCATTTCTCTCAGAAAAAGACGAAGGGCCAGGATGGTTACCAGCCAGTTTCTAACTTCCTAAAGCACATCCAGGTGGTTAACACTTACCTCTTCTGCTGCTCTGGTGGGTGTGATGGGCTCCTTCTGCCACTATCCTTCTGCCAGGGATAGTGCAATGCCTGGCCTTTCAGTGGGAATCCAAAGGAGGAAGAGGCCATGGTAGACAAAGAATGATTCCTAGGGAGAGTGGCAGAAACTCTCCTGTATGGCTTTCTACGAGTCCAGCCTGAGGGCAAAGCTACTTATGATTACAGATGTAGGGATCTTATAAAGGCCCAACTTAACTCACAGGGAAATGCAAAGCACTTCTGCCTCCACCTGTAACTTCTCAAACTGCCAAAGATCTAACAATTACCTGGAAAGTGGATGGTCAACACACACACACCAGAAGGGAAGATGCACCAGAGGTAGGTGAGTGCATCAAGAAAATCTCTCTGAAAAAGCTACCTTTCATATGCCACCATTTTGCAATTGTATCGGATGCAGATGAACATAAATTTTAATATATTTCTAACCCTGAAAATTTAGAGGGGAAAAAGACTAAGTAGATGAGTTTATTCCATTCAAAAGTTTTACCCCAAAGCATGTACACTTAAAGGTGTAATGGTTGTATGAACCAATCAGAATAAATAGTCCTTGAGTGGGCATGTGACCTCAGTTAGACCAATTGGAATTCTTCACTGGGATTTTTCAATTTATAGCAGAGAAGAGATCCCCTCCCAGCCCTAGACAACACATGCCAAAATTATTAGCCTAGAGCACCCTGCAGTCATGTGCCCACATTACATGGACAAACTCATCAGGGAGAAAGCAACCAATGTGCTCAAAGAAGCAGATATAATGGCGGAGAGTTCAAACAGGAAGCAGCTCACACCAGCCCTGCCCTTCCCAGGGGGTACGTGTCCTAGCTCACATATCAGCTTGTTTTTTGGTTCACCTAATAAGCATAAGGTGAAACCTAGAGATGACACACTGTACAGGGCTTAACCAGTTCCTATGTAGAGGATGTGACATGCCCCTATCTGACAGAGACTGAAAAGAGGTCAATTGATCGGATCTAAAAATATCCTAATAGATGCCCTGAGTTAATAAAGGTTGTAGTAATGGGTGGAAATGAGTGATGTTTTATAGCCAACACTGGAAACATTCCATTTAAAAAAGTGCATTGTCTGGAGTTTTCAAGAATAGAGCAAATGTGGCATTGCTCGTAAGGAATTGATGGAGTCAGAGTGTTCTATTCCACTGAAAGTAAGTGTACTTTTGTTCCATGCCCAGCACCCTTCCTGGACCAGGGAAGCCACATATGACTCTGTAAGCCCTGAGCATGTAGGTACCACTTTCAGTGACTGGAGAACATTTCAAGAATTTATTCTTGCCAAAAATCTGGGCTCTGAATTAGAGGCATCCGCAGAAATTTGCCCTTACTAAAGCTAAGTGAAGTGTACCAGATGGAACTAACATGCGAGGGTTCTTGGTTACTTGGGGGTTGGGGGGGGGGGGATAGGGCTACACCTGGTGACACTCAGGGGTTACTCCTGGCTATGCACTCAGAAATTGCTCCTGGCTTAGGGGACTATATGGGACACTGGGGGATCAAAACGTGGTCTCTCCTAGGTTAGCATGTACAAGGCAAACGTCCTACTACTTGTGCCACCACTCCGGCCCCTTGGTTATTTTCTTATTTGTTTAAATTGATGGGAGGGAGAGGTAGGAACATAGGAGCACACCCAGTAGTTCTAAGGGGACCATGTGCAGTGCCAGGGATTGATTAGTGTTGGCTGTATGTAAGGCAAGCACCTAAACCTCTGAACAATCTCTTGAGCTCTGTTTGGTGGGTTGTTTCTTTGGGGCATCTCCAACCATGAGAAGCACCTCACTCTCTACTGGGAGTGATTGGATTTCCAAGCAGGAGTTCCCAGAATACAGTTACTCCCAACCCCTGTGTTCTGTGTATGTGACCAACCCAGGAGGCAGGACACAGTGCTGAGGCTCTGCTCGGGGCCTTTCCAGAAAAGACCATGAAGAGACAAGACAGTCACAGACTCAGCTGAGCAACACAGACCCCTTTCGAAGACACCCACCTGGGCCCAGACATACTAAAGAATGGATTGGATACTTAGGGTCACAGGAAATGATCCACTTGTGTCTGCATTTTTTTTCTGTACAAATAGCTCTTTTGAGCATGTGAATGGGCCTTTATGTAGTAAGTTCCCATCCACTGGCTAATAAATATGTGGCCTGACCTCGAAGTCCAGGTTCCTGTGGCCTGGACACTGAGGTCATTCAAGAAAAGAACGAGATGTCATCCCGAGACAGCTGAGGCTCCAGAGGAAATTGCCTTGGAGGGCCAAACAGCATGCTCTCATTCCCGGGGTCTGACACATCCTTATCTTCATGGGCATCAATGAGCGATGGCACGCAGCCAGTGGATCTGTCCTAGGAACACAGAGCAAGCAAGGGCTGGGTGGTTAATGAAAGCGAAAAGAGCAGGACAATGCTGGTTTTCAGGCTGCCTCGGAAATAATGGATCCCTTGGCTACCCTCTCACATCCAAGCACAGCATCTCTGCCGCACACCAGACCACAGCCACACCAAGCTCAGGGTTTTCACGGTTTAATTCAGAGCAATTAGAGCAGAACAGCAACTGCTGGGTCTGGCTCTTCACAGTATATAAAGAGCAATGACTCAATTGTGGGAAATAGTTACTCTGTATTGAGGCTTCATCGTCCACTCAATTAACAAGAACAGACGCACAGCTGAGAACTTTTACTTCTAGGACAGGCATTCTTAAAAATATTTAATGAAAATGTAATGGCTCTTCTCAATTATTATTAAATTACCAATTGTCATTCAATGGACATGCAATTCTTGAGCCATCTGGATTAAACAAAAGCGTAAGGGTTGGAAAACAGGGTGCTTGTCTTGTACTAGGCCAACCTCAGTTCAAGCCCTGGAACCACATATCCTACCATGGGTTCCATCAGGAGTGATCCCTTAAGTACAGAGCCAGATGTAAACCCTAAGCACTTCTGGGTGTGACTCCCAAACCCATAAGTCAGTTGAAATAAGCCACTTAGCTAGAAATATATATGAGTAGGAGCAGAGAAGTGTGTCACTGATAAACTACAGGCCTCTTGTGGGAGCCCTGGTTTGGTCCTCATCAGAAAGATAGAGAGGGAGGAGCTAGAAATGTTTCTGCAGCTTTGTAACAGTCCAGTCTGGAGTAGCAGGAGACACTGTAGTACTGTGGAGCTTTGTGTGGTCTGTGGTCCCCACAGGGGTCATACAGAGAGTTTGGAAGGTCAAAACTATATTCTCAAAATAATAAGGGCCTTGGGACCAGAGTGTAGTAGAGTGGGCTGTGTGCTTGCTTTGTATAGTTGACTCGGGTTAGATCCTTGGTACCATATATGGTCCCCTGAGCACCAGCAAGAATGATTTCCTCTGCCCAGAGCCAGGAGTTAAGCCCTGAGTGCTGCTGGATGGCCCCAAGACAACAACAACAACAACAATAATAATAATAATAATAATAATAATAATAATAATAATAATGGCCAGAGCAGTGGTGCAAGCAGTAGGGCGTTTGCCTTGCACACGCTAACCTAGGACATAATATGGTTTGATCCCCCAGCATGCCATATAGTCCCCCAAACCAGGAACGATTTCTGAGCGCAGAGCTCAAGAGTAATCCCTGAGTGTCACCAGGTGTGGCCCAAAAACCAAAATAAATAAATAAATAAATAAATAATAATGAACTTTGTTTTTCCCTTCTTCCCCTGACATTAAGGTTGATAGAGCAAAAAAAAAAAATGCTAGTTAAAATTTCTGGCCATGTAGAGTAGAACAAAGAAGAGGCACAGCTAGTTGGGCTATCATTATCTTCCTTGATAGCTACAGTTAAAATTCATGTTCATTTACAAAAATCTGAACAATTTTTGGTTTGGGGGTCACACTCAGCAGTGCTTGGGGCTTACTCCTGGCTCCACACTCAGGGATCAGTCCTGGCAGGCTCCAAGGACCATATAGGATTCCAATGATCAAATCTGTGTCATCCACATTCAAGTCAAATGCCCTACCCACTGTACTATTACTCCAGTCCCCTTAAAGTACATATTCTTTTTGTTTGTTTGTTTTGTTCTTGGGGCCACACCAGGCAGAATTCAGGAGTTAGTCCTAGCTTTGCACTCAAAAATCACTCCTGTCAGGTATGGAGGACACTATGGAATGTCAGGGATCAATCCTAGATCAGCCATGTGCAAGGCAAAAGCCCTACCTGCTATGTTATCACTCTGGCCTTCATGTTCTTTTTTTCAGGGAGAAGGGGAGCTCACACCTGGCAGTGCTCAGAGATTACCCCTGGTTCAGCACTCAAAAATGAATACTGTCAGGTTTAGGGGGCAATATGGGATGCTGGGGATTGGACCCAGATTGGCTATATGCAAGGTAAACACCCTGTTCACTGTGCTATCACTCAACACCCCAAAACGAATATTCTTATTTATGTTTAAAAGCCAGCTGCACTTAAGCAGTCCCCACAGAAACAGCAGGAATGACTATGAGCTCTAGACCCTGAAGAATTCTGCGTGTAGGGATGGGCGTGCTTTGTAACCTGACTGGCAGTGAAGCTGTGAGCTGACCTTCCTCTTCTAGGAGGTTAATTTGGCAGACACATTCTGTACAATTGAACAAAGGCAAACCCATCATTTCAGACGAAGGCAAAGGACAGACATATCTCCAACAGACAAAACAAGCTTCAACTAAAAAATTAGAACTTGGGGAAATATGTACTAACCATATGGATCTAAGAGCTCCCCGCAGCCACCTTTCCTGGTTTTTCTGATGAAAGGTGACAGGTAGCTTGTTTTGGTGGGTGGGGAGTGTCACTCCTGGCAATTCTTGGCCATTCGGCCTGATGGTTGAATGTTAAGACCCAGAAAAGAGGGCCTGGGCCTCTTGTGCTACGGAGGACAGCAGGTTCACTCCAGCAGTGCTGGGGATTCTTCATGGAATTGTCTCCTTGGGATTCTCTCCATTCAGTTTTTTAAAAACGGAATATCAATTGTTAAATATTGCATAGAGAAACATATTAGTAATTGTAAGATCAATTGGTGCATCAACATTTTTTTCTTTATCTTTTGTCCTCCCAAGTGGTACTCAGGTGGCCTGGAAGTCTCAACCTCTGCCAATTAAGTCAGTGGTGCCAGACAAGGGGCGGTGGATATGATACTACTCAAGCCTTGAGGTGCCAGGAATACTTCTACCATTGATTGTACATCCAATGACACTAAGAACAGAACCAGGGCTGGGAATCAAACCATTCAAGGATTGTTCTCTCATTGCCTTACTATCTCCTAGCCCCAAGGCAACATATTCCCAAAGATCAGCAATGCTGACAACGACCCACATAGGTGAACTATCATTCAAATTCAAAAAGATCTAGGGCTAGAAACAGAGCTCAAGGGGCTTTGCCTGGAGGAGGCATGGTTTGAATTCTTGGCACTGCCAGGAGTGACCCCTGACCACAGGGTGTTGTGCCCTACCCACCCAAAACAAACAAACACGGGGTATGAGAAATAGTACACATATCAGGGCACACATTCATCCAATCTGGGTTTGATCCCAGCACCGCATGGTCCCCAAGCCTCCCTACATGTGACCCAGGGCCCCCTGATCACTACTGGCACCACAAGTCTGACACAGTACTACATTCTCAGACACTAGGATTGATCCACAGGTCTGGTTGGTTGAGTATTCCTAGGAGTGGAAGCCAAGAAGAAACCTTGGGCCCCTTAAGCACTGGTTAGGAGGTTGCCTCAAACCAAAGATCAAAGCCAGAGAGATAGTGCAATGGGTGGAGAGCTTGCCTTGCATGTAGCTAACCCAGGTTTGATCCCTGGCACCACATAAGGTCTCTCCAAAACATAGTCAGGAGGAAGCTCTGAGCACTGCCAGATGTGGCTCTAAACCAAATTGTCATAGAGACCAGTGAAAACAATGTATTGGTATGACCCCACATTTCAATTAAACTCTCAGAAACAGGAGTTTCTCAAGCTTGAAGACAGTATTAAACATTTTTAGCTGAAAAGGCTATTAAAATTATTCCTCCCAGTTTGATCTACATTATCTGTGCAAGGCCATATTTTCTTCAGGCTTCCACCAAAACAACCCAACACAACAGATTGAAATCTGAAGCACAGATGAGAGCCAAGCTGTGTTCCAGTAGGACAGAAACCAGAGATTTTCAAAACTGTGAAACAATCCCACTCTTCTCACTAAATCTTATTTTGGAAAGTGATTATTTGTATTCAAGTATTATAATTACATAATGGGTTTCATTATAATTTTAAGTGAATTACATAAACATTTCAAACCCCCCCTTTTATTTCTTTTTGGGCCATACCCAGTAACGCTCAGGGGTTACTCCTGGCTTGGGAGACCATCTGGGATGCCAGGGGATCAAACCACGATCTGTCATAGGTTAGCGTGTGCAAGGCAAACGCCCTACTACTTGCGCCACCACTCTGACCTGAAATCCTGTATTTTTGTATCAAATAAGCTAAAACTCACACAATGAAAGCTCTGTGGGGTTCCCATTCTTAACCCACTTGTTCTGCTATCACAGATACTTTTTATTTTTATTTTTTTTTTTTTTTGGTTTTGGGGTCACACCCAGCAGCGCTCAGTGGTTACTCCTGGCTCTACACTCAGAAATCACACCTGGCAGGCTTAGGGGACCATATGGGATGCCAGGATTCGAATCACCAACCTTCTGCAAACAAGGCAAACTCCTTACCTCCATGCCATCTCTCCAGCCCCTATGACAGGTACTATTATCATGTTCTGCTACCACCATGATCTCTCCCTTGGACAAGCACAATTGAACTTCCATTAGATCCCCTCCCTCTGCCCTATGCTCCTATCATCTGCAGCATTCTGAAGAGCAGAGCAGTGCTGACATAGCCCCCACTCCATCTCTGTCTGTACAAGTGAGAGCCTTTTCTCGGATATATGCAGACTCCTCTCCCCACTCCCTGTGCTCTTCCAACACCTCTGCTGCCCCCTTTCAGGTTCATTCCCAGCCCGCTAGTCTCAGTGTTGCTTCTCAGTGGTAGAGAGGCTCTTTTGCCTGTTCAAGTTTTGTTCTCTTCCCCTGTGACTTGCTCTCCACTCAAAAGGCACCTTTAAGGTGAGATTTTTCCCAGCCACTGTATTTCAAATGCACATTCCCCCTCCCCATATTTTATAGTTTCTTTCCCCAGTCGATCTTTTTTTTTGTTTGTTTGTTTTTGGGCCACTCCCAGCATTGCTCAGGGGTTACTCCTGGCTGTCTGCTCAGAAATAGCTCCTGGGGGCCGGAGAGATAGCATGGGAGGTAAGGCATTTACCTTTCATGCAGAAGGTCATCGGTTCGAATCCCGACGTCCCATATGGTCCCCTGTGCATGCCAGGAGCAATTTCTGAGCACGGAGCCAGGAAAAACCCCTGAGCACTGCGGGGTGTGACCCAAAAACCACAAAAAAAAAAAAAAAAAAAAGAAAAAGAAAAAAAGAAATAGCTCCTGGCAGGCACGGGGGACCATATGGGACACCGGGATTCGAACCAACCACCTTTGGTCCTGGATCGGCTGCTTGCAAGGCAAACGCCACTGTGCTATCTCTCCGGGCCCTCCCCAGTTGATCTTCTCTGCTTAACACTCATCACTACATGGTATGGCTGTTTTCATTCTTGTCTTGTTTACTGCCCCTGGGACAGTGACCAGCAGATGGCAGATGCTCAATGCCTAGTTGTTGAATCAATACTGTTCTGCTCCAAACTACTTTTAAATATAACAGTGTTGGAAAGAACCCAACTGTGTCTGTAGAAAACTGGTTAAGTATAGTCATATTTCAAGCAATGGAACACCAGACAGCCATTTGGGAGGAGGTGGTGACCTATTTAGCAAAGAAAAATGTCTAATGAAAAAAAGCTGAAAGGCCAGAAAGATGGCCAAGTGGATTGGGGTGTACCTTTGCTTGCAGGAACCCAGAGCTGAAACTCCAGTGCCTCATGTTCACTAAGTACCATATCTGGTTACCTGGGAACCCTAGCTTTGCATATATGAGATCCTAGGCTGGATCTCAAGCACCACCCACATTACCTACACAATCCCATTGCAATCCTACATTGCATTACCCTACAATACCTATGGCACCACAATACTAATGGCAACAACAATAACAAAAATAACACCGTGTCCTGTTCCAGTCCACATGTAAACACAGATTACCATAGTCTGTAATCTCTATTATGCTGATATCTGTCTTGTCATCTGAAGCCATATTCCTTCCTGCCAAGTAAGCACCTTTCTAAATTGTCAAGTCACAATTCAAATACTATTTTCCCTCAGAAAAACTTTTTGACTGCCACAGATAAAACACCATATCAGGGTTGGAGAGAAAATGCAGTGGGTAAGACCTAGGTTTGATTTCTGGCACCATATAAAGTCCTCCAAGTCCCATCATGAATGATACCTCAGCACAGATCCAGGAATAAGCCCTGCCTCTAAATGAAGCCAGTGAAATTCTGTTTGCCATTTTTTAAAACAGTATAATCATATCTCTTAGTTCTGAAGTTGCAAATACATCACAGTTCTCACTATTAATTTTAGTATAAAAAGCTCCCTGATAGGATGTGGGGAGAAAGGAACTCTCATTTCACTGTTGGTGAGAATACCATCTAGTCCAGCCTTTATGAAAAACAATATGGAGATTCCTAAAAAAGCTGGAAATTGAGCTCCCATATGATCCAGCTATACCACTCCTAGGGATATACCCCAGGAACACAAAAACGCAATACAAAAATTCCTTCCTCATACCTACATTCATTACAGTGCTGTTTACAATAGCCAGACTCTGGAAACAACCAAGATGCCCTTCAACAGATGAATGGCTAAAGAAACTGTGGTACATATGGAATATTATGAAGTCATAATATTTTCCTATACATGGATATACATGGAATCTATTATGCTAAATAAAATAAGTCAGAGAGAGACACACAGAATAGTCTCATCTATGGGTTTTAAGAAAAATAAAAGACATTATTGAAATAATTCCCAGAGATGAGGGTCAGAAGGCCCAGCTCACCATATGAAACTCACTGCAAAGAGAGATGAGTGCAGTTAGAGAAATAACTACACTGAGAACTATCATAATGTCAATGAGTGAGGGAAGTCTCGAATACAGGTGGGAGGTGGAGATGGGGGCATTGCTGATGGGAATGTTGCACTGGTGAAGGGGGGGGGTATTCTTTTTTGGGGGGATTTGGGCCACACCCAGTGATGCTCAGTGGTTACTCCAGGCTCTGCACTCAGAAATAGCTCCTGGCTTGGGGGGGACCATATAGGACGCTGGGGGATAGGTTAGCTCATGCAAGGCAAATGCCCTACTGTCTGTGCCACCACTCCAGCTCCGGGAGGTGTTCTTTTTATGACTGAAACCCAACTACAATCATATTTGAATCACAGTGTTTAAATAAAGATATTACATTAAAAAAGAAAAGGCCCGGAGAAATAGCACAGCGGCGTTTGCCTTGCAAGCAGCCGATCCAGGACCAAAGGTGGTTGGTTCGAATCCCAGTGTCCCATATGGTCCCCTGTGCTTGCCAGGAGCTATTTCTGAGCAGACAGCCAGGAGTAACCCCTGAGCACTGCCGGGTGTGGCCCAAAAACCAAAACCAAAAAACAAAAAAACAAAACAAAACAAAAAAGAAAATGGAAAAAATAAAAGAAAAAGAAAAGCTTCCTGATAAAGTTTTCACTGTCATGACAGTAAAAACCACCAGAGGGCAGAGTTTCACAGTAAACCACTCCAGCCCCCAGAAACCTGACCTCCCAGGCCTGGCCCCAGAGTTGCTGGGACACTAGCTGATTTACTAAATTTCCTGAGGGATATATACCTTAGAAGGATCTAAGCCATAGCGGGGCTGCCAGGGCTACTTGGGCTCTTGTGTTTATTTGGGATCACACCACTTAGTGCTCAGAGGACCATGTGGTGCTGGAAACCAACATGGGTATCCTGCATGCAAAACCTTCCCGTCTCTCTGCCTTACTGTACTTAAGGTGGTAAGAGACCCCACATTTTTATACCTTATTTTTTTATATCCACATTTTTTTTGGCCAGGGGTTACGCCTGGCTATGTGCTCAGAAATTGCTCCTGGCTTGGGGGAACCATATGGGATGCCGGGGGATCGAACCGCAGTCTGTCCTAGGCTAGTCCCAACAGGGCAGATGCCTTACAGCTCTGTGCCACTGCTCTGGCCCCATATAACCACATTTTTAATATAAATATTGAGGTAAGATGTGGAAACTCCTCACTGGCATGAAGAACTCACACTAAGGAATTTCTGGAAAAATGTGTAGCAATGTGTAACACTTGCTTTGGGAAACAGACCTGGGAAACAACCTCATCTGCTTCTCCCACCATTTAAAAGCCTTTCTCATCTGTTTGCATATGAGGACTGCTCAGCCAGTTTGTCACCAAATATTAAAAGCACTGAAACATCTTCAGAGTGACTGTGACCTAGAATGCGCATTCTAGGGAGCAGTTCTTGGCGGAGAGAAGATAGACAAGAACTATCAGATTCACAGAATGTAACAAGAGAAAGCAGTGATAGCTATTAAAGTTGCCCTTGGTCCTCAATATAGCCACTTTCTGAAACTTCTTTTCCTTTTTCTTTTTTGGTTTTTGGGTCATTCCTGGAGACACTCAAATTTACTCCTAGCTCTGAGCTCAAAAATCGCTCCTGGCAGGCTTGGGAAACCATATGGGATGCCAGGAATCAAACCCAGGTCCGTCCCAGATTGGCTGCATGCAAGGCAAACACCCTACTGCTGTGTTAATCACTTTGGCCACTTTCTGAAATTTCTATTACCTGCAGTCACTTCAGGTCTGAAAAGACTGCAAGTAATGCAATGTTCAGAGAGAGAGGTGTGACATGAATGAAACCTGTTACACTTATTATATTGTTTGATTAGTTATTCTTTTTTGTTTGTTTTTGTTTTCTGTTTTGTTTTTTTTTTGGGGGGGGGTCATACCCGGCAGCACTCAAGTGTTACTTACTCCTAGCTCTACAGTCAGATATCGTGCCTGGCAGGACTGGGGGCTATATGGGATGCCGGGATTCAAATTACTGTCCTTCTGCATGCAAGGCAAAAGTCCTACCTCCATGCTATCTCTCCAGCCCCTGATTAGTTATTCTTGTTGTTTGAGGGATCATCTGACAGTGCTCAGGACTTACTCCCAGTTCTGTGTGACAGAATGAGCCCAGATCTACCTCATGCAAGGCAAGAGAGCCTTAACCCCTATACTGTCTGGTCCCAATTACTGTTATTAAGTTTTCTGTGCCCAATTTAGAAATCCAATTTTACTATAGGTATGCCTCTGTAGGAAACTCATTGTTTCTATTCTATCTATGGTTGCAAGCATCCACTGGGATCTGGGAACACCTGCCTGTGAGGAAGCAGTTGGGATGATTGTGTTTACTAAGAATAACCAACATATGTGGTGTTTTCCTAGAAGCTGCACATGTATTATTAAAACAATTCATCCCCAGCATATCCAAGTTCCTTGTAAGAAACTAGAAAAACTGGTCCAAAGTTATAATAATCAAGAAATGACCAAAATTAAGAGCTCTGCTCTGAATTTCCCAGAACTGCTAGGAAACAGTCTGAAATTAGAAATGGATTCTCTCATGGTTCTGGATTAGAAGTCCAAAATCAAGATGCCTACAGGGCCACCCACATTGCAGTTCTGGGAATAGTCTGTCCAGCCCCATACCAAGTTGGTGTCAGACTGGATGACATAGGTGTTCTTGACCCGTTAGACACGTTATCATGTCTCTGTCTTTGCTATCATATGCATTTTCCTCGCCTGCCTGTGATTCTGCCCAAATCTCTCATTTGTAAGGACATCAGTCATTGGATTTAGTGCTCACTCTGATCCAGAGACCTCATTTTAACTTGAGCAAGTCTGCAGGAGTCCTGATTTCCAAACAAGTTTATCAGTCACAGGTATGGAAACTAGGATTAATCTGGAGTCTGGAGACACAGTACAGAGTCATCCTTCTTCGTATTCCTAAGAGCTGTGAAACCTTTCATACATGGCTATCACCATAATCAGGCGAAGGTCCCCCGAGAGTATCCTAATCCATTTAGCAATCTCCCCGAGGCTGCCTTTTAACTATGACAACATTTTGTCATTGTCACTGTATTGGATACACAGAACAACAGTCCACTCCTCTAATGACACAAAAGCCCTTGGCTGGTCAACTCCTTTGTCCCTTCACCAGCTCCAGGGCATCTGAGCGGTTTCCAGCTTGTCGGTTACAAATAATGTTCCTATAGTCATCTTATCATGCAGATTGCTACGTGGACACATAGTTCATATTGTTTGGTGATTTTATTTATTTCTGGAGGGAAGACACACTTAGAGGTGATGCTCAGGGATCACTCCTGGCTCTGTGCTTAGGTGAGTCCTAGGTGGTGCTGGGGATTGAGTTGGGTCAGCCAAGTTTGGAAGGTAACTTGCCTGCTGTACTATCTCTCAGCCCCAAGGTTTGCCTTTGTTCAATAACCATGTGTCTTCCTACCCTACATCAGCAATGTTTAAGAAGTGGAGTAACACTCATCCCTGCCCTCCCCACAACCCACAACACTTGCTGAGAAGGTTCTGGGGACAGAGCTAGAGAAGCTGGGTACCAGCTCTGGCTCTTTTCCACCGGTTCTGCAGAGAGCTGAGCTGGGCTGGGACTCATTCAGCTGGGCTGAGCTGGTAATACTCTGTGCTGCTCTGCGCCTGTGCAAAAACAGGCTGAAATTTGGGTTCACAGAGCTGACTCAAATCTCTCACTGAATGTACAGCATGCCATTGTTTCCTAGGTCCCTTTCATGACGTTGTTAGCTGGCTAATTCAGAGCCGACTGGCCCGGGGAACCTCACTGAGAGAAAAGGCCTCCCTCTCCCTCCTCTCAAAGGCAGCTATTTAACCGTGACCATGACTGCAGTATCCAGAGCACAAAGCGAGGCTGTGGATTCTTGCCCACCTCAGTCTTCCACAGCTGGGAGGGAACCTTATTCTTGGTGCTGAAATTCACATAATTACTTCTCTTTTAATCTGCTGGATGACCTGACAGACTTGTAGGAAACAGCATTTCTGAGCCCTGATGATCTGGCATTAAGATTATTTGGAGCTGTTAGCTCTCCCTATTTCAAGGCCTATTTCAAAAGCATTGCTAGGTTCAACAGCCCTCGTATGTTGGAAGGAAAAAGGTTTGGAAGGGTTCTGATCTCCATTCAGGATAATACCTCACTCCCAACCCCAAACCTGAAACGTGAGGCTTCAAAAGGAGCTAAAACAACAACAACAACAACAACAAACAACAACTCCCAAATCAAAAAATCCTCAAACCAAGTTGACAAATCTTTTACAAAGGCTCATAAGTGGTTCTAGCAAAAATCCACTGAGGCAGACAAAAGAAAGAGGCTGTGTGAGCTGGTGGAACAAAAAGCTGCACTGGGTTGCCACCAGCTCACCACACCAGGCCTTTGTCTGCAGGGGGCCTCTGCCTCTGGTTACATCCACAAAAGCAAGAAAGCTTGCTGTCTCCCAAAATCCGAGCTCATCAGAAAACTAGGCATCTCAAATTTTCTTCTCACCTCGACTATAGTCTCCAGCCACTTTTCCCAAAGATGACTTATTAAAAATGGAAAACCTATAGTAAATACTTCTTGTAATGAAAGCTGGCCCGGTTCTGCCCTAGACAAACACCTAAGAAAGAGGTTTTAAACCATTCCCAGAAAAAAAAAAAGACTTTAGTAAAATGTCAATAGGGCTTGTGTAGGAAGAAATTGAAAAAGAATGAAAATGTCCATTTAGAAGATAGGTATAAAGAGGAAGGAGACAGGAAAGAATATAAATTTTTAAGAACTGAGACTACACTCAGGGGTTACTCTTGACTCTATGCTCAGAAATCGCTCCTGGGAGACTGGGGGGATGATATAGGATGCCGGGATTTGAACCACCATCCTTCTGCATGCAAGGAAGATGCCCTACCTCCATGCCATCTCTAGGGCCCCTACACTCAGTTTTTAAGAAAGTAGCCCCAGGCAGAGCACGAAATGAATGAAATTCAAAGTGAAAGCAGATGAATCACTATGGCAAATGCTGCTTTCTGGCTACTCTCAAGTTTTTCCAAGTTTTTCCTGGCTAGGTGGGTGATAATTAGCTCCCAGGTCTTAATGTCAACGCTCCCTTGTTGGCATCAATATGCCATTTTATAATCAGAGTGATCTATTAATGAAGAACCCCTAACATCTGGTGAAGACCCACCCACGTCAGACTAGCACAGAGAGAATCTTCAACAGGCCTCAGGGACCTGGGCCATGCCCTTGGCTTTCCAGCTGTGGAAAAAGTTCATGGAAAGGAGGTAGAAGTTCAAGGTCATGTGGTTAATTAAAGCCAGAGGCTGGAGTTGACTCCATCCTGGAACTCCTTGGTGTTGTTTAACCTGGACTGTTCTATAGCGATGCAATCTGAAAAAGTTTCTGCATGGAACAATTATCATTTATACATTTGATAACTGATCATTCATTTGATAATATTAATTTATTCATTCCCCACACTACCAAATGCTCAGAGCAGTTCACTGCCCCACAGGCCTAAGAAACCATATGGTGACACAGGCATTTTAATAGAGATTAAAAAATTTTTAAGCCCAAATAAGGGCACTGAGCAAGTGAGGCAATCCAGAAGATAAAACTCTTACACGTCAGGATTTTGTCATCACAAGCCATTCTTCTAAGGTATTTCCTCAGGTTTTTTGTTTGTTTTTAATTTTGTTTTTGGGCCACACCTGGGAATGCTCAGGAGTTACTTCTGGCTCTACACCTTGGAATTACTCCATGGGATGTTCAGTGGACCATGTGGGATGCTCAGGATCGAATCTAGGTGGGCTATGTGGAAAGCAAAAACCCTTCTTGATTTACTATCCTTCTGACCCTCCTCTATTTTAAAAAAGAAAGCTGGTTTAGGACCACAAAGTTAGTATGAAGTTAAAGTACTTGTCTTGCAAGTGGCCCACCTGGGTTCGATCCCCTGCATCTAATATGGTCCCCCAAGCACAGCCAGGAGTGATCCCTAAGCACTGCCAAGTATGGACCTAACACCCCCCCCAAATCTGGTTTCATTTAAGGATAAGTTATGCTAGGTACACAGAGGAAAATTCCGGAACTATAAACCCACTCACCCATGTCCCGAAACTCTACAACAATAGGAGAAAACAGTTGCACGGAGGTTTGCTCGCCAATGTTTGAAAAACATTTCTTGCAAACAGTAAGAGAGAATCAATCAGTTCTATCTGACTTACAGAAATAATTCATGATTCTATCACGCATTTCCAAATCAGACCATCAAGATGATCATTTTCTGTGCTATCTTGGAGGCAAAAATGTGGAAAGAAAGGACTAAGAAAACAGGACAGAAAAAGAAAAATAACTTGTCCCCCTCCCTTCCACCAGCTCCACACCACCACCACCACCACCACCACCACCCCCAGTGGGAATTTCAAGGAGACAGAAGCAGCAGAGAAAGATTTCAAAAATCTCACAGGCTCTTTGAAGTGTTCTAATCTTCTAATCCCATCCAAACATGGAATTCAGTGCCAGGCTCCAGTACAGTTGAGAGGCCCCTTTAGGAGGTGAGTGGCTGGGAGGTGGTAAAAGCACCCCCACCCCCACCCCAAGCTATCCTGGGGCTTTGCAGCCCCTTAGATTTCCCTCACTCCGTGCACAGAAGGGTAATGCGTAGCCTAGCAACTGCCGACCCTTTCCTCTGCTGATGTGCTGCAATCCAAACCCTGGCAAGAGCTGAGCACAAATTAGCTGGCACTGCCTTTGGGATTAATCTGCAGCCTCACCACACCAGTCCATACCCCACTGGGATTCCTCTACCTTAACATCTTATCCCTGTCCCTCCCTCTTCCCCCTCTCCAACCCAGAGAGGAGGGAGGCACGAGGAGGCCTTAGAGCTCTCTCTCCTATCTAGGCTCCAGGAAATCCAGGAAAGATGGCGCAATACTCTGGGATGGGAAGGATAGTGTACTGCAATTGGAACTCCCGAGGCCTTGGGGGTTTGTGTGTGTGAATATGATGTCTACTGGGCTCTTCTGGGAGCTTCTATACCTCATTCCTCCACTCAACCCTAGATAGAAATCAGCCATCACTTGATATAAGAGCCCTGCTCTGAGTTACAACAAATGCTCCCTCTCCACACAACGTGGTATCATGTTTTTATTGCTAATTTGATTTTACCAGAAGGGGACATAATGCACCATGCTTCAAGCAGAATCACAATTTTATGCCCCACAGACATTACAGCACTAAGTGACTACAGGGAAAATCAGCCCAAAGTCAGAGAGGCCGACCTGCAGCCCACTGATTGACCACTCTCACTTGCCCTGTTTTTGTTTTTTTAGTATTGTTTTGTTTTTTTGAGTTTTGGATTTGTTTTGTTTTTGAGAGGAGACGTAGGGGATGTTTGGGACCACACCCTGCAGTGCTCAGGGCTTATCCCAGGCTCTGAGCTCAGAAATCACTTCTGGTGGTAATTGAGGGACCATATAAGGTGCAGAGATAGAATTCGAATCAACCAAGTGTTAGGCAAGTGATATCTCTCTAGGCCCTCACCTGCCCTGATTATCTTCATGCATCCTTTAGGCATTAGACACCTGGATACAGATTTAGAAGGTCTTTGGGGCCTTTGTGCCACACCTGGAAGTGCTCAAGAGATACTCCTGATTTTGTCTTCAGGAGTCACTCCTATTAATGCTCATGAGAAAATATGTAGTGCTGGTGCCGGTGCTTGGATCAGGATAATTGAACATGCAAGGAAGATAAGGGCCTTTCTTAGCCCCTGTACTATGCAGCTGAGCTCCTAATCAGAAATGCTAGGATGGGCTAGGATAGAAATGCTAGGAAGACAGACACTAAGATACATTCAAACCTATAGGTCAGAGGTCTCTTTCAAGTGGACATGCACATAAAAATCTTCACACTAACACAAATTCCCCAAGCCATCCCTCTAGCGAAAGTGAAAAAGGGAGTGTGTGAGAGGGTATGTGTGTGTATGAGAGAGAGAAAACATGAGAGGGAGTGGGAGAGGAGAGAGGCAGAGAAAGAGGAAGAGAGAGAGAAGGAGAAAGAGAGGGGGGAAAGAGAGAGGGAGAGGGAGGGAGAGAGAGAGAGAGAGAGAGAGAGAGAGAGAGAGAGAGAGAGAGAGAGAGAGAGAGAAATCAAGGAGGACATGGGGCCAGAGAGATAGCATGAAGCTAAGATGTTTGCCTTGCATGCAGAAGGTTCGAATCCCGGCATCCCATATGGTCCCCCAAGCCTGCCACAACTGATTTCTGAGCATAGAGCCAGAAGTAACCCCTGAGTGCTGCCGGGTATGACCTAAAAACAAAAACAAAAAACAAATAAACAAAAAAAGAAATCCAGGAGGACCAAGAGAAATCATTTACAAAGCTCTAACCACATTCAAAGCTGTTTAGAAGCAAAGAATAATCTTCAGAACGGCCAGTGGGTCCTTGAGGAGTGTCCCCTGAGCCACCAAAAAGAGTACTATCACTTCTCACTACAGAGAAAGCCCTGCTAGACAGAAGCCACAAACTGCTTTCTTCCCAGTCAATGTGACTCAACTCAAATGACAGATACTCATGAATGAAATGCTAAGGTGCCAAGAATATTATAGCAGCTCATTCTGGGAATCATTTAGCTTAAAATTCATCACTAGACATAAAAGGTTTACAACTTTTGTCAAGGAAAAAGACCTTAAGTTATAGAGTAAGGGGAGTATTCATTGCTGAGCACAGCCTGAGGAATTCACAGAAAGACACGTGCAATTTCTGAAACGTGACATAGGATAATTTTTTCATGGACCACTGCAATTTACACACTGAATTCTAGAGTACAGCTAAAATATTACAGTCAAGTAAATCACAGTAAAGCTTTATAGCCTACTCCAAAAATTATGAAATATAGTGAGGAGGGACAGAAACACATCATCAGTACAGATTGGAACAGATTCTGATATAGTTGCCTTGTTGGTTTAGGATCACACCTTTGCTGCAATAAAATTACAGTTTGGACATAGATACAAATTGGATCTCTAAGAAGGAGGAACATAATATTTATGTTTTAGTTCACAAATTCCAATAAATGCTGCAGTGATTGCTAAATGACTACGTATTTGCCGGCGTATAAGACAACTGGGCATATAAGACGACCCCCGAATTTTGCAGTTAAAACATAGGTTTAGGCCTATATTCGCTGTATCAGACAGAATGTTCCTGTGCTGCAACTGTCAAAGGTTCAAAGGTTATACTGTCATAGACTTCCTCTCTGACTCTGGCCAATCTGAGCAGGCTTTTGACAGTGTAGATTTGGGTCCAGAACACTGTATAATTTGCATGATAAAAACCCTGCTTGGATTGGCTGAGTTAGAGAGGCGGTCCGAGCAGCCTGGCAGTGATTGGTGCAGGATCGAGTTGGAAAATTCGTTTCGTGGCAATATTCAGACAATTTTCCTTTAGCGGCATATTGAAACATTTTTCGGGATATAGTAGGTGTATAAGAGGACCCCCGATTTTCGGTTGACTTTTTTTTTGTTTCAAAAGTCGTCTTGGGGCTGGCGAGGTGGCACTAGAGGTAAGATGTCTGTCTTGCAAGCGCTAGCCAAGGAAGGATCGCGGTTCGATCCCCTGGCGTCCCATATGGTCTCCCCAAGCCAGGGGCAAATTCTGAGCACTTAGCCAGGAGTAACCCCTGAGCATCAAACGGGTGTAGCCCCAAAAACCAAAAAAAAAAAAAAAAAAAAAAAGATCTGTCTTATACACCGGAAAATACGGTAAGTTCTACTAGAGTTTTGTCCTGCATCTTCTATCATCTGTTTGAGAAGGAAAAAATGTCCCAAACTGGGCTGGCACAGGTGCACATAAAAGCAACAGGCCTAAATACTTGGAAATATGAAAGTGAATGTATCATAGTGAATTATGGTTGGAATAATGCAGGTGGAATACTGTGCCTAAGAGGCTCCTGAACTCCAAACATGATGTCTGCTATGCTAAACACTGATCGTATACACTACCATATATCCAAATTAATAAGTGCAACAAGTTAGAATTTTCTACATACCAAGTTTAATTTCATCTAAAATAAAGCTAGCATCTACTACCAGATAATGGGAAGATGTAAATAACAAAGGGAAGATGCAAAAAGTATCTCTGCTTTTTGCTGAGAACCAAAACATTTCCTAGACATGTCACTGATATTCGGAAATGTCAGACCCACTGGAGAATAAAATAGTGTCATAACTCATGGGCACAGATCAGCCATCAAGTATGCATGTGGGGCAGGCAGCTCTGGAGAGCTCAGAAAGACTCAAACCCTCCACTGAAGATATTCACCATTCCAAAATCCAAAAACTAAACCATGAAACTCATTTTTTAAAAAAGGAAATCATTTGGGAGAGATAAGACAGAAGGTAAGGCCTTGCATGCAGTTGCTTGGGCCATGACCAGTTCAATCCCTGGGCACTACATAGGATGGCCCAGCACAGCCAGGAGTGATCTCTTAGCAGAGATAGGAGTGATTCCTGCACAAAACTGGGTGTAGCCCCCAAACAAAACAAAACCTCATATGGCAGCAAAACAAATCAGGCCTCAGCAGGTGGTAAAATGCAACTGGAAAAGCAAAATCACCTGTTCTATTTATTCTACTTAATAGGAATACTTTTCCATTTCCTGCTGAAACATTAAGTTTCAGCATAGCTGCTGACCCTAGACCCCTTTAGGGGTGTTATATATACACAGATACACGCCCTATTGCCTTCTAAAAATGTTTTGAATTTTAAAACACATCTAGGCCTCAGGGTTTCAGATTAAAGGAAGAGATTGTAGTTTCTATAACAGGATGGTGTAAACCCTCGACAAAGGTTACTAAAGGCCTTGGAGAGTCAAATTACCTTGTGATTGGTTTATTCCAACCAGCTTCCTAAACAAGTCAGAGGGCAACGTTACTTGGTAACATTGTTAGAACTGGGAATTCCATTACTCAGGGCCCCCACTACATGCTAAATTTTGTTTTCCTACCTTCACATAATCCAGAGTTTGGTCCAGAAGATGCTGATCCCTAAAAAGACAAAACAGACAGATATATTGAGAACATGCATTCTAAGGCAGTGTAAAACATGTCTGATATTATTTCACCCAGTTCATCCAAATATTATATAGGACCCACCTTCCAGATAGCACATAGGGCAGCGAGAAAAGAAATTAGAACCAAGGTTGGTGCCTGTCAATATGAACATAGGGGAAGAAGATAGAATACCACCATGACCTCATTCCCAAAGCCCCACATGTGTTTGCTGTTACCTTCAGGTTCCATATGCTAGACTTTTTTCACTTGGGGACTCAAGATTAACTTGAACATAAAAAAAAAGGGCCTGTGAATCCTAAAGCAGAGAGCAAGGAGAGCAGTGGGCGGGGCAAGAAAAATGAACCGACCAATCAACATGCAGTGATTGGATGGCATCGGTGCCACGCCCACGTGAGAAACTGGAGGCTCGGGTGGGCAGGCCAGCTGCCCCAAGGTGACAGGGCGCCCAGGTGCATGAGAGCAGAAGCTGTATCCAGTCCTGCTTCTATCCTTATTTTCATTTTCTCCTTGCCTTTTGCTGCTTCTGTATGATGGGGGTCGCACAAGCCGAGGGTTCACACCTCTGTTGTCAAGCGTGGGACATTCTAGTTGGAATTGACTCTCATTGCTGGCTTCATGCTTGCAGGGGCTGTTCTGCCATTGAGCTACCTACCCTGCAGCTCTACTTCCCAGCACAAGTCATGCCTGATGGTGCTCAAAGACGACCCCTCATGACTTTGTGCTCAGGGATCACTCCTGGTGGGGCTCAGAGGATGGAAGTATGTAAGTATGTAAGTCAAGGGCCTTATATCCTGTACTATATCTTCGATCCAACGTTCTCCTTTCCTTTTTTATGTATTATATAATAAAAAATACTTTATGATTTAATGATAAATATAATTTGCATTATATAATTACATAAATGAAGAAAGTAGAGAGATAGAAGAGACCAGATAGTGAGTTATTTTAGTAATATATTGTGGACTTGAACAAAGATGAAATAATAGAATTGAAATGGGGAATATTAGAAAGGTTTACTAATATGTCTGTTTTCTTTTTCTTTTTTTTAAATTAATATCTTTATTTAAACACCTTGCAACGTTCTCCTTTCTGTGTTTTATTCTGCTCTCCACTCCATCCGAACTACTTCTGTCAACTTATCTTCATGTTCTTAGGAAGGGAAAGTTGCCCTGCACAAAGCTAGTCCTGGCCTGGCGAGGGAGGTGGCTATACCTTGGGTCTGCGTGCAGGGCTTGTGCAGAGGCAGAGAAGTCCCACCCAGAAAACAGATTAGGTTCTGCAGTAAGTCCCTTTGCAGCACTGAAGAATTTGAGCAGAGTTTATGTTCACAATTCTTTTGGATGCATGCCCATCAAAGTGGGCAATAAATCAGCCTTTCAGAGTCTTAAAGCCAGGCGTACTGTGTTGCCTAAGCTGGTGCTGGCTTCATCAGGCATTACCCTTGAGTAGCAAGCTGTCTGCTGTGCCAAGCAAGCACTCTGAGGGGCTCCCTCCTCTTCTGCTGCACTCAGAACTTTGTGTGCATGTCACTATGGACACAAACCCATGAGTGCATTCATAAATCCATGCAGCTAGTGAGACCAGGCCCAAAAGCAGAGTCTTGGGGGTGTAGGGCTATGACACCTCCCATATGCCCATGGAGCACTGCAGCTCACTATGTGACCCTGTCATGGCAGCAAAAATAGTAACAGGGCAAAACAATAGTACAGTGGATAAGGACCTTGTTTTGCACACGGTCAGGCCAGGTTCATTCCTTGGCACTCCTTTTGGTCCTCCAAGTCCACCAGGAATGGTCCATGAGTGCAGGACTAGAAGTCTTGAGCACTGCCAAGTGTGCCTCCCCATCACACAAGCACAAATAATAATAACAAAGGGAAAGGAGAGGGAAATAATACAATCAAAATGTTTAAGAAAGAAATCTGGCTGGTGACAAAAACCAGCATCTTGGCTCTGTGCCCATGAGATCTTAACTGACAGTCCTTGTCAATTAATTGTATTAACATTTTAGCCTCCTAGGCATCCAATTCTGTATTAGTTATTTGGTCCAGTGGCCTGATCCTGCGTAGACAAAGGATGTTAGAACCATTGTATTCCCTTTTTTCAATTTTTCAATTTCTTTTTTTTCTTTAGAATAACTATTTTTCCATTACAAAGTTGTTCATGGGGGCCAGAGCAATAGCACAGCGATAGGGCATTTGCCTTGCATGCAGCTGACCCAGGACAAACCTCGGTTTGATCCTCGGCATCCCATATGGTTCCCCCAAGCCAGGAGCGATTTCTGAGCGCATAGCCAGGAGTAACCCCTGAGCGTCACAGGGTGTGGCCCAAAAACAACAACAACAAAAAAAGACAGTTAAAATAAAAACAAACTTGTTCATGATTGAGTTTCAGGCATACAATGTTGAACACCCTTCACCAGTGCACTTTTCCCATCACCATTGTTGTTTCCCTCCTGTCCTCTTCTCTGACTGCCTCTGTGGCAGGCCTTTTTCCTTTTCTCTCTTTCTTTCTTCCATTCTTCTTCCCTCCCCCTCACCCCCTTCTTTTTCTGTTAGTCACTGTGGTTTGCAATATTGTTAATGAAGGGATATTATGCATATCCCTTGATGATCT
The DNA here is from genome assembly GCF_024139225.1 of Suncus etruscus. NCBI lineage: Eukaryota > Metazoa > Chordata > Mammalia > Eulipotyphla > Soricidae > Suncus > Suncus etruscus. The sequence continues at coordinate 46,315,929 of NC_064851.1, forward strand.
TCCAGCACCCAATTCTTGTCCAGAGTGACCATTTCAACTATCACTGTCATAGTGGTCCCTTCTCTGCCCTAAGTACACTCCTTACTTTTTGTGACATGATTCCTAACATGAACTGGTCTTTTTGGCCCTTGTCTCTATTCTCTCAAGATCCTAATACCATACTATCTTTTTCTTTATATCCCACAAATGAGTGTGACCATTCTGTTTATCCCTCTTCCTCTGACTCATTTTGCTCTGCATAATACTCTTCATATCTATCCATATATAAGCAAATCAAATTTCTATTTTTTTGTACATTTTGAAATAGGCATTTTACATATTCGTGATATCCATCCTAAAAGCACAGATCAATGGTTTAAGTAACTGTGTAAATCAATGATTCTCAAAATTTTGGTCTCAAAATCTCATTACGTTAGAAATTGTTATAATTATTATTTTGTGTTTGAAGTCACACCTGATGATGCTCAGGGCTTACTCCTGCATCTGTGTTCTGAAGTTACTCCTGGAAATGCTCAAGGGATTATACATAGTAATGGGGATCAAACTGGTGTGGACAACATGCAGGTGAAGCACCCCTGTATTATACCTCTGGCCTCTACATTCTTTTGCTTGTGGTATTTCTACCTACTGATTATTATTATTAAATACTGATTATTATGATGAAAGCAAGAATTTTAATATGCATTCATTCATATTTTAAAATATGTTTATATAGCAATATTTTGTATAAAAGTATATTTTTCATGACATAAATTTAGAAAATGGTGACATTTTTATAAACCGGCCAAAAATTTATATTAATAGAAGAAAACTGAATGATCTTATCTACTTTTACATTCAAAAGATCATCAAAGGACTATAGGAACATGTGATCTTCAGGAAAGAGCTGTCACTGCACGTAACATGGATGTCTCCATTATTAAGGGTAGCAACATCAGATGTGTCTATTGGCTTTCCTGGTGCAGTGCCTAATTTTCCCCAAGAAATATACCAGCCAGAAGGCCCGTTGGAGAAGTCAATCATAACCACTGCATGGATTACTGGCTATATTTCTCTTATATTTATGACATGGCGGTGACATTATATTTCTCTTTCCTTTTATTTATTTGGCTTTGCCTCCCTTGCAAAACTACAGAAATTCGACCTCAGTTATCCTTGCAGTCTAAAGAAATTTCAGTACCAAAGAAATCTGCTAAATTCCTTGCCGGCTAAGTATATTTGCAACTCAAAGTCCAGCCAGCTACCTGTCTTTCTGTCAGCCTATTTACTTCCTAAGGCCAAGTCAAAACATAGCATCTTCAAGACAACGGTCTTCTCTCCTTGCCTTTGAGCACCACAGCAGATTGACTTTGCCTTTGAATACCTGTTAACAAACAGGTTTGGCCAATGTAGAATTAGGCTATTTTACTTGGTATAATTCTGTACCCCTTTCATAAGTTTTATCTCTTTCTATTACCAGATCATAGGAAGTGGGTCTTAGCCCCTAGCTAGAAAACTTTTCCCTCAGTTAAGGTTATTTGTTATTAGGAAGAAAACCAGGATTCCTGCTATCTCTTAATTTACATCAGTAATGACACCTAGGGCCAGGAACTACTTTGATATGTAAGAAATTAGCTTTCCTTTTATCCTCTGACTCCTAACTAAAACCTATTCTATTCTAAGATTACAAACCACCTAAAGCCATGTGTATTTGTTTTTAAAATCAATGTACATTGCATTCCTTTCATGATATGACTCTTTTTTTTCCCTTTATATACTCCCTTGCCTAAAGATTAAAGTTGTCGCACTCCTGCCAGAAATGTGTTGACCCCACATACACTGTGTGTGGTATCATTATTTCATATTTTATATTCGGCTGCTTGTGTTACTCGTTTTCCTCCGTGAAGGACTCTGTTCCACTAGAATTGCTGAGATGCAAGACGCCTACAGCAAAGAGCTCCAAGTTTGATCCTTGGTACTCTGAGCATTGCTGCCTTAGAGTTATTAAGTGTGGTGCAAGAAACCAAAACCAAACACCAAAACATAAAAAGTATTTTAACCTTCCTGGGAGCCGGGAGTCAGGCAGGAGGAGGTTTGGCAGGCCCACGCCATGCCGGAGGCCTGCTTGGCCAGGCCTAGGGGGGGTGCGGGATTTGGGTAACCCCAGCACCCCTCTGCCGCCTTGCTCCAGATCTCCAGGGCTTCCCCGGGCCACACCCCTGGGCAAGCCGGTGAGTTGGGTCCCTTGGTGGAGTTTGAAGGACCCTAGGCCTTCCCCCACTATCCATGCGGCTCCTTAGGGAGGGTCTGGGTGGGGCTCTGAACTTCTGTTCTCCCAGCTTCTTGAAGGATCTCTCCTTCCTGGGAGCCGGGAGTCAGGCAGGAGGAGGTTTGGCAGGCCCACGCCATGCCGGAGGCCTGCTTGGCCAGACCTAGGGGGGGTGCGGGATTTGGGTAACCCCAGCACCCCTCTGCCGCCTTGCTCCAGATCTCCAGGGCTTCCCCGGGCCACACCCCTGGGCAAGCCGGTGAGTTGGGTCCCTTGGTGGAGCTTGAAGGACCCTAGGCCTTCCCCCACTATCCATGCGGCTCCTTAGGGAGGGTCTGGGTGGGGCTCTGAACTTCTGTTCTCCCAGCTTCTTGAAGGATCTCTCCTTCCTGGGAGCCGGGAGTCAGGCAGGAGGAGGTTTGGCAGGCCCACGCCATGCCGGAGGCCTGCTTGGCCAGGCCTAGGGGGGGTGCGGGATTTGGGTAACCCCAGCACCCCTCTGCCGCCTTGCTCCAGATCTCCAGGGCTTCCCCGGGCCACACCCCTGGGCAAGCCGGTGAGTTGGGTCCCTTGGTGGAGCTTGAAGGACCCTAGGCCTTCCCCCACTATCCATGCGGCTCCTTAGGGAGGGTCTGGGTGGGGCTCTGAACTTCTGTTCTCCCAGCTTCTTGAAGGATCTCTCCTTCCTGGGAGCCGGGAGTCAGGCAGGAGGAGGTTTGGCAGGCCCACGCCATGCCGGTGGCCTGCTTGGCCAGGCCTAGGGGGGGGTGCGGGATTTGGGTAACCCCAGCACCCCTCTGCCGCCTTGCTCCAGATCTCCAGGGCTTCCCCGGGCCACACCCCTGGGCAAGCCGGTGAGTTGGGTCCCTTGGTGGAGCTTGAAGGACCCTAGGCCTTCCCCCACTATCCATGCGGCTCCTTAGGGAGGGTCTGGGTGGGGCTCTGAACTTCTGTTCTCCCAGCTTCTTGAAGGATCTCTCCTTCCTGGGAGCCGGGAGTCAGGCAGGAGGAGGTTTGGCAGGCCCACGCCATGCCGGTGGCCTGCTTGGCCAGGCCTAGGGGGGGTGCGGGATTTGGGTAACCCCAGCACCCCTCTGCCGCCTTGCTCCAGATCTCCAGGGCTTCCCCGGGCCACACCCCTGGGCAAGCCGGTGAGTTGGGTCCCTTGGTGGAGCTTGAAGTCCCTAGGCCTTCCCCCACTATCCATGCGGCTCCTTAGGGAGGGTCTGGGTGGGGCTCTGAACTTCTGTTCTCCCAGCTTCTTGAAGGATCTCTCCTTCCTGGGAGCCGGGAGTCAGGCAGGAGGAGGTTTGGCAGGCCCACGCCATGCCGGAGGCCTGCTTGGCCAGGCCTAGGGGGGGTGCGGGATTTGGGTAACCCCAGCACCCCTCTGCCGCCTTGCTCCAGATCTCCAGGGCTTCCCCGGGCCACACCCCTGGGCAAGCCGGTGAGTTGGGTCCCTTGGTGGAGCTTGAAGGACCCTAGGCCTTCCCCCACTATCCATGCGGCTCCTTAGGGAGGGTCTGGGTGGGGCTCTGAACTTCTGTTCTCCCAGCTTCTTGAAGGATCTCTCCTTCCTGGGAGCCGGGAGTCAGGCAGGAGGAGGTTTGGCAGGCCCACGCCATGCCGGAGGCCTGCTTGGCCAGGCCTAGGGGGGGTGCGGGATTTGGGTAACCCCAGCACCCCTCTGCCGCCTTGCTCCAGATCTCCAGGGCTTCCCCGGGCCACACCCCTGGGCAAGCCGGTGAGTTGGGTCCCTTGGTGGAGCTTGAAGGACCCTAGGCCTTCCCCCACTATCCATGCGGCTCCTTAGGGAGGGTCTGGGTGGGGCTCTGAACTTCTGTTCTCCCAGCTTCTTGAAGGATCTCTCCTTCCTGGGAGCCGGGAGTCAGGCAGGAGGAGGTTTGGCAGGCCCACGCCATGCCGGAGGCCTGCTTGGCCAGGCCTAGGGGGGGTGCGGGATGTGGGTAACCCCAGCACCCCTCTGCCGCCTTGCTCCAGATCTCCAGGGCTTCCCCGGGCCACACCCCTGGGCAAGCCGGTGAGTTGGGTCCCTTGGTGGAGCTTGAAGGACCCTAGGCCTTCCCCCACTATCCATGCGGCTCCTTAGGGAGGGTCTGGGTGGGGCTCTGAACTTCTGTTCTCCCAGCTTCTTGAAGGATCTCTCCTTCCTGGGAGCCGGGAGTCAGGCAGGAGGAGGTTTGGCAGGCCCACGCCATGCCGGAGGCCTGCTTGGCCAGGCCTAGGGGGGGTGCGGGATTTGGGTAACCCCAGCACCCCTCTGCCGCCTTGCTCCAGATCTCCAGGGCTTCCCCGGGCCACACCCCTGGGCAAGCCGGTGAGTTGGGTCCCTTGGTGGAGCTTGAAGGACCCTAGGCCTTCCCCCACTATCCATGCGGCTCCTTAGGGAGGGTCTGGGTGGGGCTCTGAACTTCTGTTCTCCCAGCTTCTTGAAGGATCTCTCCTTCCTGGGAGCCGGGAGTCAGGCAGGAGGAGGTTTGGCTGGCACTGGTAATCTCTGTCCAGTCTACATTTTCAAAATCGCGTGGGGGCTATTGCCCCCGCGCGCACAAGAAACATTAATAGTACTCTCACAAGAAACATTACTAGTACTCACTATCATTGAATTATGTTTTTATGTATGCAGAATGTCCATTTTGTACTCTGCCCTTTTGCATACCCCTTCATAAGTTCATATTTCTCTTTAACTTCTTTAACTCCTATCATCATTACTCCTTTTTTACCCTTTCTAACTTAAGTACTCTTGAGTCCTAATTCACAGACCAAAGTGGTGCCCTAGAGTTAACACCCACACAACTATTTTAAAAGGCATAAAAAGGACACATATCTTTTCAACATTTTATGCGTGTTTTCTTTGACGGCTATAACTTTTGCTAAATACTTTCTTATACAGTGATGATCCCCCCCCATTTTTTTTTATCTTCTCTTTGTGAACTACTCAATATGGAATTTGGTGTGAAAGAATCCCTCAGTTTAATACTTATGTTTGAACCAAGTCATGGGTCTTGTTGGAAATGTTCTTATGCCCCCATATATCTGATAGCACCACGTGGCTTTATATCTTGTTTGCGTAGGCACACTGACATGGGAAAATACTATACATACCAATAAGTTCTTATCTAATAGAAAGGGGAACACACAAATCTTGTAGTACAATGAGACCTTACACCCTGAACATTGACATAAAGACCTGGCACAGGCCTCAGAAGAATGGACATTCTCCATTTACCCCTTGATCTACAGAAGACATTTACAAAACATCCAAGGTTGTATATAACATCACCCGGAGGCATTCCTGTACCAGGGACGACCCTACAGCTGCTCTGACATCGATCTACTCAAAAGAGACATCCCTTAGCACTGAGAAGACAACAAGAACAATGACCTGTTTACTGGACAGGGCTTGCTGTATTGCCCATTTATGGTGAGGTTTGTCTATAACATCACCTGGAAGCAATCCTCTACCACGGAAGACCCTACCACTGCTCAGACATCGTCCTGCTCAAAAGAGACTTCCTTTAACACTGAGAAGACTTAACAACAACAACAACCTGCTTATAGGACAGGGCTTCCTGCATTCCCCTTTCATGGTGAAGTGAAACGAGAAGGCACTCCTCATCATGACTTCAATGTAGGACATGCAGATTCCAGAATCTTTAATACAGAAACATGAGACCAACAACAGAGACTCTGTGATAAGTGTGTTGGCGCTACGGACAATGTCTTGGAGCGAACGATAACTTTCCTGAGGCCTAGAGCTGGTCTTATGCCAGGAAACTTCAGGGGTAGGATCTCTTTGTATTTAGGCCAAGGCTATTCCTTTCCATGCCTCTCATATTTTGGTGGGCCTATGCAAACAACAATTGCCACTCTAACACCGTTTTTACTGTGCTCCTTTGACTCTAATCCTTAAAACACACCCACTTAAAATTTGAGGTTAACTTAAGCTAATATGCATGTACATGGAAATGTAAAAAACACTATGCCTCTAATGTTTAAGGAGTTACGTAAGCTTGATGGCTTTAGATTGCCTTGTGTGCTGTTAAGAAATATTATAATGTGCTACAATCTGGGGACTTGAGGGAAAAAGTAATTGCACATGGATTCTGTTTTATTTATCTTAACTTTTTTTGGTGAAAATTCAAAGTTAAGATATCAGCAAGGGGACTTCTTCTGATAATTATGTTATGGGTGATTGTCCTTCCACTGTAACTTTACCTTATCCTCTTTCTTTGCATCTTTTGTTCTCATAATTCATAATAAAAAATTATAAAAAAAAAAAAAAAAAAAAAAAAAAAAAAAAAGAAAGTAGTTTACTGAATTACCCGGACTTTATTTTATTGTCAATATTTATATTCTTTTTGAAACTATCCTTGAAATATAACCAGTATCACAAATAAAAAAAAAAAAAAAAAAAAAGTATTTTAAATATATCTTAGAAATACTAAAGAAAATCCATCTGGGCACAGATATGTAATTACAATAGGGAGAGGACTTTGATGGACTTTACAAATAACTATGGATATTTTCTTCAAGAACATGGGGCCAGGGCCCGGAGAGATAGCACAGCAGTGTTTGTCTTGCAAGCAGCCGATCCAGGACCAAAGGTGGTTGGTTCGAATCCCGGTCTCCCATATGGTCCCCCGTGCCTGCCAGGAGCTATTTTGAGCAGACAGCCAGGAGTAACCAACGCCGGGTGTTGCCCAAAAACCAAAAAAAAAAAAAAAAAAAAAGAACATGGGGCCAGAGAGATAGCATAGAGGTAGGGTGTTTTCCTTGCATGCAGAAGGATAGTGGTTCAAATCTTGGCATCCTATATGGTCCCCTGAGCCTGCCAGGAGCGATTTCTGAGTGTAGAGCCAGGAGTTACCCCTGAGCGCTGCGGGTGTGACCCAAAAACCAAAATATATATTCTTCAGATCCTGGGGCCGGAAAGATAGCACAGCAGTAAGGCGTTTGCTTTAGACACAGAAGGAAGGTGCTTCGAATCCCAGCATCCCATATGGTCCCTGAGCCTGCCAGGGGCAATTTCTGGGCATAGAGCCAGGAGTAGCGCTGCCAGGTGTGACCCAAAAACCAAAAACGAAATAAAAAAAAACAAAACATACAAAATCTCGGTAAGAAGATGTCTATGTACTCCCCAAAGTATTGTACAGATTTTGCAATTCCTCTAATGATACCCATAACATTCTTTAAAGAAGGGGATGAATCAAAAACTCCTGAAATTCATTTGGAACAATAAACATCCACAAATAGCTAAAGCAACCCTTAGGAAAAAGAAGATGGGAAGCATCACTTTCCCCAACTTTAAATTGTACTACAAAGCAATAGTCATTGAAACAGCACAGTATTGGAATAAAGACATGGAGGTAGGGTGTTTGCCTTGCATGCAGAAGGACAGTGGTTCGAATCCCAGGATCCCATATGGATCCCCGAGCCTACCAGGAGTGATTTCTGAGTGTAGAGCCAGGATTAACCCCTGAGCGCTGCTGGGTGTGACCCAAAAATCAAAAAAAAAAAAAAAATAAGACTGACCTTCATATCAATGGGATAGACTTTTTTGATTGATTCAGCCAAAGCAACAAAATAGTGACTAGGGAGTTTCCTTTGCATACAGTTGACCTGGGTTTGGTCCCCAGAGTCCCTTATGGTGAGCAATGCCAGGAGTGCAAAGAAATGAGTAACCCTGGGCACTGCCAAGTGTACTCCACCGCACAAAAAAAGAAATCACACTTATTAATATCATCACTGATGTCATCAAAATTTCAAAAAAACTTCTGGAAATTGCCAAGATTATGGTAGGGAATGTACATTTTCTAAATCTCAATTTCTTGAAAGCTTAGATTTCCTTCCTGGCAACTAATACTGTCAAATATTTTCTTGAATCTTAATTTCATTCATCTTTGAGGAAAATATTTATTGTTATATTCCAATACCACAGAGTTATGCTTTGAAATTTTAATTTTGTTACTTTGTTTTTGGACCACATCTACTTATGTCAGGTTTATTTCTCCCTCTATACTCAGGAATCACACCTGGTAGGGCTCAGGGACCATATGTGGTGCCAGGGATGGAAGCTGGGGTCATCTTTCCTGCTAGTTTCTCTATCTCAATATACAATGCTCCTCTCCTCTCCCCTCCCCTCTCCTCTCCTGCATGCAAGGCAAATGCCCTACTACTGCGCCATTGCTCTGGCCCCACGATGCTTTTTATTTTTAATGTGCAAGTTTTTGTAGGCCTAAATTTTTTTAATTTATTTTATTTAGAGGGGGCTGGAGCAATAACACAGGAAGGATGGCATTTGCCATGCATGCGACAGACCCCGTGCTTGATCTCTGGCATCCCATATGGTCCTCAGAGCCTGTCAAGAATAATTTCTGAGTTGCAGAGTAAGGAATAACCCCTGAGTGCTACCCAGATCTATTTACCCCCAAAATTAATTTATTTAAACTCTGTTGCTTACAAAACTGGTCGTAATACATTTATTTCTGGCATACAATGTTCCAACTCCAATCCCATCACCAGAGTAGCATTCCCTCCACCATTGTCCCGGGTTTCCTACCCACTCCTAAGATTGCCTCTTAACAGGTATGAATAATTTACTTAGTATTGCTTGTTACAACTAAATGGTAAGGGGCCAGAGCGATAGCACAGTGGGTAGGGTGTTAACCTGGCATGTGGCTGACTCAGGTTTGATCCCCGAAATTTCATATAGTCCTCTGAGCCTACCAGGAGTGATTTCTGAGGGTAGAATCAGGAGTAACCCCTGAACACTGCTGGGTGTGCCCCCAAAACAAAATAAAACAAAAACTAAATGGTAATAGAATTATATATATAAAAAATTCCTTTTAGAATCTTGTCCAAGATCTGCTCTTTTACTAGATTTAGCAGTAAAATCTGTTTCCATTCACTTTTGTTGTTTTGTTTTTTTGGACTACACCCAGTGGCAGTCAGAAGTTACTCTTGGCTCTGTGCTCAGAAATCGTTTCTGGCAGGCTTGGGGGACCATATGGGATGCCAGGGATTGAACCTGGCTCTGCCCGGATCGGCTGCATGCAAGGCAAATACACTACTTGCTCTGCTATGGCTCCAGCCCCTTCCTTTCGCTTTTGATAAGTCAAAATATTTCACTTTCTCTATAACTCTGGGCTTCCATAGCCACAGGTTAATATCCACAATCAACCAATATGGATCAAAAGTTTGTACTCAAAATGTATATTATCCTTGATACAGAATAACATGACGTGATTAGTATCTGTGTCAGATACTATACTTAACTGATAAATCATTTAGGGCTCAGAGGGATGCACAGGAGCTAGAGACTTTGCTTTGTATCCTGCTAGTCCTGACTCAGTCTCCATTACCACATATTGTCCCTTGAGCACAGCCAGGGGCCACCTCTAAGCAGAGAGCTAGGAACAGTCCCTGAACACTGACAGGTCTGACCCCACCCCCAACCCATCCCTCAAAAAAATATATGCGAGGGGCTGGAGCAGTGGCGCAAGTGGTAAGGTGTCTGCCTTGCCCACGCTAGCCTAGGACAGATCACGGTTTGATCCCCCGGCGTCCCATATGGTCTTCCCAAGCCAGGAGCAATTTCTGAGCACCTAGCCAGGAGTAACCCCTGAGTGTCACCGGGGATGCCCAAAAACCAAATAAAATAAAATAAAATAAATTACATATATATATATATATATATATATATATATATATATATATGGGAGCATATTAAAAAGTATATGGAAGGATGTATATAGGTTATAAGTAAATATCGTATTATTTTTATCTAAAGATCTTGGGCATCTGATCCTCGGATTTTGGTATTGCAAAGGCACTTGAACAAGTTTGCTCTAGGAATAATAAGAGATGGATGTACCCTACATCTCTCAGTGTAGACCCCTCAAAGAACTCAAGAAGGGGTTGGAATAACCAATGTGGGCCTTGCCACAGACCTCAATGTTTCCCCAAGAGGCCTCCCAGTGTTGAACGAAAGACTCATATCCCCATGTGCTTCACCAGTACTCCCTTCATATAGGCAGAAGACATAGAGAGGCACTATTCAGGAATAAAATTCAAGCCCTCTCCTGATCCTGCCCCTATACAAACTCTGCCAGGTCTGCAAAGGGGGCTTGTCCCTTAGACAATGAGAGCAGAGCAGAGCCCAAACTCTCCTTCAGTGCTACAAAGATACCCTCATATTCCCCTTCTCACCCCTTTAAGCCAGGCAAGAGAGGGAACAGAAGAAGCTGCAATCAAAGGTGCTGAGAGAATTGCAAATCTAAAAGGTTTAAAACTCATTGCCTTGAACTAAATTAAAAGTGTCTTTCAGTGCAGAAGTGCTGTCTCCCTTCTCAGTTGGCCAGCCAATCCGAGTTAGAAAATAGCAGCCTCTCATCTGAAATAGCACATCCAGTTATTCATGCAAGATTGTACAGCAAACGCTCCTCCAGCCACAAAATTTATATTCTCCAACAGAGATCACTAGAAAACAAACAAAAAACTTGGCAATATAAACGCAAGATTAAAAAAATTTTTTGTTGTTGTTTGACTTTTGCCAACAATGAATTCCCCACACACTGGAATCCATGATAACTGTTATGCTTCTTAATTTACGGCCGGGAGCCTGGCGGGCACCCACGGCCCTGCCGCCAGGCAGCGTTGCAAGGGCCACAGGCGGCAGGGAAGCAGCCGGGTGAAACCAGACTCTCCTGTTATTTTGTTCTTAAGTTTATTGAGTTTTAAATAACATCATAGTGTTTACTTTGGTCCAATCACTTTTTCCTGAGTCCCACTTTCTTAAGTTCAAAACTCATGCAGGGCTAATTGAAGCCACAACAATGCCATACTTGCTATTTGAGTTTCCTATCAGTAACCTGATTAATCATTTCTTCTTCTTGAAGGGAAACTTGACCTCCAGCTGTTTGCTATTTTGACTTCCCCTTAAGTAAGGACTTATCCTCCATCTTGAATGCACCAGAGACATTTCACTTGAATTTTTTTTCCTCAGCATTTGTGATGATGAGCACTGATGAAGATGGAAGTGCTCCAAGTGTCATAAATTATAGGATGCTTTAAATGGGCGAATGTTTACTTCTTTAACTACTACATGACAAACAACACTGCCAAACACATGTCCTTTTGAATATAACATAAAAGGAATCATTAGCAATAGGATGATTATTTCATGAAAGGGAATGACGGGAGAACTAAATCCATCTACTGCAGACTGGGAAGGCTTCAAGGCTCATTTTAAATGCTGCACATTCCAGCAACATGCAGAAGCAGTGCACTCCAGCACCCTGGCAGTGTTTGCACTTCAGGTCCCTGTACTGCCATTTTACTTCTACGTGAACGCTCTCTTTGTAAGGTGCTCTCCCCATGAGTGGTACGATAGCTCCTTTATGCCCACTTTTTCCAGAAGTCCTTGCATGTCTCATGATCATTATCAAGCATCTAGCATGTGCTATGCATGCATCAGGCTACTCAACATAGACAGGGAACCCAAAACAAATCGACACAATTCAAGTTGGTGCAAGAGTAGGGGCAAAAAGGGAACACCTTCGAGGGTTTCTTTCAGGTCATATCTTTGTTTATAGTACTGGAGAGAAACTTGTCCCATTAAGGAAAAAAAAAAATCTGTGGGTTGGGGCCAGAGAGATACTACAGTGGGGAAGGCTCTTTTCTTGTCAACCCAAGTTCAATGCCTCACTACATATGGTCCCCCAAGCACTGTCAGGAGTAATCTGATCAGAGAGCCAAAAATAAGCCCAGAGAACTGCTGGATATGACCCCCCAAGCCCTTGACCTCACTCCTGTAAATAAAATAATAATCTGTGGGTAGAGAATCAAAGATGTAGCTCAGTGGTATAGCACTTGCTTTGCAGGTACAAAGCCCTGGGCTTGGAAGGGAGGAAAGAAGGGTAAAATAGGGCCCTGAGAGATAGCACAGTGGTGTTTGCCTCGCAAGCAGCTGATCCAGGACCAAAGGTGGTTGGTTCGAATCCCGGTGTCCCATATGGTCCCCCGTGCCTGCCAGGAGCTATTTCTGAGCAGACAGCCAGGAGTAACCCCTGAGCACCACCGGGTGTGGCCCAAAAACCAAAAAAAAAAAAAAAAAAAAAAAAAAAAAAGACAAGAAGGGTAAAATAGGGGAGGACAGAGGAAGGGAAGAAGGAAGAAAAGGAATGGCAAAAACAAGGGAGAGTTAACTCTACATCTAGAAAGATAATAGTACAGGGGTGGCGAACAAGTTTGACACAAAGAGCCAAAATTTTAAACTGTGAGAGTCAGAGAGCCACACCACGCAGTGACCTGCCAAAACAGACACACAAAAGCATCTAATTTTAACAATAATATATTAAACACATATTGCATTTTGCCATTTGAGTGAGGGTCAAAATCCTGCAGTGATGGTGATGGTGTGCTGCGACCTCCACACTTAAGAACTCACAGCAAGATGGGACCCAACATGTGACACACGGGTTTCCCCCCCACTCCCCTCACTGGCCTGTGCAGTTGTTTTCGAGGAATGGGAGAGGGATGATGCAGCCTGGGGGCGGGACTCCGCTCTCAAAATCCAAACTTGGCAAAGAGCCACAGTATGCAAAATAATGATAAGAGGCAAAGAGCAGCATTCATTTTGGCAGGGAGCCGCATGTGGCTCGAGAGGCACATGTTCACCACCCCTGTAATAGTAGAAAGGTAGAAGGGTAAAGTGTTTGCCTTACACACAGCCAATCCTGTTTTAATCCCCAAGTGCTGTTGAGCACAGAGCCAGGAACAGCCCTGGAGCACCACTGAGTATGACCCAACCTACTCTCCCACCCCACAGAAATAGAGAGATAGATCAGAGAGCTGAGGCTGGTTGAGAAATACCCAGGGAACAAGTCTGCAAACACTGGGGTACATTTTGGGGAATGCCAGCAATTCGAAGTCAGTTCTGTTCTAGCCCAAACCATCTTAATCACAGGGATCCACAATGTTAGGTTACACTTTATTTTACCCAAAACAAAGATCATCCTGGTTCCTTTATATCTATTGTTTACAATCTGGTTTTATTACAAAATAGAGATGGTCTTACATGTAACCTGGGTGAGACTGGCTCAGGATAGCCTGAGCTATCTGTCCTAACTTTGTCCTTACTCTCCCACCTGGGGGTTATCTACATACTCAATAAAAATGACCCTTTGGTAGGCAACTCACTCTCCATACAAGGTAGATTTCCAGATTACATGTGTTCCACCCTCATAATGAAAAGTAAAAGAAGGGGCTGAAGAGATAGCATGGAGGTAAGGCATTTGCCTTTCATGCAGGAGGTCATCGGTTCGAATCCCGGCGTCCCATATGGTCCCCCATGCCTGCCAGGAGCAATTTTTGAGCCTGGAGCCAGGAATAACCCCTGAGCACTGCTGGGTGTGACCCAAAAACCGTACGCACGCGCGCACGCGCACACACACACACACACACACACACACACACACACACACACACACACAAAAGAAAAGAAAAGAAAAGAAAAGTAAAAGAAATAAAATAATTTTATTTCTGCAGCTTCCCGGGGAGTCGCCCTTAATTCCCAGGGACTGAGCAAATGTCAAGTGTACCACCCAACGACTATTGTAATTTTCCACTGAAAAATTATATAAAGGCCTGTTAAATCTGGTTCGGCACTCTCATTCTCTGGCTTATACTAAGCCATGTTGGGAGTCCGGCATATGCTGACATAATAAAACCCCTCGTTATTGCATGGTCTCTGCCTCTTGGAGTCATTAGAGGGGTGCGTGTGGAATTCCTGACCTTATCAATACAGGGCATGAGGTGATTTTTACATTACAATATCTTCCTCAGTCTCTTTTCCAACTTTAAAATCCCCATAATTCCAGAGAGACCTTTACCTAGATCTTTGCTCTGCCCCTACACTTCTACCAGCTCCATTTCCTCTGGTAAAGCAAAACCTTGAGTGTTGATTAAAATATAAAATATCAAGTATAAGTATAAAGTCCACATGTTGGTGAGGCCGCCCCCAACTCGGCTTGGTGCCTCTCTAGGCCCTCAGGCCAGTGGGTCTGAAGATGCAGGATAACAGCAGAGAAATAATTCACAAGCAGTCAGTTCAAGTTTCATCGAAGTCAACTCACTTTATTCCCTCATGGCTTTTCTTACCATGAGTTTCTGTGTCATGTCTGCCTAACTCATGTCTTTCCCTCAGGAGCCCTATCTATCTCCCTTGTTGCTTCTCTGCTAAGCCTTCTTTGCAGCTTCTCAGCTTCTCCTCTGGCTCTCTGCCTTTTACTGCCCCTCCTACCTCCCCCCAGGCAGACTCTCTTTATCTAAAATAGCCCACCTCAATCCAGGTGAATTAACTTCAGATGGAATTAACTCAAAAGAACAGGTTAGATTGGGGGGGACAGAGTGATAGCACAGTGGTATGGCGTTTTTGCCTTGCATGCAGTCAATTCAGGACCATGCAGTGATTCGAATCCCAGCATCCCATATGGTCCTCCGTGTCTGCCAGGAGTGATTTCTGAATGAAGAGCCTGAGCACTTCCAGGTGTGACCCACCCCCCAAAAAAAAAGAAAGGTTAGGAAAACAGAAAGTTGGGGGTAGGGTGATGCATTACACTTGAGGTTTTCCCTTGAAATGAGGTGACCTCAAGAAGATTCCCCAACTTCACTATAGCTGGTTCTGAAGACACTGAATAAACTGGGAAGGTTTTCACAGATGGGATGAGAGGAAGGCAAGGTCTTATGGAGGAGCCTAAGGGATACCTAAGAGGATTTTTAAAGGGCCGCACTAGGAGAGAGTAAGCGACAAGACCCCTGGTGTGCTATTGTGTTACTGATCCTACCCTAATCAATTAATGTACCCCATCCTAGGGTGTGACCTAGTGATAGTATATTGGATTATTCCTTACTTGGTATTCTGCTCCCACCCTAGGGTGGTACCTGATTCTTGTCAATAAAAGCAAGGGTCTGAGGAAGGCTGGGTCTCATTCTTCTGTCTTCTTCCACTGAGCTGAACTCCATTTAGGAGCAGAAAGCTTTGGTGCTTTGAATTCCTTGCTTGAGCACTGGATTTCCTGAACCCATTCTTGTTCCTCTTCACTGTTTGAATTATTTTCTGCAGATCTCTACAACTGTTCTGGAACTGTTCCCCCTGACCTAATCAGACAGGGGAATGGGAACTACTTTTCCTGTCTGGGAGCTCGGTGAGAATCAAACCTTAACCAATCTCCTAGAGAATGTGGGGCCAGAGAGATAAAATGGAGGTAAGGTGTTTGCCTTTCATGCAGAAGGTCATTGGTTCAAATCCCAGCATCCCATATGGTCCCCCGAGACTGCCAGGAGCGATTCCTGAGCACTACTGGGCATGATCCCCCCAAAAAAGAGAGAGAGAATGTGACACTTTCTCTGGCGCCTGAACAGAAAACTCCCTGAATTTATTCCTGTGGAATCAATCTTTTCCCGTGAGGATAATGCAATTTCCTTAACTATATCCAATATTTCCTTTGGTAAAGCAGCTTGAACTTGAACATTTGAATATTGATTTTCATCCATCAATAGTTCATAAGATAGGGTCACCCCTGCCACCCATTTCTTATTTCCTTCTGGGCTAAAGAGCCTGCCTTTAACTTCTTTCGTGTAAAACATGTCCCACTGAACCCGCTGAGGTGAACTTAAACACATTTTTTACTACTCTTTTCAAATCACGCAGAACCCAAACTGATTTGACACCAAAATTTTAGCAACTCCACACAATATGGTGATGTAGGACCGTAATCTTTACGTGAGTTTTTTAAACCAATCTATGTCTTCTATCTCAAGGGGTTTATAAAATGAGATGTTTATGTCAGATAAAGGGGCTGAGCCCATGTTGGCAAGATTATCTGAATAGAGCTCTGTGGTGATTCATTCTGATTCAGCATTTAGTAGGTATACCTGTCAGTTATATCAGTAGAATCAGGATTCACCTGTGGAGTTAGTACAGGCGGATGTTCACTGGTGGTCAATATAGGAGTAGGATTGTGTGTTTCTAAATGTTTGTTATGAGCCTGTGTGTTTGCAAGATAGCCCTTATTTTCTAGTGGGAGGAGATTCACTATTCCTTATCCTTTTATCCCTTAATACCCAGTAAATCAATAAGCTCAGCAGGATTATATTTGCCAATATTGACATTCTGAAGATGGTCAAGGATATATACAGTACAGGAGAGCCAATTATATAATTATATACTTTTGTTTCCAATGTGGCCACAGCGAACAAAAAGCAAAAAATTTAAACAACGCCAAACCAATCTGTTTGAAATAAGGTGGCATAATCCATGCAATTAACCACATAGGCCATCTTAAAATTTCCAAGAGAGATTTCCAAGAAAGAATTTCACTTATGGTTGATGAGGGTTGGGTTGCAGTTCAGGCACCAGATGAAGTATCACATTCTCTAGGAGATTGGTTAAGGTTTGACTCTCACCGAGCTCCCAGACAGGAAAGGCAGTTCCCATTCCCCTGTCTGATTAGGTCAGGGGGAACAGTTCCAGTTGTAGAGATCCGCAGAAAATAATTCAAACAGTTAAGAGGAACAAGAATGGTTTCAGGAAATCCAGTGCTCAAGCAAGGAATTCAAAGCACCAAAGCTTTCTGCTCCTAAATGGAGTTCAGCTCAGTGGAAGAAGACAGAAGAATGAGACCCAGCCTTCCTCAGACCCTTGCTTTTATTGACAAGAATCAGGTACCACCCTACGGTGAAAGTAGAATACCAAGTAAGGAATAATCCAATATACTATCACTAGGTCACACCCTAGGATGGGATACAATAATTGATTAGGGTAGGATCAGTAATACAACATCGTGCAACTTCCTGAAGCCTCTAGCAGAAGGGAGCTACCGCAGGGCCTTCAGACCTACCACAGCCAAAGTACTGTCTTCTTCCAACAACTGGAATGAGTTTGCAAACTCAAGTTTACCCAGCACCTTGAATGAGGATTTGGCTGCAGATTCTGAGCCTAAGAACCTCACTGGAGAGCCTGACTAAGCTCTGGGAGGTATGGGTGCCACAAAAGCGGCACTAATCAGTGGGTGCAGAGTTGCCAAGGCTGTGGGTGATGGTTACATAGAGATTAAAACAAAGACCCCCATCATCTTATCTACTCATTCCGTCTAAGCTCTACAGGCTTTTCTTTCTATTGCTCAGTCCTTGCCAGTTCTTGCCTCTGCCTTCTTGACATTTACTTGGCATTTCCTTCACCTGAAATATGCCTCCCAACTCCCTTCTACTCTCTTAACTCAAAAGCTCACTTCCTTCACTACACTTAGGTCTCTGCTCACAGCTTACTTCCTTGAAGGGACTTCCTGTCTAAATGTCTAAAAGGCCTACCGTATATAATCGAGTATCAGTCAACCCTAGTATAAGCCTACATCCCCACCAACTTTACCCTAAAAACTGGGAAACATAGTGATGTGAGTATAAGCCAAGGTGGAAAATGCTGCAGCCAGTGGTAAATTTTTTTTTTTTTTTTTTTTTGGTGGTTTTTGGGTCACACCCGGCAGTGCTCAGGGTTTTTTCCTGGCTCCGTGCTCAGAAATTGCTCTGGCAGGCACGGGGGACCATATGGGATGCCGGGTTTCGAACCCGATGACCTTCTGCATGAAAGGTAAACGCCTTACCTCCATGCTATCTCTCCGGCCCCAGCCAGTGGTAAATTTAAAAACAACAACAACAACAACAAAAAAAACATATATATCCAAAACAATTACAATAATTGAGGAATCAGTAGGTTAATGTTTTTCAATATTTGTTGCTAAAGAAAAACTGTAAACTAGCAATAATAACTTTAAAACTTTAAATAAAGTGCAGAAAACCGTACTTTAACAGTAATCAAGCTAAATAGCAAAGGTAAAAATCCTTCAAAGCTAGATTCCTCCTCCTCTTCATCTGTATATCCAAACAGCTTCAGCTGTATCTGATGTGAGGGTATCAGCATAGACACTGTCATCGTCACTGAGTTTGCAGATATCATCACTGCTGCTGGTCTCATACAAAGCGCAGAATATTGTGGAATAAATAGTTCAGTGGCATCCAGTTCAGCTGAGTCGCCTACCTCTTCAGCTCAGCCTGGACTTGTGGACTGAGTTGAAGCACCGGCCCCTCCAGCAGACGGCAGAAAACAACTGGAGACTACGTGCATTTGATTCAGTGTGCATGCACCAAATCAAATAACCTGTATGACACGAGTATAAGCTGATTTCAGGTTTTGGGGGCACAAATTTTGTGCCGGAAAAACTCGGCTTATAATCGAGTATATATACGGTAACTGTCTAACCGAGCACCACACCACTACTCTCAGTCCCCCTTTCTGACTTTGCTGTCTAATGTGATTTGACTTTGAACATGTATCTGCTCACTGCTATTTGTCCCTTCTAACAGAATCTTGCACAAGTTAGACTTTCTCTATTTTATTCACCTGGGTGTGGCTCAGCACTTTGCATAGGACAGTGACCCTGTTCTTGCTGAATGAATGAACATGAGAAAAGTCACACAAGACCAAACAAGAGTTGATAAAACAGGGAAGAGGATAGAAAATGAAGAAGAGGCAGGGTTTGGTGAGAAGAGCCTGGACACCATAAAGCAGGATCAGTGGCATGCAAGTAGACTGCCTTACCTGCTGCTCTCTCTCCAGGCCCCTGCCCTATACTGACTTTTACAGACAAGGATCTGAATGAACAAGCACCTCGTGTTCACCCTTTTCCATGGTTAGTACCAGAGTACATCTGCTGGCTGCCACTCTCTTCCTGACATCTCTGAGATGCTCTGCTTCCCACTTGACTGTCAGTAAGGTCCTTTAGGAAGGGTTTTTTCACTTCCTGCACAATAGGAAAAGTCCTTCTTTTCCACAGAGCATGATGAAAGAGAAACAACATGCAAGGGCGTCCTTTTCACCTTCCCACCAGCACAAATAAGGGAGGAAGGACATGCAGAGAACAGGAAAGCAAGAAGGCAATATCCCACATGGTCCCTCAAGCATGCCAGGAGTGATTTCTGAGTACAGAGCCAGAGTAACCCATGAGCGCTGCCGAGTGTGGTTCCCCCCCCCCCCAAAAAAAAAAGAGTAAGAGAACAAATAAGGAGAGTATACTCCAGGACCATAGGCACAAATTATGTTAAAAGTCCTGCAGGGCCCAGAGAGATAGCACAGCGGTGTTTGCCTTGCAAGCAGCCGATCCAGAACCAAAGGTGGTTGGTTCGAATCCTGGTGTCCCATATGGTCCCCCGTGCCTGCCAGGAGCTATTTCTGAGCAAACAGCCAGGAGTAACCCCTGAGCACTGCCGGGTGTGACCCAAAAAAAAATAAAAAAATAAAAAAATAAAAGTCCTGCATGAGGGCCCGAAGAGATAGCACAGCGGTGTTTGCCTTGCAAGCAGCCAATCCAGGACCAAAGGTGGTTGGTTCGAATCCCGGTGTCCCATATGGTCCCCTGTGCCTGCCAGGAGCTATTTCTGAGCAGACAGAGTAACCCCTGAGCACCGCCGGGTGTGGCCCAAAAACCAAAAAAAAAAAAAAAAAAAAAAAAAGTCCTGCATGAAGGCCCGGAGAGATAGCACAGTTGATCCAGGACCAAAGGTGGTTGGTTCGAATCCCGGTGTCCCATATGGTCCCCCATGCCTGCCAGGAGCTATTTCTGAGCAGACAGCCAGGAGTAACCCCTGAGGACCACTGGGTGTGACCCCCCCCCCCAAAAAAAAAAGTCCTGCATGAGACCTGAACCCTCAGGAAGGGAATATAATCTCCACCATTCCAAAGAAAGAAAGCAACACCACCAAAAGTGTTGTATCATCTAGCAAAGGGAGTCAACAAGAAGTCTACTGTTTCCACCACAAATCAATGGTAAAACTAATGACAGTAATAATTGTGTCTTCAAAGGATATGTGACCATAGGTCAGTCTTCACATTAAATCCTTTATTGAAGAAAAGCCAAACATGACAGACATTTAAATATTTATGAATCCAAACAAAATATAAAGAAATTATTAGGCCAGAAAGGTAGTGCAAAGGGCTAGAGTGTATACTTTGTATGGGGAGCCCTAGACACCTAGACACCTAGATCTTCTGAGCTCTACCCGGAGTAGTCCTCAAAAATGAAAATTAGGGGGCCGGAGAGATAGCATGGAGGTAAGGCGTTTGCCTTTCATGCAGAAGGTCATCGGTTCGAATCCTGGCGTCCCATATGGTCCCCCGTGCCTGCCAGGAGCAATTTCTGAGCATGAAGCCAGGAGTAACCCCTGAGCACTGCCGGGTGTGACCCAAAATCCACACACACACACACAAAAAAGAAAATTAGAAGCCAGATGGTATAGGGTATAAGGAAATTGCCTTGTAAGCTGCATAGTTTTTCACCAGTTCAATTTCCATACCACATAAGGTCCACTGAGTACCACTAGGAGTGACCTCTAAGTCAGGAATAGCCCTTGTGCATTGCCAGGTGTGACCTGATCAACCCTGTCTCAAATTAATGCAAATACAAATAAATTAAAAAAAAAATCTATAAAATACAGCAGAGAGAAAAAAGGCAATGAAAAGGCACAGGAATAATTAAATTTAACCAGAACTCTAGCGAGAGATAATTGAGAGAACAGAAGAAAGCAACAGCCAAAGAAATCACATTGGAAAATCTTCAAAATTAAAGATATAAACTTTCAGATTCAGGTATCCCAATATTCTAAACAGGATAAACAAAGATAAATCTAACCTAAATGCAATGTAATGAAATTACAGACCAATAAAGGGGCTGGGGAGAGGTTAAAAGGTCTGGAGCATATGTTTTGCATGGGGGAATCCTGGGTTTCATTACTGGCACCACTTGGCCCTGAGCACCAACCTGAGTAAAGCCACAGGCACAATTAGATATGATGCAAAAACAAACAAAAAACCAAAGAATCGAAGCAAAGAATAAATCTTAAAAACTGTCAAAGAAGGGGCTGGAGAGATAGCATGTAGTAGGGCGTTTGCCTTGCACGCAGAAGGAGCTTGCCAGGAGCGATTTCTGAGCGTAGAGCCCCTGAGCACTGCCAGATATGAACCAAAAAATGAAAACAAAAAACAAACAAACAAAAAAAATTGTCAAAGATATGTTTCCCTCAGAACAATGCCATCCATACCTTTTCATTGGCTAAATGGGAAAGTTGGGGAGCAGAACTGCCAAAAATAAGTCAACAAAGATAATTTTTGACAAATAAAACCAGAAAATATACTTCTGGAAGAAAGTTAAAGATAATACAGGAAATCCTATCATCAACCACAGAATGAGTGATGTCCAAGAATCTAAACAATGCGAAAGCAGTGAGTGGTAGAAAGCAAGAATGTCTAATTTGTGGAGTCAAAAACCCAGTGTTGGGAAGGATGTGGGACACAAGTACTTTGTGTTTTGTGGAGAATGTAAAATAGAACAGACAAGACCGATTTGGAAAACGATAATCATAAGATCCAGCAATCCCGCTTCTAAGTATTTACCCAAAGAAATGAAACAAAGTTTTCACTCAGGTTCATAGCCACGTTGTCAACAGAAACTGAAAGCAGAAGAAACACAAGCATCCAGGGTTCGGCCAACATTAGGTCACTGACACATTATGGTATATCCACACAATGGGAGATCATTTGGCCTTCAGGGGGAAGAAATGCTGACACAGGTTATCAGGTGGATGATCCCTGAGTCCTTTGTACAAGGAAACATAAACACTGTGCTGTAAAATAGCAGCTAAAATAGTCAGCTTCATAGGGACAGGAAAGAAAAGCTTGGTTGTCTGGGGGTTGGGGATGATGGCAGGCACATTGCTAATTCCACTTCTGCAAGATGGAAAGTGAGTGTATGAACAGGTGTGCATCCATCTGGGCATGTGTGCACAGTGGATTCTTCCCACTATGCAGAGCCTTAGGCCCTAATCTTTTCTTCTCACCATACTCAAGGGATCACCAGATGAAAAATAATACTACAGGACTAGGGGTAAGAAAACAAATATTGCTCTCGGACTAAGGGTCTCTGAATAAAGGAGATAATTTTACCACAAACTTTGACTGAGTGTAATGGCCTCACTATACACTCCTCAGCAGAGGTCTGCCCGGCCCCGAGTCCACTGAGACCATGTTTTCAAAGTGGCACTGACAGACTGTTTTTGCTGAAAAATGAATCTCTCTGGACAGGTTCTAAATGTCAGGGAGAAGTCGAGATGAGACAACCAGAAGACAGAGTTTGAACAGAAAGTCAGTAACTCTTGTGTTCATGGGGCAATGAGGATTGATGCTTAAAAGAAGGCTGGCCTGGTGCAAGAAGAAATTAAAATCAGTTTGTAATGAAATCATCAGTGATTAGATAAACAGGTTCTTTACTGAGAATCAGAGTAAAGTCAGACAGTAATGTCACTCTAGATAGAGGAGAATTCTGTGCATGGACTTTGCTAATTTTTTTTGTTTTGTTTTGTTTTTTGGGCCACACCCGGCAGTGCTCAGGGGTTACTCCTGGCTGTCTGCTCAGAAATAGCTCCTGGCAGGCACGGGGGACCATATGGGACACCAGGATTCAAACCAACCACCTTTGGTCCTGGATTGGCTGCTTACAAGGCAAACACCGCTGTGCTATCTCTCCGGGCCCTGGACTTTGCTAATTTAAAAATCATTAGCTTCAAAGTTCCACTGACACCTGCATAACACCCCTTCCACTAGAGTTGCTATGAGTGGCTCCTCACAACATTTTAGTAAAAAGAAAAGAAAAGAAAAGAAAAGAAAAGAAAAGAAATAACTTAAAGATAGCTCAGAAGAAAAGCATATAAAAGATACTGATACACTTCCTTCCATAGACTGGCCAAAGTGATAGAACAACAGGTAGGACACTTGCCTTTCACACAGCCAGCCTGTATTCAATCCCTGCACCCCCCAAATGTACCCCCAATACCTGCCAGGAGTAATCCCCTGAGCACTTCTGGGTGTGGCCCAAAATATAAATCCAAATAATTATAGCTTAAAAAATAAAAAGGGCAGAAACAGTAAAACAAACTGAGATGAAGAATCAGAGGCATGGTCTCCCCAAGAAAGCCCACCCCAAGAAGGTGCCATACTTGGGAGGGATCCCACAATATGAGCCTCTGAGGACTGAGGGATTAACATTCTTATTAGGTATCCCAATTCTTGGGACCTGCACCAGTGAGATAGGTTACCACTCCAAACACCTAACTTTATAAACCTCTGAGGAGGTAGAGCTGCTCTAAGGGCTGGGGTGTACACATTGTGTACATGTTGGAGTCAGGATCCCAAAAAGGTCTCACAGCTCTTCAAATGTATGTTACCATACCACTTGTGCCACCAAAGTACCAATATTCCACTTCCACAGCCCAGTGACTCCCTGCCACTCTTTCAACTTTCTCCTGTTCCTCCACTTCGGTAACCCTCAGTTCCATGGTCAGAATCTAAAGATTTGTTTTAATTTGGTCTTTTCTATTTCCTTGCTTTGGTTATATTCCACATGAATGAGATCATCTAGTATTCATCTGTGTCCTTCTGATTTATTTTGCTTAACATACCTCCACTATCATCCATGTTGTTACAATTGAAAAGATTACATCTTTTGGGGGCCGGAGAGATAGCATGAAGGTAAGGCGTTTGCCTTTCATGCAGGAGGTCATTGGTTCGAATCCCGGCGTCCCATATGGTCCCCCGTGTCTGCCAGGAGCAATTTCTGAGCCTGGAGCCAGGAATAACCCCTGAGCACTGCCGGGTGTGACCCAAAAACCACACACACACATACAAACAACTATTCCTGTGTTTCTTGCTTTGAATCAGCCTGAAATTAGATGCTCACTCAGACCCCTCCATTTGAAACAGTAAAATTCCTAGGCATATTCTCAACAATGGGGACATATTAAAAAAATACTGGGGGGACAGAGAGATAATATAAGGAGTAAGGCATTTGCACTACAGAGTCTCCTGAGCCCCGCCAGGACCGATCCCCAAACACAAAGCCAGGAGTAATCCCTGAAGCAATACTGAATATGGCCTTAAAAAAAGAAAAAAGAAAACTGCATAAAGAACCACAAAAGTTTGAGAGATGATCAAAAATAGGACAAAGTTGGGGCCAGAGCAATAGCACAGCAGTAGGGAATTTGCCTTGCACTCAGCCTACCCAGGACAGATGGTGATTTAATTCCCGATTTCCCATATGGTGCCCCGAGCCTGCCAGGAGCAACTTCTCAGCACAGAGCCAGGAGTAACCCCTAAGCATCTCAAGGTGTAGCCAAAAAAAAAAAAAAAAATAGGACAAAGTTATACAGTAGGGTTCACTAATAGTCAAAAGCACTCTTAAAGAATAGGAGAATTGTCTCACCTAGTACTTCAGAATAAACACAAGTAAATTAAAGAAACAGGGGACTATACCCTAAAGGAGGAAACCTTAATAAAATAGAAATAAGCAACCTATCAGATAAAGCATTCAATGTAGGGGTCTCCAGGGGCTAGTGCCTGCCATGCAAGCAGGGAATTCCAGTCTAGCTGGCACTATACACATTCTTAGTGTGGTCTTTGCAGCTTTTTTATTTAGAATCTCCTGGAACCATAAAAAAAGTGTTTGCTCTCCAGCACATGGCATCCAGTGTGCAAGGCACTGAACTAAAATGTATGAACAACATAGCCAAGTGTGCACTCCCTAGAGAACACTACTTTTGAGGATGTGAGAGCACCAGAAATAAAATGTGTAGCCCTGATAGACAACTAAAATGCATAGAAGCACTATAACCAGTCCTGGCAAGCACAGTTAAGTGTGAGTATCTCAATTAAGAGTGAGAGCCCCCGGGGCCGGAGAAATAGCACATGGTGTTTGCTTTGCAAGCAGCCAACCCAGGACCTAAGGTGGTTGGTTCGAATCCCGGCATCCCATATGGTCCCCTGTACCTGTCAGGAGCTATTTCTGAGCAGACAGCCAGGAGTAACCCCTGAGCATCGCCGGGTGTGGCCAAAAACAAAAAACAAAACAAAAAAAAATTCAAAGTTGTTATCATAAAAATGCACCTCCGATGTGATTATTTCAACACAGAAATATGAGAAGCATGAGAAAATATCAAAGAAATGAGAGCTGAGACTACAATAAGCAGACTGGAAAGTACAACAGGAGTCAAAAGCAGAGCTGATGAAGAGGAAGAAGGTATACACAGAAACAAGAAGAAAAAAATTTTAAAGTTCAGTTATCTTTAAGAAATATGAAACAGCATCAAGCTGAATAACATTTGCATGATGGAGATCCAAAAAGAAGAACAGGTTAAAAGGTAGAAAAATCTATCTGAATAAAACTTCCTCAATCTGGAGAAGGAAATAAAAATTAAGTATAGGATGCATAGAGGGTTACAATAAATCCAAAGACAAACTCACAAAGACATAATCAAAATGCAAGAAATTAAAAATAAAGTTGAGACAGAAAGAAGAAAATCCCATATTTACATAAAAGGAATTCTAAGACTATCAGCAGACTTTTTTTTTTTTTAATCAGAGACACTGCAGGCTAGAGGAAAGGACATATTTTCAAAATACTTAAATGTGTCCTCTTGCACTTTTATTCTACATTATACTGGAAGTCTAACCCAGAAAAATTGGGCCAAAAATTAAATAAAGGCATTTAAATTGGAAAGACAAAAGCAAATTGCAATGTATGGAAAAACCCTACAGACTCCCTCAGGGAACTCAAAATAAGGATTCAGTAAAGGTGTAGAGATATAACAATTTAATAATAAATAAAAAGAAAAATTCCCAACCAAGAATGTCCAGTAAGGTTATCACAGAATTAGAGAAGAGATGAAGTGTTTTTCATACAAGCAAAATAAAAAGGTTGCCATCACTAAGCTAGGCATTACAAGAAATTGTAAAGGGCCTTTACACTGAAAAGAAACTGCACCAAGTTAAAAATAAGAATACACGAATGTCCTCACTGATAAAAGTAAATGTATAATAAAGATAGTAGATTAATCAATTACAAGCTAAATCAAAGGTTAAAAGATAAAATAGTCATAGTCAATAAACTATGACAATTAGCTAAGAGATGTAGACAGGATGTAAAATGTAACATAAAATCTATAAAGTATGGTAAGTAAGACAGGATCCCACGCTTTGCATGCCTGTGATCTGGCACACATGTGGTCTGGTGTCATCTGAGTGATGCTACGGTCTCCACAACAAAAATTACAGGCCAATGCCCCTGATAAACACAAATGCAAAAAAAAAAATCTCAACAAGAACCAAAAAAAAAAAAAAAATAGGGGCCAGAGAGATAGCACAGTGGTAGGGCATTTGCCTTAGATGCAGAAGGATGGTGGTTCGAATCCTGGCATCCCTTTTGGTCCTCTGAGCCTGCTAGGAGCAATTTCTGAGTGCAAAGCCAGGATTAACCCCTGAGTGTTGACAGCTGTGACTCAAAAACCAAAATAAATAAATAAATAAATCTCAACAAGGATGTCAGTAAACCTAACACAAAAATATGTTAAAAGTGGGGCCGGAGTGGTGGCTCAAGTGGTAAGGCGACTGTTTTGCCTGCACTAGCCTAGGACGAACCGCAGTTCTATCCCCCGGTGTCCTATATGAAGTCAGGAGTGATTTCTGAGCACATAGCCAGAATGCATTTCAGAGATATAAGTATGATTCAAAATTCACTCATGGGAAAAAAAGCCAGCATGACACCATAACAAAATGAAGGAGTTGACCATATCAGTAGAACAAAAGGCACTTGACAAAAACACAACATGCATTAAAGATAAAGGCTTTCAATGTAGTGGATATAGAGAAGTATTTTAACATGATAAGGCTACATATAATGATGACAAACTCACAGCTGACTTTTTACTTAACAAAAACCGAATGCCTTTCCACTAAGATCAGGAGTAAAACATGGATATGTCCTCTTGCACTTTTATTCTACATTATACTGGAAGTCTAACCCAGAAAAATTGGGCCAAAAATTAAATAAAGGCATTTAAATTGGAAAGACAAAAGCAAATTGCAATGTATGGAAAAACCCTACAGACTCCCTCAGGGAACTCAAAATAAGGATTCAGTAAAGGTGTAGAGATATAACAATTTAAGGCATTTGCCTTGCACATGGCTGATTCTGATTCAATCCCTAGAATTACATTTGGTCCTCCACGTACAACCAAGAGTGATTCCAAGCACAGAGTCAAGAGTAAGCCCCATGTTCAGCAAAGTATGGCCCCCAAACAAACAAACAAAAAATACAAAAATGGATTGTGTTACCATACACTTATATGAATTATCTAAAAGAGAAATTTTCCAAAAATCACTCTATTTATAGTCACATCTAAAGAAATAAAGCTATGAATAAGTTAAACCTAAGAAGTGAAACAACTGTTGAATTTATTATTATTAAGATAAGAATAGGGGTTGGCGAGGTGGCGCTAGAGATAAGGTGTCTGCTTTGCAAGCGCTAGCCAAGGAAAGGACTGAGGTTGGATCCTCCAGCGTCCCATATGGTCCCCCCAAGCCAGGGGCAATTTCTGAGAGCTTAGCCAGGAGTAACCCCTGAGCATCAAAACGGGTGTGGCCAGAAAAAAAAATGGTAACAATAAATATTCTATCACATTATGAAGGAACATGAAAAAATTATACAAAGAAATTGAAATAGATAGGAAAATTGTTAAAATGTTTATATATTCCATGGCAATCTGCAAATCCAATGTAATGCCTATTAGAATTTCAATCATGAGGACAGAATTATAGTACAGTGGGTAAGGTAATTTGTCTTGCATATGGCTGACTGAAGTTCAATTCCCGGCATCCCATTATAGTCCCCCAAGCAATAGTAGGAGTAATTCCTGAGTGCAGAGTCAGGAGTAACCCCTGAGCATTGCCAGTATGGCCTGAAAACAAACAAAACAAAATAAAATTCCAATCACATTTCTCACAGAAGCTGAACAATCCTAAAATTTATAAAGATTCTTATTAGCCAAAGCAATTGTGAGAAAGACAATGTTATTGGCATTATGATCTCTAATTTCAAATTATATCACAGCTATAGTAATAAAACTATGAGGCATGGCATAAGAACAGGAAAATTGATCCACTGGACAGGACAGAAATCCAGAAATAAATCCATGCATCCATAATCATAACTTATGACAAAGAAGGAAAGAAAATACAATGTGAAAAATAGTTTATTCAACAATGGGAAAAACTGGAATATGTCAAATGAAAAACTAGGTGTAAGTAAGCATAGCAACAATTTTCTGGATTTTATTTCAGAGGCATGAGCAGCAAAAGTAAAAATAATCAAATGGAAAAGGCTTTTGCAGAACAAAGCAAATCAACAAAATCAATGGAAGGTCCACTGAAAGGGAGATGGTATCTGTAAAGCATATGTTTTATTAAGGGTCAATACACAAAATTATGCAAATAATTCATATATGTTTTATAATCCAATTAAAATAGATACAGTAAGTGATAAGACATTATTCCCAAATAAATCAGGTGGCCAACAGGACATAAAAGATGCTGAACATCATTAATCACAAGAAAATGACAAGTCAAAACCACAGGACATATCTCCCTACTGCTGTCAGTTGGCTGTTATCAAAAAGACAAGCAAAAATAAACTAAGGTGAGAATGTGGCAGAAAAGAGAGTGCACTACTGGCGTCAATATAAATTGGTCTAGCTACTGTGAAAAACACTAGAGTTTCCTGCCAAAACTTAAAAAAACAGAACTGCCATATGATCCAACAATTCTACTTCTGGGTGTTTACCCAAAGAAAACAAAAACACTAGTTTAAAAAGATATATGCACCTCAAGACATATTTATAGGTGATGCAACATTATTTACAAACGACCATAAGTGGGAACAACCTAAATGCCTATCAACAGATGAATAAAGAAGTGATACACACATACACACACACACACACACACACACACACAACACACACACAAGTAATGTGTCATTTAATGCTCTAGCCAACAACAGATTACATATACAACAGTGTCCCACTAACTAGGCTATGGAATGCAATTTAAATATGGAGTAAGTAGGCAACAGCATGTAAGCTTATATAAACATGCTCTGACATTCACACAGGAAATACCAAACAACTCATTCCTTAGAATCGAACCTGTTAATAAGTAAAATGTCACTGTATATATAATAAAATAAAATACTAATCGGTCATAAAAAGGTATGAAATGTTGCTGTATGCAATAGCATGTATAGACCTTGAAAATGTGGGGCTGAGTAAAGTGAGTAAGGGGAAAGACAAGTAAAGAAAAAAGGCATATAAATCCTATCTGATTTATATTACTTATATGTAGCATCTAAAAGATAAACCAAGTTGAAAATGAACTAAAATCAGAGATACCAAAGGGGAGGAGTTATGGGCAGTGGGAAAAATAGATTAATGGGATCAAGAGATACAAACTCAAAATTACAAAATAAGCCAAGAAAATACAGAGAACCAGCTTGAGAACTTTAATCAATGATATGGTCTCGCAAATGTAAAACCTTCTAAGAAAAGTGGTAAATAGAATCGTTGTGATGATAATTTTGCTTTGGATACAAATGTCACAAGTTGCACTCCTGAGATTTAAAAGTAATATTTTTTTTTATTTTATTTTTATTTATTTATTTATTTTTTTGGTTTTTGGGTCACACCCGGCACTGCTCAGGGGTTACTCCTGGCTCTGTGCTCAGAAATCGCTCCTGGCAGGCTTGGGGGACCATATGGGACGCCGGGATTCCAACCTTCTGCATGAAAGGCAAACTCCTTACCCTCCATGCTATCTCTCCGGCCTCAAAACTTTTTTTTTTTTTTTTTTTTTTTTTTTTGGTTTTTGGGCCACACCCAGTAACGCTCAGGGGTTACTCCTGGCTATGTGCTCAGAAGTTGCTCCTGGCTTGGGGGACCATATGGCACGCCGGGGGATCGAACCGCTGTCCGTCCAAGGCTAGCGCAGGCAAGGCAGGCACCTTACCTTTAGCGCCACCGCCCGGCCCTAAAAGTAATATTTATGTTAATCATATATCATAACTTCCTCCCCTCAAAAGATATCCCAAACAGAACAATAAGAGGTGCTTTCAAGAAAATAAATTTTGCTTCACAATCTTGCAAAACATATATCAAAATATTCCCTTTCCAACACCGTACAATATTTTGGCCTTATTTAGTACATGATACAAGAAATTCCTTTTTTACTTATACCAACAAGCACCAACCAACAAAGAAAGGAGGGATATTCTTTAATGATTCAACCAACAGATTTGCTTTAGAGTAGAAGAGTGGCTTAGACAGAAGCTCACTGATCTGACATGGAGTAATTCTTCCATTCTGGCGTCTAGAGCTTAAAACAATTCACTCCATGTAACTTAAGCAGTCAAGTGTGACTACTTCCCTTAGTCTGAATATTAAACTTCAATCTATGCTCTTAAAATCACATTAGTTTCTCTGACAACCATAGTATACCACTGACTCATGCTGACACTGCCTTAAACAAATCCTGAAATACTTTTTCAGATGTGGTGTTTTTTTTCTTTTTAAACTGGATCACAGTGAGGTGCAGTTACTAAGTTGTTCGCGATTGAGTTTCAGTCATACAATGTTCCAACACCCATCCTTCAACAGTGCCCATTTCCAGACACCAACGTCCTCAG
Source organism: Suncus etruscus (assembly GCF_024139225.1). Taxonomy (NCBI): domain Eukaryota; kingdom Metazoa; phylum Chordata; class Mammalia; order Eulipotyphla; family Soricidae; genus Suncus; species Suncus etruscus. Next base: position 46,346,868 of record NC_064851.1, read on the forward strand.
TTTCTGCCTCCTCGCCTCAGCCTGCCTCTAAGGGCAGATACTTTTCTTCTCTCTCTCCCTCTTGCTCTCCTTTTCCCTGTCCCACTCTTTCCTTTTTTTCCTTTTAGGCACTATGTTTTGCAATACTGTTACTGAAAGGGTATCATGCATATCACTGTCCCTCCTTTCAGTACCTAGTTCTTGTCCAGAGTTATCCTTTCCAACTATCAATGTCAGAGTGGTCCCTTCTCTGCCCTGATTGTACTTTCTCTCCCATTTGTAGCAAGCTTTTTACCATGGATTGGTCCTTCTGACCTATGTTTCTATTGTCTTTGGGTATTATTAGCACACTATATTTTTTTATATTCTACAAATAAATGTTCACATGTGGCTCTTAAGCCAAACCTCACAGTTTTGGTTTTGGGGCTCTAGTGCAATTCTATTAGCCTATAGTTTCAGAATACTTTGACTCAACATTTGGTTTGTTGTTTCAAAATGCTGAGATCTCTGCTGAAGCTCATTTCTATCATTTGCATTTACTATTTTTTCCAGGATTTTTCTATATTTTTCTATTTTTACTATATTTTTCCAGGATTCTTGTTATCTACCTATATGACCTATATGTTGATACTGTAATCTAGCCAATTTTTAAAAACTACTATAATAGTAAGCCAGACATAGCCTACAGCGAGTTTTCTGTACACCTTTAGCCCTGTTTCTCAACCTTATTTCTTTTTTTTTTTTTCTTTTTTCTTTTTGGTTTTTGGGCCACACCCGTTTGACGCTCAGGGGTTACTCCTGGCTATGTGCTCAGAAATCGCCCCTGGCTTGGGGGGACCATATGGGACGCCGGGGGATCGAACAGCGGTCCGTTCCTTGGCTAGCGCTTGTAAGGCAGACACCTTACCTCCAGCGCCACCTTCCCGGCCCCTCTCAACCTTATTTCAATCCTGACCCCTTCCAACCTCATTTCCTTCCTTTGCCCACCCTCAACCCCCACCCCATCCTACCAATTGGTCCTTAGTCTTATGTTACAATCTTCTAGTTATACAGTTTTCACCCATAGCCCCTCTGATGTGTTTTAGGGGCTCATCAGGGTCATTGTTCCCCCATCCTAATTGAAAAACTCTGGTCTAATTTGACCTCTCTCACCCCAAGAATCTCATCAATAGCTAACACTTGCAAAAATCCTTCTCAATAATCCTTTAACCTAAGGAAAATGTAATCTGGTGAGATTTGCTTTTGGCAAATCCCTGCTGATATAGCTAGTGCTGCTTACTTTTCCAAGTATTCAAAAATAATTGTTCTTAAAAATCCTTTTAAGGATTCCCTTAAGAAATCTTTAAGCACTCCTGAGCTAGTTGTCAATTTATAATTTTTAGATAAGTTTCTGAGTTGAAAATTAGAATATTTATCAATTTTCACTTTGATGCTTCAGTTTGAAGCTCTTTACCCATCCAACATTCCTCCCATCTCAGCTTCCAGCATCTCAAATTTTTTAGGGCCTTTACTGGGGTTGTCTCATCAGATTGCAACTGGCAATTCTCCTTCATTTGTATCTTACTCTTACTAATCAAGCAAGTCATTTCCTTGACAGAAAAAAAATTGCTAGCTCAGTAGAAACTCAGTAGTTTGATTTCCATTTTCACTGCCTCCTCTCTTTGGAGGAGTTTTAGAGAACTTTGGCAAACTTTTAGAAGTTTCAAAACTTCTAAAAACAGTTTTAGAACTGTTCCAAAACAGAACTTCTAAAAGTCCTTTTTGTTACCCTAAGAAGTCTTCACAAAGGACCAAAGAGATAGCATGGAGGTAATTTGCCTTTCATGCAGAAGGATGGTGGTTCGAATCCCGGCATCTCGTATGGTCCCCGGAGACTGCCAGGAGCGATTTCTGAGCACAGAGCCAGGAGTAACCCATGAGCACTGCTGATTGTGACCCAAAAAAAAAAAAAAAACAAAAACAAACAAACAAAAAAGTCTTCATAAACCTCTGCTCTCTCAGCATGGTTTCTTTCACAGCCAGGTGAAACACTCTCATGTCTCTTGGTTGCATGTCTCAGTCTTTCCTGGATCCAGCTCCAAGCACAGGGCAGCAAAAAAGTAAGTTGGAGGACAGAGAAAGCAGGCAGGCCCTGAAGGAAGAGTAATCTAGAACATGACTTGCCCTCACTTGGTCAAAGAGAAGGAATATGAAAACTAAAATATTGTTAAGGTCAAGAACTTGCCTGAGGGGCTGGAGATATAGCATGGAGGTAAGGCGTTTGCCTTTCATGCAGAAGGTCAGTGGTTCAAATCCCGGCATCCCATAAGGTCCCCTGAGCCTGCCAGGGGCGATTTCTGAGCAAAGAGCCAGGAGTAACCCCAGAGAGCTGCTGGGTGTGACCCAAAATCAGAAAAAAAAAAAAAAAAAAAAGAACTTGCCTGAGGGTAGGGTGAGGGTAGGGTTGGGGTGGGGAGCATAGTAGATGAGAAACTGGGGCAGGAGCAAAAAAGATGAAATAGATATATAGATATGCATGTGTTCACCTGGCCTTTCTCTTCGGGCTCCCCTATAGACAAAGTCACCATCCGATCTCTGATCCTCTGGAACCCAGGAGGTCTTTGATATGCTTATAGATTGATCATCAGAAAGGTTCGCTCATCACACCCAGTGAGTGAGCTGCAAAACAAGAACTCAGATCATGCAGGCTGAGCACACTCCTTACAGCTCCTTAAACACAGGAACCACCAAGAGGTCTCTAGGGCCTTTTCAGACTCATTTCAGTTGTCCTGAACCACATTGCCTTTTCAGAGCCGCAGGCTATGGGGTTGTCGAGATCAAATCACTTCACTTCGGGGAGCTTTCTTTTCACAGAGCAGAGGAGAGATAGTGAACCGAAGGCCAATCTACTTCTAAGATCCCTGCTCTGTTGTTCACTTTCACAGCCAACTCTGGCTTCTGAGAGTGTTTCTAGCTCAGCAATACTTATTAGTTCATTGTTACAATCCTGACATCTGAAGAATGGCTTATTAAGCAGCCTCCTCAGGCAGAGAGGCCTCAGTCGTTATCAAAACAGCTCAGTTTACCCAGCCTATAGATTACACACCAGTGGGTCCACACAGAAATCCAAGACAAGAACCAAGTGGTATTGGTGCAATCAGCTTCAGCAGGATTCTGGGTGAACTTGGCTCAGCAGAAATCTAAGGACAGGTTTTAGGATCAAAATCACAATGGAGATCTGAGCTTGGCAGCCATTAGTCAAAGTGAATATAGCAAAAACAAGAAAAACAGTTTCAATGCCAGTTTGTCTCTTGGCAGGCAGGGAGAGTGAATCATCAGGCTGCAGACTCAGCCCAACACAGCACTTTTGATAAAATGCAAAAGCTTTGTTTAAGCTGGTTATCTGTTTGCTCCCCCTCCATTTCCCCAACCCCCTTCTCCATTCCCTCCTAAAGGACAGGCTTGGGAAAAGTTTTGTCTCAGCTGATTCAAAGGCAGAATATCAATGTTTTGAATGTAAATAATGCCCTCATAGATCTAATTTCACCCAATCAGATATAGAAACACATGACCCTGACCTGCCAAGGAAGGTTCCCTGTAAGTGGGTGCTCCCCCAAATCTTATAAAAGTAGCCATCTACCCTCGTGCAAAAGCTGAACATAAACTGCAGTTGTTCCTTAATGCACCATTGGTTTGTGAAGTTGGTGGAGAGGCCTGGGACCTGCTAGGAAAGGCCAGGGGAAATATCTGAAATCAAAAAATTTTAGGAAAAAAAAAGAAGGGAAGTAGAAATAGTATAGCAGGTAGGGTGCTTGCTTTACATGCAGATAATCTGGGTTTGTTTTGACACCCCATATGGTGTCCTGAGCTCACTAGGAATAATTCCTGAGTGCAGAACCAAGAGTAAACCCTACCACTGATATGTGTGGCCCCAAACAAACATAAAAATAGAGCAGGTATTACCTTGCAAATAACTAACTAGGTTCTATCTCTGTTATCCCATATGGTCCCCTAAGCCCTAACAAAAGTGATTCCCAAATGCAGAGTCAGGAGTAAGCCCTGAGCTTTGCTGGGTATGCCCTCAAAACCCTCAATCTCTAAGAAAAATTTAAACTTCTTATCAAGGTGGACTAGCATTCTATAAAAGATAGAATGGAAGGATCAGAGAGACAGCATTGAAAAGTACTAAAAGTGGCCTGGAGAGATAGCACAGTGGCGTTTGCCTTGCAAGCAGCCGATCCAGGACCACAGGTGGTTGGTTCGGATCCCGGTGTCCCATATGGTCCCCTGTGCCTGCCAGGAGCTATTTCTGAGCAGACAGCCAGGAGTAACCCCTGAGCATTGCCGGGTGTGGCCCAAAAACCAAAAAAAAAAAAAAAAAAAAAAAAAGTACTAAAAGTACTTGTCTTGCATATGGCTAATACCATTTTGATTCCTGGTACCACATATGGCTCTTTGAGCCCTGCTAGGAGTGATCCCTGAATGCAGTCAGGATAATGCCCTCAGTACTGCCAGGTGTGGTCCAAATCCTGCCTCTTCCCCACCCCTATCAAAAAAAGCAAGAGCAGACTATTAAAAAATAACCTTAAATTTTCTAATAGCCAAAAAGATAATGTTAACAGTAATAATACATTCAATCCAATTTTAGAGTACATTTAACAATTGAAAATACATTTAACCCATGTTAAAATATTACATCAATATTATTTTAACACAGTAATATAAACATATTAATGAAGTATTTTTGTTTTTCCAGTCAAATATTCAAGTGTTTTTCCCTTCAGAGAGGCCTTCCCTGCTCAGTAAGGCAGAGCTCTGAGTGACAACCCTCATCTTCCTAACAGGGGTCCTAGATATGTTGATGTATTTATTTGTCTGCGAAGCCCCTACACTGGCCCTTTTCTAAGGCTAGGACCCACATTAATCTCACTCACCATTGGATACTCAGCACCCAGTATATTACCTGGCACAAAGCAAGCTCAATAAATATTCACTGAAGAAGGAACTAGGAGCTGAACTATCTGAAAGTGCAAATGCAAGCTGGCTGAGGACCTTGTCCTGTGTCTGGTACAACATGTGAATGTTACAATGCAGGGTGAGGCATGCAAACCTGTAACCTGGACACACTGGCCAAGACAGCGCCACAGGGCAGCTCAGCACCTGCCAGAAAGTAGGACTCCAGCGTGGGAAAGGAGCTTCATAACAGTACAGCTTTGAACCTGAGCTCAGTTCACACCAGAATTAGAAGCCTCTCCATGCCAGACTTCATGAGGAAGGAAGGTCAGAAACCACCTCCAAGTCCCCTTTTCATGCTGGGTATTGTGCTTGGGGCACTCACACGGCATTTATTTGACCTTAGAGCTTAGTCCCAGGTGTGGGCATCCAGAAAGATAAAGAAATCATTCAAGGCCACAGAGCTTCTTGACCTGCTGTTGAGAATCAAATTCGGCTAAGGCCATGCCACCCTGAACGCGCCTGATCTCATCTGATCTCGAAAGCTAAGCAGGGTCAGGCCTGGTTAGTACTTGGATGGGAGAATCAAATTCAACCTTTTTTGCTACCTGGGCCTACATGAATACCCAGCTAAGCCATGGCCATCCAGCTCAGGAAAGCATGAGCTCAGTTGAGCAGGAATGGTGATGGAAATCTTTATATGGGGCCCTCTGGTTCCCAGGATTGGAGATGCTTTAGACCCATATACAGTCCTGGCTGCACCGAATCTGAGTCGATGATGAACAGCTTCTCAGGCTTCTATTACTAGCAGATTATAATAATAACAACCAAATCCTTAAAACAAGTTCTTCATGACCAGTCTTTAGGACCTTTACACAGAGTAAGAGATTGGCATTTCTCCAGTCATTTGGCCCTGCAACAAGCCTTATAGGGACAGTCCAGGGCTAACTGCATCTTAAAATCCAACATAGGCTGCAGACAGCCAAGGATTGATCCAATCTGGGATTCAGGCAGCTCAGCAAGAGCCTTCCAATCCACAAGAGTAACTACAACTCTCCAGCTTACATTTCTGACTGGCTGGAACAGCTCCCAAATCCACATTTGTGACCACACAGTGCCTTCTGTTTACAACACCTCTTAGCATTTGCTTAGGGTGTGAAAAACTCCCATTGTTTCTAGCTCTAAGAAGGCTCCCAAAGTTGGCTGTCCCAAAACACAAGCCGGAAGCCTGACAAATTCTGATTGAAAGCGAGCCTGGATGGGTGGGGAGGGGACCCAGAGACCATGTGGAGCACCTCCCCTCAACAAGGTCTGCTTTGTGCAATTCTCTGATCATGGTCTTGGGTTTGTGCTTGGCAATCAGCAAAAACAGAACAGCTGAGAATGCACAGATCACAGGCTTTAGATTCAAATCATCCCTGTCAGAGGAAGCTTTAGTTTAGGACTACTAGCAAGGCAGCTGTAATTACTAACATTTCTCTTGCTTGGGCTCACTCAGGGTCAGGGGGAATCCCAAGCCCCAACAGGGGCTGTACTCACCTTTGACCCAATGTTCCAGCTTTCAACACACCAAGGACTTCCAGAGTTGAGGCAGGCTCCCTTCCTCAAAATTCAGTCAAACTCCCCCCGCCCCTGCCCAATCACAATTACACACACAATAGCTGCGTTCCAATACTAATACAAACATAATGAGAAATCAATGCATAGGAAGGGCATGAGGCTCAGTGACAGAACATTTGCCTTGATGTGTGAGACCCTGACAGAACAAATAAAACAAACAAAAAAAGCACTTGGCAAGTTTCTTTCCAGTAATATCTGTTCAGTCATTGTTCCTCTGCCAACTCACTATCTATTAGATATTTTTCACTTCCAAATCCAACTCTCCTCTGCACAATCAAAAAATGCCATTGGCAAAGAGGAGATATCTCCACTTACAGATAAAACATAGATGTTTGCTCATGGTCCTGTGCATGGTTGAAGCTCTTGGGCAACTGAAGTATTTAGTGGCTGCCTGTTTGGGGGAAGAGTGGGTCTATTTGGGAGGAAGCTATCATTGAGGACATGGTGGTTCTACAGAGAAACACATGGAAACCACTGTTCAGATAAGAACACAATGAAGTCTCTATAACAGTATGGAGAGGGTCTTGTGTGGATCCTAAGCATCACACTTGGGCTTCAAAGTAGATGCATTAGGGGCCGGAGAGATAGCATGAAGGTAGGGCATTTGCCTTGCATGCAGAAGGGCAGTGGTTCAAATCCCGGTGTCCCATATCATCCCCCGAGCCTGGCAGGAGCGATTTCTGATCGTAGAGCCAGTAGTAACCCCTGAGCGATGCTGAGTGTGACCCAAAACAAACAAACAAAAATAAAAACAACAACAACAAAAAGTAGATGCCTTACAGCACACTGGCTCTCACCCTGGGTAACTGCAGACCTTCAGGTTCCCATCAGTTAAAACATTTGTGACCAGAAATCAGCCCAACTTATGAAGCCACATTGTCCCACCACAAGCTCTCCCAGCAGTGGTAGAAATAATTCAGTCCTATGCAGCTGTTCCCAGGAGCATGGGCCTTCCCAATTCTGCATGGGGGAAGTCTTCTTCAAGTCTCCTGGCTGAGGCCTCACTGTCCCCCCTCAGTTCTAGGAAGGTTCCAGATTCAAATACAAAGGCATCCTGTAGAGGAGTTGTGTTCACTGAAGTACTTGTCTTACACACATGAAGCCTTGAATTTGATCCCTTATACTGATTAATTAAACTGAACTATCCAGCAGTTCAGTCTCTGATCCCCAATTTTGAGCCACATCACACGTAGCCAAGCATGAGCACCATGATCATTCGCTCTGCAATCATGTATACAAGAGCCACAACCAAAGAGGGGTGGCCCCTGGTCATTATAATGGCATCAACAGAGGGGAGGAGTGGGAGAAACATCTTTGAAGGGAAATGTATAAACACTTTGAGACTGGTGCTAAAATTTATACTGATTACCACATTTAAGTGTGAGTCATAGGTGGGATATATCATTGTCAGCATGTTAAAGTGACAATAGCAACACACGCTGATGGCAGGGGAAAATCATATCCAAAGGCTGCTCTGCTCGCTGGGAGTTCTGTCTTGCTCCACCCACGGAACAAAGGCACCTCTGTGACACCGAGCTGTGGGTTTAAGCCTTCCCTGGCTTTTCTCTTTGGCCACCTTTCAAAACCACAAGTACATCCAAGGGCAGCCAAGACACCAGTAAAGCCTAACGATAAGGTCTCAGAAGGAGGAGACCTTCTCTTGCTTCCAGACCTGCCTGCTACCTGGCTCTTGGCAGCCAAAACTCCATTTTCCTCCAGAGGGTTTCCAAGTGGCTAGATTTGGGCCCAGGACCAAAGTGTTCCTCTACAAAGTATAAGAAAAATATTCATAGGATAATGACACATTTAGAGGACAGCTTACTAATGAACAGGTACAAGGGCACTACATTTGTGCATTATAAAGGCCCTTTTCCGGGGCCTCCCATAGGATTGAGTTCATTAATAATGGTGGAAAAGGTAAAAAAAAAAAAAAAAAAAGACAAATATATTATCTTATCGATGAGATACTGAATAACAATTGAGAATGTAAAGCATAAAGGGGGAAACTCCTGGCCCTAGGTTAGAGAGATGGAAAAGGCCAGGAAAGAAGAGAAATGGAGGAAAAGTAAGCAGCAAAAGTCTGAAGTAACATAGGGGCAGGGCCTCAGGCACATCAGTGATGTGGAGCTGAGGGATCTGCGTCTAACTACACCACTAGGGCCCATACAACTATAAGCATGGGACAGAAACTACAATAATCAATCTTAGAAATATGTCTGTTAAGGAGGTGAGTCAAGATGGGGCATAGAAACTTGGGGACATTGATGAAGGGATGTAAATATTAGAGGTGTGATGAGAATGGGGACACTGACAACTTTATAAAACATGATTTCTAAACTAAAAACAAAAGAGCTTTCTGAGCATTGGGGGCATTGGCCCACAGAGCAGAAAGATGGCCATCTTGGGAAGAGAGAGTGGACCACGTCCCCACCCTTCGAAAGCCATGTCTGCTGCCTCTATCACTCACAATCACTGGTTTTCCGATGGCCCTGCCTCACTGCCCCTCTACAATTCCCTTTGGGGACACCAATCTGACCAAACTTCAGGTACACTGGTCTTCAAGGGTGTCCTCCAAAAACAATCAATAAAATTATTGTAGATATACCAAACAAATCCTAAGCAGTTGGCCATTTCATGGGTCTTTCATACATTAAGAACTTAATTCAGAGTACAACCTACTTATACCCCTAAGCCTGCTGTGGTATCTTAGGGCAACCTCACTCTGGACCTTCAGATATTCCATCTTATACCTTGTTCCCAGCTTTTTATGAATGCTACTTGTTGATAAGTTAGTTTCTTCCCCATAAATAACTAGGGTGCTCCTCTCTTTATGAGGAACACTTGCAAGGCTGTCTATAGAAATATATGGGATCTGAATTCCTCAAAATCGGGGACTCGGCCTATTTATTTTAATGTGGTTGGTAAATCTATGACTAATAGGGTGAGAAGCAAAGCAACAGACCTCTATCATCCTGTGACGCACAGGCATGTGCTTTGGCACTGGGTCTAATTGTGAAGTATAATGGATTCATCACTTCCTGTATTCATCTTTAACAAGATCTCTTAAGTTGGGGGGCTCTAGGTTGAGGATGTAGCTCAGAAGAACTCTTGCCTTGGATGTGTGAGGCCCTCCACTTCATCCCTGGTACTGCCAGCAAAAATTACACAAAACACCCAGACAGGAAAAAGACCCATGAATTTAGATCAATACAGCTCCAAATCATAAACAAACTTACACCAGTCATGTTTGCTCAGACTTCCACCTGGACTTCAAACTCAGGACATGTGTCCACCTTCCACTAAGATCTAGTCCAGAGATCTAACCTCTGTCCACATCCCATTTCAAATCAAAAGGCTTTGAACTGCTGACAGGTTGACCATTTGGACCTGGGATGTTTATCAAGAACTTCCTTGAGATAGGAAGGGAGACTGTTGCTCCCGGACCTCCCTCTGAGTTCCCGGAAGAGAAGGCACCCAGCCAGGTCCTCAGAACAAGAAAGGAGTTGACCACTGGCTGTATATAGCTCAAAGAAAACACTCTACTCAGTAAAGAGCTGCATTTAACACATGCAAAGGGTCATTATGGCCTGATTCTGCCCATTGGGCCTCACATGCCACAACCCCTGACTTGGGGTTGATTTGCATTGGCCATAAGTTATTTGACTTTGCTGTCTCCAACCTTCCTCAGGAAGACTGAAGAGTCTCTCTGGGTTCTCTACTGTCAATGCCAAGCTTATGCTACTTACATGGACTACTCTTAGGGATGCAGGAGTAAATTTACCTGTGGTCCATTCCCCATAGCCTCTCTGAACTGGGAGATAGGAAACAGCCTGAGATTTAGGGGGAATTGCTCAGAATTTGTTTATCTCTAGGACCCCCCAGGGAACCTTCTAGTAGGATGCCAAACAAGGTTCAGAGCTTTCTATAGAGTCCCAGGGCCTCTGCATATTTCCTCCTTGCAAAAATAATTGTGCAACTATAACTAATGCTGAACTCTTGCTTACAGAGCTCTCTCCCAACTGCCCCTCTCCTGCACTCATCCTGGCCCATCCCAGCTTCCTTCAAAGTCACTCCTATCCCCAGTGCTATGTGCCTGATCTCCTTGGACCAAGAAAAGACTTCCACTGCTTGCTTCAGGACTGTGCTGTCATTTTGCAGGGCTCAGCTACAGTGTCATCTCTCAGACCCATCCACCCTCTAAGAGAGAAATAAGCCAGCAAGTCACTATCTCTTCCATCTCACTTATACAAGCTGCAACTATCTTGTTACTCACCCATTATTATTTAGATCTTTCACTAGAAGGTCCTGTCTGGGAAGAAAATTTCAGATATTCCAATGCTATCCTATTAGTTCAACTTCTTCTCCATCTCCTATCCAAGAGCCAGAGCAGAAGACTGAAATGATCTGGCATTTAGACCATTATCACACCAGACCCATCAGCGATGTTTTCCAAAGAGAATGAAGAGAATCTTTCTGATGAGGCACCAGTGCTTATATGAAGCAATGTCCTCTAATGTAGGATCTCAATGTATACAGTTGTACAAATCAGTTAGCCTGCATTAAAGAGGATTTTTCTTGTGCTATCAAGCACAAAACAAGAAGCCCCAGGAGATACAACAGAGGACACTGCTCCCTTCTCTGCTTTATAGTATCACATGTTGTTAAACTTCTGCCAAAGAAAAAGGAGTGCAGAGCCCCTAACTCAGCTCTTGAAAGCAGAAACTCTTACAGCCAGACCTATCACAAGACCAAAGAATATTGCCAACCACTGGCTAGGTCGGCTCCGCAGTGGACAAAGAGAAATCAATTCCTGTTCCAAAGCATTCCGGAATCGACCTAATTTTGAGCCCTACCTTATATTTAAGCCTGTTGATAAATATAAGAAGAATCAGTTATATTAGTCCCAAGTTACATAGGCCCTTGCATCTCTATAAAATTAGATCAATATAATTCAGAATTTAGAATTATGACAAGTAGGCCTATACCTTTCTTTGGGTGAGGATGGGAATAATGGGTCACATCTGGTGGTACTCAGGGGCTACTTCTGAGCTCAGGGATCACACCTGGTGGTGCTTCTAGGATCACATGTAATCCTCGGATTTAACTAGACATGCCAGGCAAGTGTCTTACTTCCTGAAATCTCTATCTCCTATGTATGGTTCTTTTTGAGGGACTGATGACATAGGAAGTTGGCTTTAAAAATACTCTCAAGTGGGAGCTGGAGCGACAGCGCAGCAGCAGGGCGTTTGCCTTGCACGCAGAACCCAGAACAGGCCCGGGTTCAATCCCTGGCATTCTATATGGTCCTCTGAGCCAGGAGCAATTTCTGAGTGCAGAGCCAGGAATAACTCCTGAGCATCACTGGATGTGGCCCCAAAACAAAATAAAACCCCAACTGTCAAGTGGGCCAGAGCAATTATACGGCACACTTATCTTACATGTGACTTACCAAGTTTGATTCCTGGCACCACATATGGTACCCCAAGCCCTGCTGGTGTGATCCTTGAATATAGAGCCCAATGTAAGCCCTGAACACCACTAGCTGTGCCATTCCCCTAATACTCACAAATATAAAATGATATTAAGAAATAATTTATTCTTTCCAAGTGTTAATGTTTTTTTATACCACGGTTGTTTTTTAAAAAGAAAAACCAAACAGGGGTCAGAGAGATAGCACAGGTAGTAGGGAGTTTGCCTTGTATGCAGAAGAACGATGGTTCGAATCCCAGCATCCCATATGGTTCCCGGAGCCTGCCCCAAGCGATTTCTGAGCGTAGAGCTCAGGAGCTCAGGAGTAGCTGAGTGACCCAAAATCCAAAAACAAACATCAACAACACAAGAGGTCTTATTTTTGAAAGTCACACATCAACACTGTTGCAGATTAAGACAAAAACAAGGTCTAAGGTTTACTCCAAAGTAACAACAGAAAGATGCAAGGAGAGAGCAAACACCACCAGAGCTGATGAAATTTAAAATTGAGTGAAGGGTCCCAGGGAAAGTCATTCAAGCACTGCTCTGCTTTGCACACACTGGACATTTTCTTGATTAAAAAAAAAAAAAAAAGCCTTTTCTTAAAACGCTTTTTATGACACCTCATTTCACTCCTGCAATTAAGGAAGTTACCTGAAGAAGCTTTTGCCTTGCCAGTCTTGCGCTGGGTTCTCCTGGATGACCTCCCGGGAGAGGGGGGAGACGTGCCGTGGGGATTTGGAGTGGGGCAGGGTTCCCAGGAGGCTGCAGTGATCGTAGGACCGCAGAGGAGAAGGAGGACCCTTCTTCTTCCGTGGCAGAGTGCCGTGTATGGACACGTCCTGATAGGCATCTGCACGGCGCTCGACGAGAGGTGACTTGCTGCTCAGAAGGTCCATGGACGAGGCCAGAGGGAATTGGTGATTCATGGGCATGTTTCTGGGAAGGCTTGCAAATTTTCCTGCGGCCATGGCTTTTGGTTCTACAGGAGGAAGGAAAGAGGGAAGGTATAAATCTAAGCAAATCACAAGCACCAACTTCCTGATGACTGAAGTGGAAATATACCTATGAGGAAAAGAGAAGGAAATGGCTCATAGATGGTTAACAGGCAAACATTGCCTGACACCTGCCATAGTAAAATTAAGCCTAAATGGGAAGTTTACTCCTTGCCTTCTCTTTCTGATGCTCTGAGGCACTAAATCAGCCTGTAGAAAAGGGCAAACATCTTCCTGGTACTTGAGGGGGCATGTGAGCTGTCTTGGAACTGCAGATGTCCCACATGGATGAAAAAAGCACAATTCACACACACACACACAAAATGGTTTCTGAGGAAAGACTGCAGGTGTCCATGTGCCACAGCACATCAAACATTATAAAGATGTCAGCTAGCTCCAAACCTCCGGAAATGGTAAAAGGAAGTGAGATAACTGGAATTCCTGTGTTGCCACAAATGCCTGGAGTGCCAGGTCAGCCCCTTGGCCACTGTCCTGAATCACAGGCTAAAGTTTCTGACAACAGCTGGTGCTGATATATAAGTCAATATTCTCTAATCAATGAAGACAGCCTGGGTCAGGGGTCAGGAGTGGGGCCAATCCTCCAAAGAAACATCAGTGAGCTCAGCTACCGCTGTTCTAGGGTATACTCCATATACACTGGCCCCTGGATAAGTCAAGAGTCGCCCTGCACCAACAGAAGAAGTGGCTGATGTGTACTTGCTAGTCCAAGAAGAAAAAGGAGAAAAGGAGACGAACATATGGAGAAAGGGAGGAACATGGAAAGGGAAAATGGTCCATGAGCTTGTGTGTGAAAGGAGCCCTAACAAAGGCTCCTGGCTATGATTAGCAGCTATGATTAGAAATGTTCACCCAAGCAAAGTCAGCAATGTACCCCACCATCACCAAAATATGGTTTCAGCCTCCGCCAGATGTTACACGATTTTGGGGTTTGCTTTGGAGATCACACCTGACAGTGTGGAGGTGTGTCAATGTATCAGTGGGTAGCTTGGAGGCTACACCTGTGCGGTGGCCAAAAGTGGGGCTCCCTCACAAAAAAGTTGTGCCCCTTTCAATTTATCTTCCTGGCTCTGACACAAAACACTCAGATATTAAGTCCAATCGAGAAGAACAGAAGCCTGTATTCAAGTTAGGGCTATGCCCTGGAAGCATATTCTGAAGGACCCAGAACATATCCTATGAGTCAATGCATTAGAGCAATGCAGAAAACACAGCAGCACCAAGAAGCCCCAGGTGCTCCCTGGCTGCTCTAAGCTTAGCTGCTGAGAACATGTCCCTGCGGCTACCCTTCCTGATGGATCCCTTCCCACTACAAAGGAAAGGGGCTCAGAGTTAACAAATCATGATCCAGCAGAGTCACGTCCACAAAGGGACTGGGGATGTAGCTTGAAGAACCGAAAGGACAGCCCTCAAGCAGTGCCATGGGGAATGGGCTAGCAACACTGGGATGAAGAATAGCAGCTTGCAAAGGACCTATCACCTGCCTCTCCATGCCCCTGTTTCCAAAACAAGTGACAGAAAGCAGTTAGGTTGGGCTAGAAGCAGACCCTACTACGTTCATGACATCTAAACCCAACTCTGGTCTGTTCTTTTGTGACATGGGTAATGACACTACTCAGGTGAGCATTTCTGCCCATGGTAATTTGGGGGTTTGTCTTTTTGACATCTAACTGGGACCACACCACATGGAAGGTCTGGCTGGCAGGGAGTGCAGAAACAATAGAACTGTCCCCCCCCCCCACCCCTGTACAGGCTCTTCCTGGCTCTGGCTAGTACCTGGCACAGTCATCACTTACTTAACATGTAAACGGGTGTGGCCCCAAAAAACAAACAAACAAAAAAATGAAGCTGAACTCTCAGACACACACACACACACACACACACACACACACACACACACACACACACACGCACACGCACGCACGCACACTCATGCCTACTCCAAGCTTTCTCCTAGACAAACCTGGGTCATTTCAATGTAGGAAGGCCTATTACAACCACAGAAACTTCATGTGCAAAGGGCCTATTGTTGATCTTTCCAGGCAGGTATGATGCTTTTTTCCCTTCCACGCTCTGCAACAGCTGTTCTCCTCTCTGCTTACCCAGTGTCCCTCTAGATTTGAAGACTGAGTCATATTGCTCTTGGGATAGTGGTTTTCCATCTTTAACTCTCTTGAACCAATCAGTAGACCAGCAATAAAATTACTGCTCTAGGGGCCAGTGAGGTGGCACTAGAGGTAAGCCTTGCAAGCGCTAGCCAAGAAAGGACCATGGTTTGATCCCCCCGCATCCCATATGGTCCCCCAAGTCAGGGGCAATTGCTGAGCACTTAGCCAGAAGTAACCCCTGAGCATCAAACGGGTGTGGCCCAAAAAAACAAAAAAAAACAAAAAAAAGAAAAAGAAAAGAAATTACTGCTCTAGAATGTCCTTCAGCAAGTTTATTCCCTACCATTTAAGGATGCTGACATTTTCCCCTCTACTAACATGTGAAAAACACGTAAGAGACCAGGAGAAACAAATCTATCTTTTGATTCTCAGATCCCATGTTAATCATCAATAAAGACTTTGAACAGCCTGTAAGAAAAAAGCCTTCAGAAGGGCATCAGTAGAGATGAAGGATTTGAAAGGCTAAGCATCAAGAAGAAAGTCTCAGTGAGAATGTTCTACCAACTACATGGATGTACTCCATGTGCTCAAGAAACTGCAAGTCGTGTGACGTGACTTGAGCAGAGACACACTGGGTAGTGTTGGGTGGGAATGGGTGATACTGTATTAGGGATGAACTTAGCCTCTTGCAAGAGGCCCTTGAGCTCTCAACATGCCCCCAACCCATCATAAAATCTTAAAGGCCGACAGCAGGTCCCATTAGGTGCTGAGAAGGTCTAAAGACGGGACACAGTCATGTCTGTGACCAGGAGATTAATTGGTGATTCTGAAGGAGACAGAGGAGACAGACAAGTCAGTCACAAGCCAGCAAGGAACAAACTCTGGAGAAAGAACTGAATGAAATGCTCTCATCGCCAAGAGCTCTCAAACTCACCTCCAGTACCACCAGTCCAAACTCACACATTGTGGCTGAGCATAAGTAACAGACTTTGCACATCTGGGCCACTCAGGGTACTGCAAAGCATATGTCAATCAACCACAAACCTGCTCCCTCCCTGTGGAGTTGGAGTGGTTGGTGTCAGGATCCATTCCCATTGTTACCTATCTTAATGTTCAGTGCTTGCACCTAGTAATGAAGGTCCATGAGTAGCTTAGGAGCCCACCACTGCCATCCCTAGCAGATTTCTAGGGATCAGACTTGGAGCCCTAAGCATGCAAGACCTAAGTTTCACACCTTTGAGTTACTCCCCAGCCTAAGGATAAAGATTTTTTAAGAGTCATCAATATAAAGTGATATTTAAACCAGAGAGTAGATCCTATAAGTTATTATTATCAGCTATAACAGATGTGAAAGTACTTCTTAACCTTGAGAAAACCATCTAGAATCCATGCATGACATTCCCTGCCCTTGACCACTCTGGTTAAGCCTGCAGAGACCAGATCAAGGAAAAGTGTCCTGAAAATGTATAGCATTGCTTCTTAGCCTCAGTACACAGAGGCTAACTTGCCAAAACCTTTGGCAAGTTTTTAAAATCCTGACCAAGTTTCAACCTACACCAATAGGATGAGAAAGTCTCAGTGGGTGGGACCAGGCATCTATCTTTTAAAAGAGTTTTCCAGAACTATCTAACATGAAGCTAAGGCTGAGGACCACAGTACAAGCAAGTCTCTTAGATGTTGGCCTACAACCGATTTCCACCCAGCACATAGCTGGTTTCCAGTCTTTGGTTTTTCCCTCTTCCTTTACATTTCTATGGCTACCTAGATAGGAGGAGGTGGGGTGGGGTTTTATGTCTGTCACTGCCTCTTTCCACCAGGCTACAGTGAATTGATCTCATTCGGTCTTCTCTTCAGCAAGTGTGAACAGATTCTTCCTTTTCTCTGTCTCTCTCTTCCTCTTTCCCTCCCTCTTTCTCCTTTCCTTTTTCTCTCTCCCTCTGTCTCTCTCCCTCCCCTTCACTTTCCCTCCTCCCTCTCTTCTTCCCTCCCTCACTCTTCTTTTCCTTCTTCCCTCCCTTTTACTTTTCCTTCCTCCCTCCCTCTCCCTCCCTCCCTCCTTCTCTTTCCCTCCCTCTCCCTTTTCCTTCCTCCCTCCCTCCCCCTTCCTCTCTTTCCTCCCCCCCCCATTCCCTCTCCAAGGGTGCAGATCATTTCCACCTCATCAGCTTGGTTTGTATTATTTCCTGCTCCAGACCTGATCCCCCCCACACACACACACACAGGATTACAGCATATGGAACCTTACACTTATACAGAGAAACTTAAATTTGTTTACCTGGGGAACAGACAAGAATGGGAATAGGGTCAGGAGGAGCATTCATTCTGTTTAACACACACACATATACTATGTGGGAGCTGTGCCAAAGGGTGGGGACAGTGATACAACTGTCTTCATGAGAAGACAACTGTAGTGGTCACAGTTGTAAACTGTATTAGAGATTCTCAGGCAATGGGGACTCAGAATGGGGGCAAGTCTATAGGAACCAGGGGTCAGGAAAGGTTTCTCTAAGAAACAGAGTAGAAAAACTGAAGGGAAATGATGATTGAGGCTGAATTACCAGCGAGTACTCAACTATGGATGAATTAGAAATGTACCAGTAGGGAGCTCTCTACACTAGAATTTGGGAGTGCTAAATTTAAATTTTCTCCCCAACCTGTCGGAAATACTACCTTGCTCTAGTGAGTTACTTGCAAGACTGGCTCAATTCTAGACCTTGTGTCAAGTTTGTCAGTCCAGTAATGGAGGAAAGTAGGCCCAGGCAAGAAACTTGACTTCAAAAACCAGAACTAAAGGGCCCGGAGAGATAGCACAGCAGCGTTTGCCTTGCAAGCAGCTGATCCAGGACCAAAGGTGGTTGGTTCGAATCCTGGTGTCCCATATGGTCCCCGTGCCTGCCAGGAGCTATTTCTGAGCAGACAGCCAGGAGTAACCCCTGAGCACCGCCGGGTGTGGCCCAAAAACCAAAACAAAACAAAACAAAACAAAAAAACAAAAAACAAAAACCAGAACTAAAAATGGAGTAAGAAACAGAAGGTGCATGGGAAAGATATAAGGATTAACTCATCACATGCTTTTCGTTCATTTCATTTTCTACATAAGATTTGCCTATTTTTCCCTTTCCAGACACAGAGACCTTGGGAGGGGGGGAATCAAAGGAATAAAATTGCATGACATATAATTGAAACCTAGTTCAAGCTAAAAACTTTACATTTTCACAAAGAAATCACTTGCCCCGCCATGCACACAATATACACAAAGCAGACTCTTAGTATGTTACATATAGAGAAGCTCACAGAGAATCAAGCCATTCAGTTTTTCACATATAAGAGAAAAAAATATCCATACAAATTCTAGGATTTAGGGGCTGAGGATATCAATAACCTTGACAAAGTTCTGCCTCTGTGGGGTCTCCACTGCAGTAGAGATGAAACAACAAGCCTGCTTGTTTCTAAGTTGCAATCTAAGTTGCAATCCTGGTTGCAATCTAAGTTGCAAAGAACATAAAACAAAACAGGGTGATAGAACATACTTGGCCATTTTAGATGGGGGGGGGTTGGTCTCTGGAGGCCTCTCAGAGATCTCAATGACATGAGACCTGGGAAAAAAATTCAGTCATGAGAATACTGATAGGACCTCAGGCACAGGATTTAACAAATACAAATGCCTTGAGATATGTTTGTCATGGTTGGAGATTAAGCCTCTGCTACATGTCTCCCATGTATAAAAGCCCTAGTCACCATGTTCATCTTAGGTACCATTTGATTTTTGAAAAAAATAAAACAAGGTACAACTCAGCCTAGATTTAAAATCACACACAGAGGATCAATTGTACGACAAGATACTCAGCCTCTCAGATGGTCTTATTTGTAAAAACAAGTCAAGAACACTATTCCGGGGCTGGGGAGATAGCATGGAGGTAAGGCGTTTGCCTTTCATGCAGAAGGTCATTGGTTCGAATCCCAGCATCCCATATGGTCCCCCAAGCCTGCCAGGAGCAATTTCTGAGCCTGGAGCCAGGAGTAACTCCTGAGCGCTGCCGGGTGTGACCCAAAAAACAAAACAAAACAAACAAACAAAAAAAAAAGAACACCTATTCCATGATGTGACTGTGGAAATTAAAAGTGTTCATGCAATAACAGTCTTAATTTAGAACAAGCCTTCCACAATCTGTGGGCCATAACTGGCTTGCTTGTCACTGAATCCCTATTATAAGGAGTTCACACAAATTAAGTCCCTACTCTTGAGAAGGTTGTCCCTAGAAGGAAGAGGAGAAAAGGGGGGCTTTAGGGTGGACTTCCCCAAGCAGTGCTCAATAGGTCCAGGGACCCCACCAGAGATTTTTGGCCAACTAGGTTGGAAGCTCAGCTCTAGTGTCCCTGGATGTGGTTTTTGAATCCTGTAGTGCTAGTGACTTTGCAGTGCTGGAGGCCTCCAGGGCTGCACCCAGGGATGCTCAGGAGACCACGTATTAGGGAATCAACTCAGATCAGGCACTTGCCAGACACACACCATAACTGCTGTAGTATCTCCAGCTCTAGAGGAGAACTGTTTTTAACTAGAAGAATAGGAATAAACACTAAACTAAATATAATATAAACACAAATACCGCTTTTGTGCAGTCTTCTAAAGTTGGGGGAAAAGAGGCATACAGGAGAGGTAGCGCAGGGGTAAAGTGCTTGCCTTGCACACAACTGACTCCAGTTCAATCCTCTCAACCCCCGGAGCTGCATATGGTCTTTGATTCAGGAGGGAGTGACCCTTGATTATAGAGTCAGGAGCAAGCCCTGAGCACTGCTTGGTGTGGGCCAAACCTCTCAACCCCCAACCCATAGAAAGTAAAACCAGGTAAGACTTCCCTTCTGTCAGCAGGTAAACATTCAGTGTCCTGACACAGTCACATGCAAGATCTTGAAATACACACAAAGGTCAAAGACTATCTTGATATAAGAATATGAAACTCCTGTGAACATTCACAAAGTTAAAATCTCTCTCAGGCTCAAGGAACTCCAACCTATATCCTAGTTTTCCAGGTTCTGAACAGCAGCTGTGCTTTAATCTCTGGTACACAAAACAACACACTTGTTTTACAGAAGACAAAAAAGAACATAACAGGAAAGCAAAGGTAGAAATACCACCACTTGATTTGCTTCTCCCCACTTTTTTTGGTTTGGGGCTTGTTTTGTTTCGCTGGGGCCACTCCTGGCAGTGCTCATGGAACTATATTGTGCAAGGGATGGGAATCTAGATCCACCACATGAAATATGCACTCAACACTTTCTGACCCTGGTTTTACTTCTGAAGTGAGATGCATTAGGTCCTTAAAATACGTAGGTCCTTGAAAAATGTAAGAACTGGAAAGGCAATTCTTTTTTTTTTTTTTTTTTTTTTTTTGGTTTTTGGGCCACACCAGGCGGTGCTCAGGGGTTACTCCTGGCTGTCTGCTCAGAAATAGCTCCTGGCAGGCACGGGGGACCATATGGGACACCGGGATTCGAACCAACCACCTTTGGTCCTGGATCGGCTGCTTGCAAGGCAAACGCTGCTGTGCTATCTCTCCGGGCCCTAGAAAGGCAATTCTTACACTGAAAATAGAGTATAGTCGGGTGTAATTCCCGACTCCCCTACATGTTGTTACAGTTGGTAACATTAGTAGCATTAGTTGGTAGCATTAGTGGGATACTGATTTCGCTACCATCCCTGCTGCTGCCCCTTGACATCAAAATCTGGCCATACTCAAAGAACTTAGAGTTGGCTTTTTGGGGGTCCTCAATTCATTTTAGCAGTCAGTTAACTTCCTTAAGGGGAATTTCTAGTTCAAAGCCCACCTGTATTTTCAAATTAAGTCCAACATGGTCACCTGATATGGGCTTTACAAGCTTTCTACCATATTTTAAACTAAAAAAAGTAATGCAATTTCCTGTCCTACCCTTTTATGATGAAGGCAGAGAATTACCGCTCAGATCTGTAATTTTATAACTTCTCTGCAGAGTCAAAATGAGAGAGACAGTATAATGGCAGTAAAAAAAACTGAGTTTATCCACTCCTAGTGAAGTTTTGCTTGAATTTAGGAATTAGAAATATCCTCTACCTCCCCCTTTTTTTTGAAGTTAACCTTATGATGTCTAGCCAAATGACTGAAGTATGAATAATTCTTCAACGGATTGTATGGCAAGCAACCTTGCTCAGGAATTATATGATAAGGTTAAGATGATGACGAACGTCCATTGAACAAGCAGTATATTTTATATGAAGAAGAGATTGAGATCTTGGTTAGTCATCCTGGAAATGTCAAGCTTCTCCGGACAGCTTTAGAAAAGTTGGAGCCAAGGCTAAAGGGGGGTGGCTGTCATCCTGGCAAGCTATTCACTTGGGTGCCCTCGTTGGCCCTGGCCCTGTCTTGCCTCTCTGGGCTGCCCCTGGCCCTTGGCCACCCTCTCTAGAATGCCCACCCCCCGACCTTTTCTTGCCTCTCTGAGCCCCAGAACAGACTTCTCAGGCTGCTGCAGCAGCCACCTCCCCCATGATCTCGGCTCAGGCCTTGACAACAGGCACAGAGAGATCATCAAAACAGACTTCCCCGGCTCGTGCATTTTCCTCAGCGAGATCTGAGTAGTCTCGATAGATAAGAGTCAAGATTTACAGGAATCGAAACACTTGGCTCTACTTCTTTTCATCTCAGTTGCAGATACTAGCAGGCGCGAAGTTAGGGAAGGAATCTCCCCCTTTGCATGTGACTTCAAGAGCATGCACACCTAAACCGGACTTTTCAACCCCTCAAGCCCTCATTACACACCACCCAGAGTGACTATCTATCTCCCTCCAACCCGAACTCCCCAGAATAACAGCGTCTAGCCAGTGGCTTGGGGCCACCGCACCCCAGACCTCTACGGGACCAGTTCTTACACCTGGCCGATCAAAACCTCCAACTCTTCTAGTCCGCCGGTGGACTAAGAGTTGCTGAGCCGAGCCACCGTCCGGGCGCTCCCCTATTCTTTCTTTCCTGCCTCCACCTCCCCAACCCTCCTCTTTCCTCCGGGACTCGGAGGAGGCAGCCACACAACCAACTATTCATTCCTTTCTCAACAAAGGGAGAGAGAGGGAGGGAGGGAGGGAGGGAGGGAGGAGGGTGTTGTCAACAATCACAGGGCTGAAACTTGGCTTTCTTTGCAAACTTTCCAAGACATTCGTGGACAGAGTCGCCTCCTTGCCTCTACTAAGCTCAGGATCCAAACTCGCGCCCCGGATCCTCGCAGGCAGAAAAAGGGGTGCTGGGGGGTGGGTGGTAGCAGCCGGCAAAGCAGTTGCAACTGCAAGCGGCCGAGTCCCGGGAACTGATGCAGATGAACTGGAAACAGAGATGCTCCAGGAGCGTCGCTTCCCGCAGGAGGACGGGGTTGGGGTTAGGGGTGGTAGGGACACTCTGGGGGGGATCCTGATCGGTTCTCGGAACCCTGGGGGCGTGGGCACTAACCTCAGCTTCACAGGCCAGCTTTGCTGGGGGTTGGGGAGCTCCAACTCTAGCCCCCCAACTCCCCTGGGCCCCAACTAATTCCACCAAAACTTCCCAGCCGCTTCTCCGTGGTTCCCGGCGGACACTCACCTCCCCAAGGCCCGGCTCGGGAGCAAGGCTCAGCGGCCCAACTGGGGCCGCCCGGCACCCCAAAGGCTGCTCCCCGAGCCCCGGCAGCGCATGGCGAGCGGGACGCGCCCGCCTAGGAACCCGCGCGCAGCTGCAACGACTCCGGCTCGGCACGGCTCGGCTCCGCTCCAGCGCCCCGCTCAGCCCGGCCCCGGCTGCAGTAGGCGCGGCTCTGAGCAAGCTACGCGCTCTCCGGCCCTCAAATGGGGATTTGCCGCCCCGCGGCCCCACCCCGGCCAGCCCATTCGCCCGGCCCGGCCGAACCCCCGGCCACATTTACATGCGGTGACCTCGGCTAGCCCAGCGTCCAGGCGAGTTTCGGCCCGCCCGGGCTCTGGGCTCCCGGAGCCTCTACCTCGCCCAGGGGGTGTCCGGCCACGGCCAGGGGTTTTAGGAGACCGCCTTCCCCAAGACTTCTGGCCTACCTGCTGTTGGAATGAGCCCGCTGAGCCGATCGCTTCGCCAGGCAGCACCTGGCAGGTTTTTCCTTTGCCAGGGCTTTGATAGGACCAAACCCCAGGTAACCACAAATGACCGAGCCATGAGAAGAGGGAGAATCACCATGCCGCCTAAACACTGAGAAAGCAAACTAAACTAAACTAAACAGATGAATGGCTAATGAAACTGTGGTATATATGCACAATGGAATATTATGCAGCCATCAGGAGAGATGAAGTCATGAAATTTTCCTATACATGGATGGACATGGATTCTATTATGCTGAGTGAAATAAGTCAAAGGGAGAGAGAAAACGCAGAATAGTGTCACTCATCTATGGGTTTTAAGAAAAATAAAAGACATTCTTGCAATAATTTTCAGAGACAAAACAGAGGAGAGCTGGAAGTTCCAGCTCACAACATGAAGCTCACCACAAAGAGTGATGAGTGTTGTTAGAGAAATAACTACATTGAGAACTATCATAACAATGAGAATGAATGAGGGAAGTAGAAGCCTGTCTAGAGTACAGGGGGGATGAGGTGGGGAAGAGGGAGATCAGGAACATTGGTGGTGGGAATGTTGCACTGGTGAAGAGTGGTGTTCTTTGCGTGACTGAAACTCAACTACAATCATATTTGTAATCAAGCTGATAAATAAAGATATATATCAATAAACTAAACTATAAATAATAAATAGACGTGGAAATGACACTTCGGCACTCAAGCAATGGCTTAGCATAATAGAAAATCAGTAAATTCTCTCAGGTATCAAGAAAGAACAGTTGGAAAAGGTATAGTCACTGACAATGAGTAACAATGACAGACCAACTGACAGACCCATAGGAGAAAGCCCAGTGATTGGTGTACTGGAATGAATGGATAGGGGTCTTTTCTACAACTGAAGCTGAACATTCGCATGTTCCTCAGTGGAACTCCTACATGGTGAAAAGAATGCCCACCCATAGAGGAAGTCATAGAGAAAATCTATTACAAATGGTTGAACGTATAGTAGAAAAAGGAAAAACATTAACATTGAGCAAAGTCAGGAGTAATTCCCGAGTGCAAAGCCAGGAGTAAACTCTTAAATACCCCCGGATGTGGCCTAAAACTTAAAAAATATATTTGTATTAAATTAAGAAATCCCATTTATCAAGAAACATCACAAGGCAACTATTGGAGAGAGAAACAATAATCCTCGCCTAGGGGCCGGAGCTGTGGTGCAGAGGTAGGGTGTTTGCCTTGCACACGACTAACCTAGGACGGACCGAGGTTTGATCCTCCAGCATCCCATATGGTCCCCCAAGCCAGGAGTGATTTATGAGCGCATAGCCAGGAATAACCCCAGAGTATCACCTGGTGGGGCCCAAAAACCCAAATAATAATAATAATAATAATAATAATAATAATAATAATCCTTGCCTATACACAATACTCTTTATACCACACACAGAATATATGAAGAACAAGAAAAAGGCAGAAAATCCTTTTGAAAATAGGTAAACTATTTCAACAGATATTGCTCATAAAAGCCAATAATTACATAAAATCTATGTATGCATTTATAAATTTATTTATTCTCAAATGCATCATCTTCTCAGAAATATAAATTGTCTCAATCTTGATTCTATTTCACAGCCCCCAGAATGACTTAAACAAGAGAATTTTGAGAACACTAGAATACACTTTATAAACTTGTTTACTGTTAACTACTGAAGCAAATTAATGTGTAGCTCATGACTCAGCAATTCCATCCCTAAGTATATAGTCAACAGAGGAATATATACATATTAACCAAAAGATAATATTAACCATCTCTCTTTAGAGCAAACCCCCAACTGCAAAGCAAGTCAAATAACCAAGGAAATTTTCAGGTTCTATTATATGGAGATCTACAGTAATACCGTACAAATGAATCAACTATGTTCAATGAGATATATGACTTTCGAACAATACCATTCGGGTTTCTTTGCTGAGTGAAATAAGGTGAACACTAATGGTCACAAATTATACAACTCAGGGCCGGAGAGATAGCATGGAGGTAGGGCGTTTGCCTTTCATGCAGAAGGACGGTGGTTCAAATCCTGGCATCCCATGTGGTTCCCCCAAGCCTGCCAGGGGCGATTTCTGAGCAGAGAGCCAGGACTAACCCCTGAGCACTGCTGGGTGTGACCCCCCCCAACAAAACAAACAAAGACAAAAACAAATTATACAACTCCATTCCTATAAAACTCAAAAAAGTTAAATAATATCTGTGATATTAAAGATGGAGATAGTGGTTATCTGTACATTCTTTTTTTGGGGGGGGGGGTGTTGGGCCACATCCGGTGGCACTCAGGTTACTCCTGACTCTGCACTCAGAAATCACCCCTGGCTCAGAGAACCATATGGGATGCTGGGGATTGACCCTGCGTCCGTCCTGGTTCAGCCGCTTGCAAGGCAAACACCCTACCACTGTGCAACTACTCCAGCCCCTACTGTACATTCTTTTTTTTTTTTTTTTTTTGGTTTTTGGGCCACACCCGGCAGTGCTCAGGGGTTACTCCTGGCTGTCTGTTCAAAACTATCTCCTGGCAGGCACGGGGGACCATATGGGACACCGGAATTCGAACCAACCACCTTTGGTCCTGAATCGGCTGCTTGCAAGGCAAACGCCGCTGTGCTATCTCTCCGGGCCCCACTGTACATTCTTTTTTTTTTTTTTTTTTTGGTTTTTGGGCCACACCCGGCAGTGCTCAGGGGTTACTCCTGGCTGTCTGCTCAGAAATAGCTCCTGGCAGGCACGGGGGACCATATGGGATACCGGGATTTGAACCAACCACCTTTGGTCCTGGATCGGCTGTTTGCAAGGCAAACGCCGCTGTGCTATCTCTCCGGGCCCCCCACTGTACATTCTTAAGACAAGTATTGATAGGAAGGGAGTCCAAAGAGGACTCTGAGTACTAAAGATAAATTTACTCTGACATAGTCATATCCTATTTGTAAAATTAATAATCCCTCATTTCAGTAAAATTATTTGTGCATGGCACTATATGGTTTTAGTTTTTTGTTTGTTTGGATTTTGGACCACACCTGGCGACAGCACTCAGGAGCTACTCCTGGCTCTGCACTCAGAAATTGATCCTGGCAGGCGCAGGGGATCATAATGAGATGCTGGAGATCCAACCTGGGTCCATCAGGGTCTGCCACATGCAAGGCAAACACCCTACCGCTGTGCTCTCTCTTTAGATATTTTTAAAATCTCAATTTAAAATCTATAACATTTGTGTAATGCTTGGGTTTGTTTAAATTGCCCATCAGTTTCAATTCCTAAGAAAGCACTATCAGCAGGACTACAAAAATTTTGGGGGGTGTCGGAGAGATAGCATGGAGGTAAGGCATTTGCCTTTCATGCAGAAGGTCATCAGTTCAAATCTCGGCATCCCACATGGTCCCCCGAGCCTGCCAGGAGCAATTTCTGAGCACGGAGCCAGGAGTAACCCCTGAGCACTGCCGGGTGTGACCCAAAAACCACACACACACAAAAAAAATTTTTTTGGACTACAAAATTCTAAATATGGCATCCTTGACAATAAATTTCTACATTTTCCCTATAGCTATTTTGTGGGTATGTCTTGTAATGTCCCAAACTTTATTTTTGTTGGTTTTTTTTAAAAGTGTTCAGTATTATGAATCAGCTATCTTTTTTTTGGGGGGGGGGCACACCCGGTGATGCTCAGTGGTTACTCCTGGCTGTGTGTTCAGAAATCACTCCTGCCTCAGGTGATGGCGGAAATCAAACCAAAGTCCATCCTGGATCACCCGCATGAAAAGCAAATGCCCTACCGCTGCACTATTGCTCTGGCCCCCAAATCAGCTGCTTCAATTCTAAAATGAAGTATTAAAAATAAATGCATGGGGGCCAGAGAGATAGCATGGAGGTAAGGCGTTTGCCTTTCATGCAAAAGGTCATCGGTTCAAATCCCGGTGCCCCATATGGTCGCCTGTGCCTGCCAGGAGCAATTTCTGAGCCTGGAGCCAGGAATAACCCCTGAGCACTGCTAGGTGTGACCCAAAAACCACAAAAAATTAAAAAAAATAAATAAATGCATTTGGGGCCTGAGAGATAGCATGAAAGTAGGGCGTTTGCCTTGCATGCAGAAGGACGGCAGTTCAAATCCCGCATCCCATATGGTCCCCTGAGCCTGCCAGGGGTGATTTCTGAGTGCAGAGCCAGGAGTAACTCCTGAGTGCAGCCGGTGTGGACCAAAAACCAAAAAAAAAAAAAAAAAAAAAATGCATTTACTGATTTCTGCTTTTCTGAAGGTAAACTCTAAACAGTGATAAAACTTATTTAGTGGGGGCTGGAGCAGCAATACAGCAGGTAGGGCATTTGCTGTGCCTGTGGCCTACCAGGGTTTGATTTCATTGCCATCTGTTAGGAATGATCCTTTAGGACAGAGCCAGGAGTAATCCTCAAGCACCACAAGCTGTAGCTCCCAAACAAAAACAAAAATAAATGAAACTTGATTTTTTTTTTTTTTTTTTTGGTTTTTGGGTCACACCCAACAGCACTCAGGGCTCTATGCTCAGAAATCACCCCTGGCAAGCACAGGGGACCATATGGGATGCCAGGATTCGAACCACTGTCCTTCTGCATGAAAGGCAAATGCCTTACCTCCATGCTATCTCTCCGGTCCCGAAACTTGATTTTTTGTAACTTGCAAAATTCCCTAAGCAAACCCTATATGTGAAGTGTCTACTCTAGAGCATCATGGAAGACAACCATCAGGAAAAACCACCACACAACTGACAGTGAGAACACCAGCAACCACTGTTCCTCTTTGTCTTTCTCTCCCATAGCTCCTGAGTCAGCAAAGTAACTGAGGAGTTAAGGAAACATGAATGAGAAAGTGCTCAGCCTATCTTTGGGCTCATTAACTGTTGTGACACACTATTTGTTTTCACAATAGCCTGTATACCTCTGCCATTTGTTTGGGAAGAGATAGACTCAGAAAGATCAGATAACTTCTGGGGTTGAGTGATAGGACAGTGGATAAGGCACTTGCCCAACCAGGGTTGGATCTCCAACATCCCATATGGTCCCCCAAGTCTGTCAGAAGTGATTCAGAACTAGAAATAATCCCTGAGCACTGCCAGGTGAGACCCAAAAACTAACAAAAGAATTAACATCTGGGCCCGGAGAGATAGCACAGCGGCGTTTGCCTTGCAAGCACCCGATCCAGGACCAAAGGTAGTTGGTTCGAATCCCGATGTCCCATATGGTCCCCTGTGCCTGCCAGGAGCTATTTCTGAGCAGACAGCCAGGAGTAACCCCTGAGCACCACCGGGTGTGACCCAAAAAAAAAAAAAAAAAAGAATTAACATCTGCTATAAGTTTGTTTACAAGTATTTGTTATTTGCCTACTATATGCCAAGTGGAATCAGAAATGTGGATCAGGTATTTATTTTTAAGATTTATTTTTAAGATTTTTTTTCTTTCTTTGCTGGTTTTCCATGATTCCACCAACTGTTTTACATTTGGATATAAGTGTTTTATCTGCTATATTATCTTCCCAGTAGGCCCTTTAAATTTTGATAAGTTAATGCCATATTGCCTTTTTTTTTTTTTTGGCCCCTCCTTCCCCCATATTGCCTTTTGTAAGAATATATCAGTTTATACTCTCCAGCAACAAAAGAACAGGCCTATTTCTCATATTCCATCTAAACAATATTATTAAACTTTTGAATTTTCAACATCCTGATCAGTACAATAAAAGTCCTGGTGATGTAAATTTGCATTTTCGGGAAACATGAGAATGCTCATGCTTTTAAGTTCAGCAATCGTTTGGCATTTGTTTTTACCTTATTGGAACTAGTACTTCTATCTACTACTATCATTTTCCTAGTCGCACCTTCCATACTAGGGCACTTAGCACTTTATAATATGAGCTACAGATACTTTAAAAATCATATTACTAAGGGGGCCAGAGCGGTGGCACAAGCAGTAAGGCGTCTGCCTTGCCCGTGCTAGCATAGGATGAACCTTGGTTTGATTCCCTGGCATCCCATATGGTCCTCCAAGCCAGAGTGATTTTTGAGTACATAACCAGGAGTAACCCCTGAGAGTTACCGGGTGTGATCCAAAAAACAAACAAACAAAATTATATTTCTAAGGAGTGGTAAAAGCAATGCACTGTTACTAATAAAGCCACGTGGAGAAGCGAGATTCAAGGTGGGATCCTGAAGAGAAGATAGGTCAACTAACAACAAAGGCTTTGTCTAGATAGTGACAGGGAGAAAGGAAGTGAAGGACCAAAGTCTTTGCCACTAAACAATTGACAAATGTTAATGTTTAGAAGAGATAGTAGTGCCAATAATGCTAGCTGTAATTCTTTTTTCTCTTTTTTTATTTCCTGGCTCTGGGGCCTCACCTGGAGATGCTCAGGGGTTACTCCTGCCTCTGTATTTAGGAATTACTTTTGGCAATGCTCATGGAACCATATCATATGCTGGACTAAACTCAGGTTGGCTGTGTGCAAAGCAAGCACCTTATCTACTGTACTATCACTGAATAATTGTGAGTAAACTATTTATTTTTGTTTGTTTTAGGGTCATATCTGGAGATGCTTAAAGGGTTGCTCCCCATCCAGTGTTTGGAGGTCACTTCTGGTAGTTCTGAAGAGTGTCAGGGCCTTCTATGTGCAGGGCATGTGTTTGAGTCCCTTGAATTATCTTTCTGGCTCCTAGCTGCAATTTAGTAAGGAGAAACTACTTACAAATCCTACATGAACTAATTGCTTTTTAAGCTTTAAGTCATAAGCTGAAAATCTTATATGGACACATTTCACAAATGAGAAAAATCAAGTTTAGCAAGTATATGATATATCCAAATTCATAGTGGATGTAAGTGGTGGAACCAAAGCTAACCCTAAGTCCATCTGACTGCAGCTGCCTGGCAAAGTAAAGGAAAATGATCAAAGGTCTATAGCCTAAGTGCCTAAGTAATGACTAGCTTGATGACAGGTGTGGAAGCCAGAAAACAGCTGCCTCTGGCTGCAGAGCATCATGCTCACTGATAGGTAAGAGCACTCAGCCTTGTTCAAAGCTTCTATACATGATCGTTTCTCCTTCCCTATATCTATGACTCACAGTGGATAATAATATTTTCATTTACTTATTGGGAACACTGAGAGTCCATAAAATTAAATACTCATTCTCAGATCAGGTGTCCTCTTTTTAGAAACCCTTCTCCCAAGCCCAAAAAAGGTTGGACTTCTGTTACATATACATTACAGTCCCCTTTCTTTGCTGGAATTTGTCATACTTCATAATTACAGGTTTATTTCTGTTACATCTGTTCTTTGTGGGGAGCACCTGGCTGTGCTCTGGGTTACTCCTTGCAAGGCTTGGAGGACCATATGCTGTGACAGGATCAAACCAGGGTCAACAACATGTAAAGCAATGACCTCAATCTTATACTATTTTTCTGATCTTCTCTTACTTCTGTTGAACACTGATTGCACAGCAGACACTAAATACCAGGTCTGGTGTTTTTGCTCTGAAGCCTGGTACATTGTTGGCCATCAGTACATATTTATTAAGCCAATAAATGAAAGAACTTCAGGCCTCTGAATTCATTGTCTTTTCATCTTTGCATGACCTCATAAGGCTCCTTATAAGCTAAGTAAATGTAATTCATAAATGAGGGCTGTGCTGTAAACAAGTATAGGATTAAACATCTTCAAGTTTACAGAAAACTTGTTTGAACAGCAGTGCCTGGGCTGCTTCAGTCATAGAAACATGTGAAAGACATCACTGGTAATATGGACTTCTGGGTAGATCAAGAGGCTTTGTCATGGAGCACTTGGTCTTTACTTCATGCCCTCTTGTTGCAAAGTTGTTTGTGGAACCCCACCCCATGATTTCATGAGTTAACAGGCAGCTGGGCAGGCATCAAGCAAAATGTACATTAACAATAACTTCTAAAACTGCTTTGCCCAGCCCTAAATGGTGACAAGAAACAACAAATGTTTAAGCTATAATCGTTGAAGTTCAAATAGAAAATATGAACTTGAACAACCATGAGCAGAAAGACTGAGAATCCCCTGAAGTTCATATATAATTAACCACAGGCACAAAAGCCTGGTAATTCTCACATGAATCAGAGCAGCAAATATTACAGTATTTTCAGAAGCTCTTTCCATTGAGTTCCTGCCCCAGGAGCCTAGCTAGTCACGAACCTGATGTCATGGAAATCCCATTTTAACAAGCAGGGAACTCATCCCAGCTTTGTATAGTTTTGTCTATCTGAGAGCTGCAAACTTTATTCCATTATCAGTGCAAGATGTTATTGTCCTAAAAATAAAACTAGATATGTCCTGAATGAATACTGAATAAGTGAGTGGAAAATAGATGACACAGGTTCATTTTCTATACAAAGTGCATCTGGATCTGGTGGCCAACATTTCAAACATCTGTTTCGGACTTACATCATCATCATCTTCGAATTTTTAACCTTATACATCCTTTATCTTATTATCAGTTTTCCATTTGTTACCTTCTTACTTTAGTCAAAGAAATACTCCATATATGTCTGAATAATTATAGAATTCCAAAAGATTTAAATTTCCTTATTTACGGTTTTTCCAGTAAACAAATTCAGAAACCAGAAAGATAGTACAGTGAGTAGAGTGCTTGTCTTGACCTGACCTGGGTTCTATCCATGGCATCTTCGACAGTTGAGCCTCACCAGGAGTGATCATTGAGCACAAAACAATGAGTATGCCCTGAACATCACTGAGTGTCCCTCCCATACACCAATTTATTGAGACTGCTAGATGGGAAACATTACCAGCCGTAGGTGAGTTGTTATTAGGTGAGGTATAAGGGTGAGTATAATATTACAAACTTACTTATATTATTAGAAGTTTACTTCCTTGTTGGGAAGGTAGCACAAATAGAGACTATGATGATATACAGCTATAACAGAGGTCTATTATGTTATGAGAATGGACAGAAAGGATTGAAAATATTGGGAGATGACTTACTTGGTGAAAATAAAAAGAGGAGAGTTTTAGGGAGAAAAGTACTTTATTATGAAAATTAAAAGATGAGGAATGGGGAAGGGGGATGTAAGTAAAACCTAATGCAATGGCCACCTGGCTGCCATCTTGACTTACGATGAAAAATGTATCCGATAAGATGCTAGGCATTGAGGAGGTGTGGAAGTGAACCCAGCCTATTCTAGTGCAAAAGGAACTTGGAGATCTATAGGAAACAAAGGAACATGAAGCCTATAAGTTCTTCTGTACATAAAAGGAGTCACACGGAGAACCTAACTTATATATGCATGTATTATTCATTTCACTTTGGAAGAAGTTGGTTTTCCAGAGAAGTGCCCTTGAGCTGAGTGGATGGGTAGAACATTCCTGCCACTTTATTTTATTTTATTTGGGGGATTTGGGCCACACCAGGCGGCACTCTCTCATGCCAGGCTTGGGGGATCATATAGGATACTGGGAATTGCACCTAGGTCCATCCTGGGTCTGCTGTGTTCAAGGCAAATGTTGTGCTATCGCTCTGGCTCCCATTTCTGCCATTCTAAACAAGATTCTCCCTAACAATGCTATCACTAGAAAATCCATCATTAGCTGCCCCTTTCTTTGTGTGAGGAGTTGACCTCTCAGTGCCATTTTTGCTTTTGTAAAGCAACAGATGACCTAGTGAAACACTAGCTCTGACTGTGCTCTCTAGCCAACTATGCTACTTCTAACACTATGTTACAGAAATACTCACTGACCTCCACATTGAGATACTCATGACAACTTTGTTTGCAGTTTTAAAGAGTGTTTATCTGCAAAGGAATGACTAAAGTATGTACTCCTCTACAATTGGCACATACTGTGCAGTTGATAAGAATGAAGCAATTCTGGGTTGGAGTGTGATTCAAGTGGCAGAGAACATGCCTTGCATGCTTAAGGCTATGAGTTCAAACCCAGGCCCTCAGGCTGCTCTGTACCCAGCACTTCTAGGTATATATCTGATATCCCATGACCATTACTGGGCTCAGCACCGAGCCACCAGGCCCACACTACCAAGCTGAGTATAAAGCATTAGTGAGATGACTTATATATATATATAAACTCATATATATATGAGTTTTTTGTTTGTTTATTTGTTTTGGGGCCAAACCTAATGATGCCTAGAGGTTACTTCTGACTCTGCACACAAGAATTTATCCTGGAGATGCTCATGGGATGCTGGGAATAGAGCACAGATAGGCTATGTCCAAGGCAAATACCCTATACCCTATCCTATGGCTCCAGCCTTCTATTAATATTTTTTAATTTATTTTAATTTGATTTGATTTGGAGAGTAGCTATACCCAGTGGTGTTCAGGGGTTTCTCCTAGCTCTGTGCTCAGGGGATGCATGCAAGGCAAGTGCCTTCCCACTGTGCTATTTCTCTGGTCCTGACCCTGATTATATTTTAAAAGTATTTTTATTTATGGGGGACGGATCGGTGGCGCAGGGCATAAGGCGTCTGCCTTGTGCATGCTAGCCTAGGACGGACTGCGGTTTGATCCCCTGGCGTCCCAAATGGTCCCCTAAGTTAGGGGCGATTTCTGAGTGCATAACCAGGAGTAACCCCTGAGCATCACCAGGTATGGCCCAAACACGAAAAAAAAATTATTTTTTAAATTTCTATCATACTAGGGCTTTGTTTTGTTTTTAGTGTGTGTGTATGGTTTTATGTTTGTCATTGCTATAGTTTTTGGTTTGGGAGCTATATCTGGTGATGCTCAGGGGCTTCTCCAGGCTCTGTGCTCACTCCCAGTCTTCCAGTGATGCCTGAGGATTCAAGCAGTGCAAGGGACCTCCCATATGCAAAGCAGGCCCTCAGCCCATTGAACTACTTCTCTGGCTCTGAAGCACTGTTTGAGAGTTGAAGTGGGAAGGTGAGGAAAGGAACTTGGCTTTTTCTTTTATCTTATATTAAACTTAGAAGTTTTTCCAAAGAGCACAAATTGCTTCCACAATTAAAAGTAATTAGTTTGTAGGCCAGAGAGAGAGAGAGAGAGAGAGAGAGAGAGAGAGAGAGAGAGAGAGAGAGAGAGAGAGAGAGAGTATAGCAGGGTGCCTTCCTTAAACACCCTTGAACACAAGTTTAATCCCCAGCACCCTTTAGAGTCTTTCCAAACCCACCAGGAGCTATCCCTAAGCGTAATCAGGAGTAAGCCCTGAGCACTACTACTGTGGCCAAAATCCAAAATATATTTATTTAGTGATTACTCTATGTCAGGTAAACTTAAAAGTTTTAAAACCATTTACTCATTTAATTTTTAGAAGGTTCCACTAGTCTTGTTCATTTCCTTTTATAGATGACAGTTCCTGGGGCCCAGGTTGTACAGCCAAGTGCAAAGAACTGAGCTTTGACCCTAGCCATCAAAAGTAGACTTTGAATTTTTAATCACTAAGCCAGAGTGATTAAGATTACATCAATACATCAATTTAATTTTATTACATAAATAGCAATTAAAGAAACAAAAGGCGCTGCTTTTAGAACTAGACACATTTTCTTTTGATTCCCAATTTTCTTTTTTTTTTTTTTTTTTTTTTTTTTTTTTGGTTTTTGGGCCACACCCGGTAACGCTCAGGGGTTACTCCTGGCTATGCGCTCAGAAGTCGCTCCTGGCTTGGGGGACCATATGGGACGCCGGGGGATCGAACCGCGGTCCGTCTCCTAGGCTAGCGCAGGTAAGGCAGGCACCTTACCTCCAGCGCCACCGCCCGGCCCCTGATTCCCAATTTTCAATGTTAGCTGTGTTCCTTAGCAAATGACTTAATTCTAGGTTAGTTTTGCAATGGGTATAATGAGAAGATAGTTACACATCTTTTTTTTTTTTTTTTTTTTTGGTTTTTGGGCCACAAAAATACTTGTAAACAAACTTATAGCAGATGTTAATTCTTTTTTTTTTTTTTTTTTTTTTTTGGGTCACACCCGGTGGTGCTCAGGGGTTACTCCTGGCTGTCTGCTCAGAAATAGCTCCTGGCAGGTACAGGGGACCATATGGGACACCGGGATTCGAACCAACCACCTTTGGTCCTGGATCGGCTGCTTGCAAGGCAAATGCCGCTGTGCTATCTCTCCGGGCCCGATAGTTACACATCTTGAGCCTGCTGTGAAGATCCATATAATTGGCTAGGTGGCAGACCCTTCGAGATCACAGGATAGATGGAAACTATTCTTCTGGGCTGAAACAACTAGCTCTTTCTTGGTGGTGGTGATGATTCTCAAGAGGTGCCCAAGAGTTCCGAGGACCCCAACAATTCTCCGCCAACAGGGCCAGTGATTCAGCACAAATGCCTGAGGATGTGGTGCTGCTCAGGCCCTGTGGTACTGGACCACATACTGACCAGGGCTTTCCAGGGCTGCACCAGGAGGAGCTTTGGAAACCATGTGGTGCAGGGAATCAAAATTGTGTCCCACACTTGCTAAGCATGTGTTCTAATCACTGCTCTATCTTCCCACCCCTAAATCACTAGCTGTTGAATGACCATTGACTCAATGGGTCTTTTTCTTTTTCTTTTTCTTTTTTTTTTTTTTTTGGTTTTTGGTTTTTGGGCCACACCAGGCGGTCGGTGCTTAGGGGTTACTCCTGGCTGTCTGCTCAGAAATAGCTCCTGGCAGGCACAGGGGACCATATGGGACACCGGGATTCGAACCAACCACCTTTGGTTCTGGATCGGCTGCTTGCAAGGCAAACACCGCTGTGCTATCTCTCCGGGCCCAGGTCTTTTTCTTGATAGTCTTCTGACATCCTCTGTTGTTTTCGGGGCAAATGAAGCAGAGGCACCAGGAAAGGGGCATAAACTCAGAGGAAACAGAACACAAAATTAATAACAAATCAATAATATGAGTCTTAGAAGCATGAGAGAGTCAACAAGCACTACTCACTTTTTCAAAATGGAGGGGCCAAGAATTGCCAAATCAAACCAGAGTCAAGACTAAAATTTAGATGTTCTAATTCTGCATTTCTTTCCCCCACTTTCCCATGACCAAGAAATAGTCTTGCTCTAGAAATAGTGGGGTGCTGGGACTCAGGCAGTAGAACCCTGCAGTCCCTGGGTAAGGGGGTTAAATGTGGACTCATTGGGAGTGCCGGGGAGCACTTTCCACCCCAAAAGATAGAGCAAAATTTATTGTTGTGACATGTGCCAAGACTCCTCCGTGCAAGATGCATGTGACTAAGGGTAGGTCACATCACCTCTTTCTAGTTGCCACAGAGTGTTTATCTTTATGATAGGCAGTCTGCATTCTACAGAACAGGCCCATTCATTCAGGAGACAGGTGGTCTGGGGGCAGCTGATGTTGGCACAACAGTAGTGGGGGAGGATCTCCCCCTCTACAAGATCCCTGATTTCCCCTCCATCTTGGTCAGGTCACTGCCAGGCAGGAATCTGTGCTCCAGGCTCTGACTGGCACCTCATTTCAGTCTCAATTAGTAACCACAGGAGGCATGATCATTCTCCAAAGAGAAGACATGGCAACTGTAAACAGAATGGGGGACTCCATTTCATAAGGAGTGCTCCCTGAGCTCAGAGGTAGGAATGAGCTTTGAGCAGTGCTGGTGTGGCCCCCAAATCAAATACAATAAAAAAAGCTACTTTTTTTTTTAGATTTTTTTGGGCCACACCCATTTGATGTTCAAGGGTTACTCCTGGCTATGTGCTCAGAAATCGCCCCTGGCTTGGGGGGACCATATGGGACGCCAGGGGATCGAACCGAGATCCTTCCTTGGCTAGCACTTGCCAGGCAGACACCGTACCTCTAGCACCACTTCGACGGCCCCCCAAAAAGCTACTTTTTTATAGCACTTCTCCCCCTACTTTTGAATATGCTTGAAACATGCCAACATGATGAAGAAAAAATTCAAAGAATAATTACCTGAAAAGTGAATGTGAAAATGTCATTATGATAGAGATCATCTTGTGACTGTAGTTGATTCTTGTTTGTAAATCAGAGATCTCCAGGATCCAGAGATCTTTAGGATCTCCATTTCTAAGATCTTTAGGTTCAGATCTCCAGGACCAGGTGATACAAGGGATAAAACCAGGGTCAGTTGCTTGTATACACTATCTCTTTTGTTTATTTTTAAAATAAGTTATTCACAATATGAGTATTTGCAGCATTGTCAGTAATGAAAAGCTTGGCAGACCAATGGATACTCCAGAGCAAAAGCAGTAGAGATAGCAAGCTAGAAGATATGATGGCCAAGTCATCAATTTTGTCCTTTTTTTTTTTTTTTTTTTTTTTTTGGTTTTTGGGTCACACCAGCAGTGCTCAGGGGTTACTTCTGCTCCTCGCTCAGAAATCGCTCCTGGCAGGCTCGGGGGACCACATGGGATGCCAGGATTCGAACCACCGTCCTTCCGCATGCTATCTCTCTGGCCCCAATTTTGTCCTTTTATCTCTGATTCCTTCCTCAAATGAACTCTTCTTTCCCTAACACACACACACACACACACACACACACACACACACACACACACACACACACACACACACACACACACACACACACACACACACACACACTGAGAGAAGTGGGAAGAGGGAAGAGAGGCTCTCCTAGTAGTAATTTTGTAGAACTGGTGTGTGTGTGTGTGTGTGTGTGTGTGTATTTGTCTTTTTTTGTTTGTTTTTGTTTGATTTTTGGGCCACACTCGGTAACACTCAGGAGTTACTTCTGGCTCTGCACTCAGAAATCGCTCCTGGCTTGGGGGACCATATGGGACGCCAGGGGATCCAACTGCGGTCTGTCCTAGGCTAGCACAGGCAAGGCAAACGCCCTACCACTTGCGCCACTGCTCCAGCCCCTTTGTTTTTGGATCAGTCAGGGGTTACTCCTGGCTCTGCGCTCAGAAGTCATTCCTGGCAGGCTCAGGGGACCGTATGGGACGCTAGGATTCAAACCACCATTGGTCCTAGATCAGCTCCTTGCAAAGCAAACACCCTACCGCTGTGCTATCTCTCCAGCCCCTGGAATTGTTTTTGAATGATCCTGTGGGCAATTCCAAAATTAACAAACACTAAAAAGGTGTCAAGTTCCCTTTGACTTGATTTTTGGTGTCTGCACTGAAGTACGGGCAGCACACACTAGGTTTTGTGAGAGGAAATACGGTCAGGGGTTTCAAACTCTATTTACCTGCGGGCCGAAGGAGGCAAAGTCGGGGTGATCCTTAAGTGCAGTCAGCAGTAAGCCTTGAACATTAGGGGTGTGACCCAAACAACTAAAACAAAACAAAAAAAGATTCCTCTAGGGCAGGGCCACAAAATGTTGTACGGAGGGCCTGTGGTCACAAGTTTGAGACTCCTAAATTGAATAATTGAACTAATCTCATCTCTCTTCCAGCACTGAAGTAAGGCATGGCATCTTGGCTCATCCTCTCAATAGTCCAACAGAGTGGAGATCATTAAGAACATTTTGCAGAGAAAATAGGCAGTGAGGTAAGGACTGGAGCAAACTCTGTTGCTCTCTTCTCCTCCTGGTGGGACCCGCTTTCTCAGCATGCTCAAGGGAGTCTGGAGGTAGCTAATTTATCTGAATTGCTGGAGTAGGCTTATTGAGTTGGGGTGAAATTTCTGTGTCTGACTCTTGGCAAGCATCCGAGATATATGCAAGAAACAAACTATTGACCAGAATTTCAAATATGGAGTGGGGTAGGGAACAGAAGAGTATGTGGGTTTTTCCAGTGTACTGGGAACCACAGTCTTGGAGTCCATATGACTTTGAATTTTCCCAACAGAAATAGGTCAAAGGTGTGAGCTTTGCCCCCCTAACCTCTCCAGTTGTGGGGAGGTCCAGAATTCCCAGGGCAGGAAAAAAGTAGACTTAGCTCCACCACCCTCCCCTTGAAACTCAAGTGATTCCCACAGGGGTCCTACTGGCTCTGCGACCCTCCAGCAGGAGATGGTGTCATTGATCTTTGTCCCCATAATCCTTAGGGGGAGGCTGGTAGGGCTAAGAGTCTCTTTCTTCAAATGATTTGTGATTTGTGATTTTCTGGTGAATTTTCTGGTGAATTACCCTTTCAAAAGGTTCACACCCTCATATGCTCCCTATATAACCTTTTAGGGCTTGGCACTGGGAGGGGATGAAAAGGGCTCCCCACCACATGACCCACTCATGACACATGCTCCCCATGGGAGGAAATTCGTGAACAATCCTTAACTACATTGGAGTGAATCACAGGTGATTCAGGACAGTTAGCATGTGCCCTGGACAAAAACTCATGGCCTGTCATTCTTTTATTTTTATTTGGGGGGGCCCAGTATCACACCCGATGGCACTCAAGGGTTACTCCTGGCTCTGTGCTCAGAAATCGCTTCTGGCAGGCACGGGGGACCATATGGGATGCCAGTATTTGAACCACTATCCTTCTGCATGCATGGCAAATGCCCTACCGCTGTGCTATCTCTGGCCCCAGCCCTGTTATTCTTTTTTTTGGGGGGGGGGGGGTTTGGGCCACACTCGGCGGTGCTCAGGGGTTACTCCTGGCTGTCTGCTCAGAAATAGCTCCTGGCAGGCACGGGGGACCATATGGGACACCGGGATTCGAACCAACCACCTTTGGTCCTGAATCAGCTGCTTGCAAGGCAAACACCCCTGTGCTATCTCTCCGGGCCCGCCCTGTTATTATTATTATGTTATTATTATGAATCCTTCAGAGAGTGTTCCCCACATTACAAGATTTTAGGAACAGTGGATTGGTTGGTGCCCCACCTAGAAGCATGTTTCTTAGAAATAAAATGATGTTGTTAGCACCTTGGTTAATAAAGTTAAAATATAGAATAGGTAAGTTGCCTCTGTAAACATCAGCTATTGTCATTTGGTTAACATAGACCTAAGTCAACAATAGCTTGAAGGACACCTCCACCCCTCACTCGCCCTCCCTACACTTCCATTTGCTCTGGGCTCAGCTGATGAAGGCCAGTGGGGATTGGGCAGCCCCTCTGCTTGGAGTTCCTGCTACTTTTTTCTCATTCCCTTGAGTCATTTTTAATTTTTTTCTACTGCACTTACTCCCCTGTGGAAGCCTCCAACATTTTCCCTCTGATCTTTCTTTCTCTCAGTAGAAGACTGATTCAAACACTATGTCTATGCCTATGCCCATAATACCATTTTTGGCAGAAGAATCATCCGCATCAGGTCTCCCCTTTTCTCTGCAGAGAAAGAGAAAGCCCATTGTCCTGGGCTCTATTTCTACCTTCTATGACCTTTGCCTGTTAATTCCTCACAGCAGCACCTGGAGGTCAGTATTATTATCCCCATCTCATAAACTGAGAAATTAGGCTCAACTTAAGTTTCCCTAGGTCACAGTGTTTAAAAAGTAGCGTGCTTGAAATTATGGTCTAAAAGGATTCTAAAATGCATTATATCCCTCCAGACCTGGCTACTTTAACCTCACTTCATTCCTTCTGGAATTTCAGGTAAGGGTGTGCGCAGAGCAGGGCACCAAGACATCCTTGCCTATTGAAGTCACAACTACGTGTCTATCCAGTACCAAAGCCAGAATCCAAATATGTTTCTTTGTTTTGTTTTTGGGTCACACCAGGTGACGCTCAGGGGTTACTCCTGGCTATGCACTCAGAACTCACTCCTGGCTTAGGGGACCATATGGGATGATGCCAGGGGATCAAATCACGGTCCGTCTTAGGCTAGCGTGCTCAAGGTAGACACCTTACATCCTGTGCCACTGCTCTAGCTCCCAGATATGCTTTTTTTTTTTTTTTTTTTTTTTTGGTTTTTGGGCCACACCCGGCGGTGCTCAGTGGTTACTCCTGGCTGTCTGCTGAGAAATAGCTCCTGGCAGGCACGGGGGACCATATGGGACACTGGGATTCGAACCAACCACCTTTGGTCCTGGATCAGCTGCTTGCAAGGCAAATGCCGCTGTGCTATCTCTCTGGGCCCCAGATATGCTTTTTTATGAATACTCCAGAGACATAAAGCAGAACCCCCATTATTTTTGTTTTGGGGCACACCCCAAACCAGTGGTGCTCAGGATTACTCCTTGCTTGGCTAGCTCAGGGGACCATATAGAATGCCGACAGTCAAACCTGGGTTGGCTGTGTACAAGGCAAATGCCCTACATGCTGTCCTATTGTTCCAGCACAGCATGTTTTAGAGAGTATAACCTAAAGCCATTCAGTTGGGGAAATTGTACAAGCTCTGTCTTAAAATGATCCCTTAGTTTTTCTGGGTTTGTAATGGGAACAGATAAAATAACTCAATAAAGCAACTCTAGATTTTAGCTTATCTTTTGAGCTGCTTGATAATGCTCGGGGCTTACTCGTGGCTTACTCAGGAATCACTCTTGGGACAATATATGCTGCCAAGGGTCAAACCCAAGTCAGCTGCATGACCTACCTTACTATCTCCCTGGACCACCTCTGAATTTTAAAGGGAGACAAATGCTGGCCATTTACTCTTGGGCCCTGCCAGGATGAGCACCAACCAGAAAGGGCATAGAAAGATGGATAAGATGGCAGTCCAAGGAAAGGCTATTTAATCCAAGATCACAA
Source organism: Suncus etruscus (assembly GCF_024139225.1). Taxonomy (NCBI): domain Eukaryota; kingdom Metazoa; phylum Chordata; class Mammalia; order Eulipotyphla; family Soricidae; genus Suncus; species Suncus etruscus. Next base: position 46,388,633 of record NC_064851.1, read on the forward strand.
TTTCTATTCAATAATTAAGACAACTATGGGGTATAAAACACCCTCCAAAAACTTCAAAGGGTATTCAGCTCGTAGTTATTCCAGGACTACACTATTCCATGTCCCCCACCAGAAGCAGAATCTGTCATTCCGTCTCCCAGAGCACTCCAGAAGGGATCCTAGCTTACCAAGCAGAATGAATGCTCTGAGCCAGGACTCCTCTACCCTCTCTAGGTCCTCCTCGTCCCTGGGCCACTTCTTTCTCTCTTTTATGAAGGCCCTTCCAAACATTTGTGTTCTCTATTCTTCTTTCTCCACCTGTGGTGAAGTGACACCTTCCTGATAGCAATGACCTCACACTTGCTTAACTGAAAGAATCACCTGGGAACTCATTCCTGGGCTCATTCTTTTTAATTTGGACAGTTTTTAGAGGAGACCCAGGGATCTGATGTTGAACAATATCCTGTGTTTTGGGAGTTTGGGGAACTGACATTTTGGGAACCTTGCATATCACTGTCTCCCTGTGGTCATATGATCCTCCTAACTTACTATAGCACTGTCACAATCCCCAGTCACCCATTTCTGTCCCGTGACAACATCTCTGATAGTTCAGCCTCTGGGGACACTGACTCTGAATTCCTCTGCCCTGTATTGTGCTCTGCTCCCCTCACAGTTCCCATTCCTTCTCTGAGGCTTCAAGGTTCTTGGTGGTAAGATGACTTGAGTGGCACATGATTGCCTAGTGGGTGTGATGCAGACCTTACATCTGAGTGAACATTTTTCTACTACATTTGACATATGGGCCACACCTCTGGGGATCATTCTATTTCCTTGTCTTCTGAGACTCTATTCTGCCAGCATCTCCTACTTCTTGAACAATTTCAGTCTACTTTCCAGTGGATCCTCTTTCTCCAGTTACCTTAAAAGTGAATGTCTGCAGGTTTTAAACTCAGCTCACTCTCCTTGGTTCTGACACACATAAAAGTTTGTTTATTTATTTATTTTTTGGGCCTCACCCAGTAGTGCTCAGGGTTTACTCCTGGCTGTGTGCTCAGAAATTCCTCCTGGCAGGTTTAAGGGACCATATGGGATGCCAGGGATCGAACCCAGGTTCATCCTGGATGGGCAGCATGCAAGACCAAAGCCCTACCACTATGCTATCACTCCAGTCCCATACACATAAAACTCTTTTGAAGTTGTGGTGAAGCCTGCTCCTGGGGTTTTCATTTTATACCCCAGTGTTCTGCCAAGTGTTGATTATGACTTGGGTAGTTCAAATGGGCATATCCAAAAATCCAACTCCACCCAAATCTAGGTTCTTCTCTTTTTGTGGGGCACCTTCACTTAAGTGGTTGCTCCAGTTAGAACCTTGGGAGCCATTTTCCCAAATACACACATAGCTACCCCTTCTCCAAGCCCTGGGAAACCTTATGTCTACATGGTTCTAAGCTTCATGGTCTCTCCTCTTCAAATTGAAACATTTTTTTGTTTTGTTTTGTTTTTGTGTCACACTGGCTCTATGCTCAGAAATCGCTCCTGGCAGGCTCAGGGGACCATATGGGATGCCGGAATTCGAACCACTATCCTTCTGCATGCAAGGCAAATGACCTACCTCTATGCTGTCTCTCCGGCCCCTCCTGTTGACATTTTTATCCTCTCTCTCTTAATTCTCTAATCTTCCTGTTGGTTTGTTCCTCTCATAAGTTCAAGTGCAAATTACAACTAGGCCTCCCTAAACACAACCCTTTATTCCATACCTCCATGCCATTATTCATAACCTCACCCCTTCCTTTATTTTACCAGCTTCCACCCCCTTCTCCCAATTCAAGTTCTACGCCCCTACTACGTCTTCCCTGCATCCATTCATTTGGGTGGATATCCTTCAAAAATATTCCTACAACACCCTTTCACTGATCCTCCAAGTTTCCTGTAACACCCTGCCTTTATCAGATTACATGGGCAAGCTCAGTGCCTAAACATGGAAAGAAAAGATTGAGAAATGTTTTCCAGGTTGGCAACCTCTTACCACCCCTTACTGTTACCACAGTGATGAGCGTGGGTTCTTCCTTACACCTATGAATGTGTCTGAAATCATGTCCCCCCTTCCTACCTTTGGGGTAAACATGAGGACCACCCAGGAATCAGACCACCTCTATCTCTACTCTTTTAAGGGAGTGGCCTTTTTTAGCTATTGGCAAAGCTGCTAGAAACTTGGCATCAAACCATTCCTATCTAATAGGTGGTCCAGATAGTCTGGCAGAGCCTTAGGAGGGAAGAAAGAGAGAGGGGAATCATTAAAAGCCATGTTTTCAGACTACCTTTCACCTCAAGGGCCAGACCTCCTGTCCAGGCAGGGAGCAGGCTGTGGACCCACATGCCTATCCCCTTAGGAATCTCTAGCTGATAGAACAAGCCTTCAGAAGGGTGTGTACAGACCAGCTTGCCTGTCCTTCTAGGAGGAACTGTGAAGAGGCTGAGATCCCAGGACTCTGGCTGGCTGGACTCTTGAGTATAGAGAGAATGCTACTGCCTTTGAAGTTACACTGGATAAATAGGACACCGACTCTTAAATGCGAGAAAGAGGTGAAGGGCTGGGGGAGAGTACACAGGAAAGGAGAACATGCTTGTCTGCATGGGGCCCCAAGTATAATCTCTGGCACCTCATGTCACCCTGCACTCCTAGAGTCCTTCTGGGTTTACCTTGGTGGACCCCAATGACATCACATCCAGGGCTGCAACCTGATGAACTATCATGCATCAGGCTGCCGAACTAAATACAGTTGTATATGACTCCAAGTCCCCAACTTTTCTCCAAAAGAAAAGACGCAAAGGCTTTTATCTGGGTTTGGAATGCTGGACAATATCAGAAATAATCTGTTTCACTGTTGTGTGGATACAGCTGATGTTCTGTGTCTCAGCTCTCATAATAATGGGACACAAACTCTTCCACAAAAGGAAGATGGATATTTTTGTTTGTTTGTTTGTTTTTGGGCCACACCCGGTGACGCTCAGGGGTTACTCCTGGCTATGCGTTCAGAAGTTGCTCCTGGCTTGGGGAACCATATGGGACGCTGGGGGATCGAACCGAGGTCCGTCCTAGGCTAGTGCTGGCAAGGCAGACACCTTACCTCTAGCGCCACCACACCGGCCCTGTTTTTTGCCTTTTTTTTTTCTGTAGTTGCTGATTTTGGTTTCCTTGTATGGTTTGGTTGTTGTTGTTGGTGGTGGTTTCTTGGGTTTTTTTTTCTTTTCTTTTTTGTTGTTATATTTTTCTTTTTTGCCCTTTCTTTCTTTCTTTCTTTCTTTCTTTCTTTCTTTCTTTCTTTCTTTCTTTCTTTCTTTCTTTCTTTCTTTCTTTCTTTCTTTCTTTCTTTCTTTCTTTCTTTCTTTCTTTCTTTCTTTCTTTCTTTCTTTCTTTCTTTCTTTCTTTCTTTCTCTCTCTCTCTCTCTCTCTCTCTCTCTCTCCTTCCTTCCTTCCTTCCTTTCTTCCTTCCCTTTCTTCCTTCCCTTTCTTCCTTCCTTTCTTCCTTCCTTCCTTCCTTCCTTCCTTCCTTCCTTCCTTCCTTCCTTCCTTCCTTCCTTCCTTCCTTCCTTCCTTCCTTCCTTCCTTCCTTCCTTCCTTCCTTCCTTCCTTTCTTTCTTTTTTGTGTTTTTTTGTGTCACAGCTGCCAGTGCTCAGGGGTTACTCCTGGCTCCATGCTCAGAAATTGCTCCTGGCAAGCACAGGGGGCCATATGGGACGCTGCCTTTCTTCTTTTAAATTGATAGTTACATCTTAGATGAACTCCTCCCAGTTTTTATTTTCCTTTTTCTTTTCTTTTATTTCCAACAGAACCACATAATTTGAATCATCTTGTTCTGTCTCATAAATTGAGGGAGGTAAAATGGATGGTACCAGGACCAAACAGTCACATGAACATTGAGTGGAAATAAAAAATGATCAGACTTGAACACCAAACCCAGAGTTAATATCCAATCTACAACAAGCTGTACAAGAGGGGACCAGTTTGGGGCCGGAGAGATAGCATGGAGGTAGGGCATTTGCCTTGCATGCAGGACGGTGGTTCAAATCCTGCCATCCCATATGGTCTCCCAAGCCTGCCAGGAGCTATTTCTGAGCGTATAGCCAGAGTAACCCCTGAACTTGCCGGGTGTGACTCAAAAACCAAAAACCAAAAAAAAAAAAGGATTACAATACTGGTAGTGGGATGGTGAGAATGCCCCTGATTCATTGTCCCTATGTATCTTAAATATTACTGTGAAAATTTTGTAATTCACTTTGGTCACAATAAAAATTATTTTAAAAAAAGGAGGCAGATGGATCATTTGGCAGGGCCAGCCTGCCTTGTGTAGACCTATGAAAGGGCTGATCATGGGACTAGGGAGGGAATTCAACATTAGAACTTCAAGTATGAGAGAAAAGAGGAGAGAAAGAGAGAGAGAATGTGAGAGAGAGAGAGAGAGAGAGAAAGAGGAAGAGGAGGAAGAGGGGGAGGAAGTGGAAGAAGAGGGGAAGTGCTGCAGGCATCTTGCATCTCAGCAATTCTAGTGGGATGGGAGTCCTTCACATAGGAAAATGGGTAACACGAGCGGCCGAATATGAAATATGAAATAATGATACCACACACAGTATATGTGGGGTCAACACACTTCTGGCAGGAGTGCGACACTGTAATCTTTAGGCAAGGGAGTATATAAAGGGAAAAAGAGACAGTCATATCATGAAAGAAATGCAATGTACATTGTTTCTTTCAAAGTATAGCAACTATCAATGTACATTATTTGATTTTAGAACAAATGCACATAGTTTTAGGTGGTTTGTAACCTTGGAATAGAATAGGTTTCAGTTAGGAAGGCTAATTTCTTACATATCAAAGTAGTTCCTGGACCTAGGTGTCATTACTGATATAAGTTAAGGGATATCAGGAATCCTGGGTTTCTTTCTAATAACAAATATCCTTAACCTGAGGGAATAGTATTCTAGCTAGGGGCTAAGACCCACTTCCTATGATCTCGTAATAGAAAGAGATAAAACTTATGAAAGGGGTACAGAATTAAACCTAATAAAATAGCCTAATTCTACACTGGCCAAACCTGTTTGTAAGCAAGTATTTAAAGTGACAGGGAAAGTCCTTGAGGCAAAATCATTTTGCTGTGGTGCTCAAAGGCAAGGAGAGAAGACCATTGTCTTGAAGTTGCTAAGTTTTGACTTGGCCTTTGGAAGTAAATAGACTGACAGAAAGAGAGATAGCTGGCTGGACTTTGAGTTGCAAATATACTTAGCCAGCAGGGAACTTCTAGCAGCTTTTTTGGTACTAAAATTTCTTTAGACTGCAAGGATAACTGAGGCCGAATTTCTGTAGTATTGCAAGGGAGACAAAGTCAAATAAAAGGAAAAGAGAACTATAATGTCACAGCCATATCAGAAATATAGCCAGTAATCCACGCAGAGGTTATGATTGACTACCACCGACGGGCCTTCTGGCTGAATTATTTCTTGGGGAAAATTAGGCACTTCACCAGGAAAGCCAATAGACACATCTAGAGTGTGTTTTTCCTTTATAATGGAGACATGCATGCTGCATGCTTTGACAGGGAAGAGGGAGAGAGAGAAAGAGAGAGAGAGAGAGAGAGAGAGAGAGAGAGAGAGAGAGAGAGAGAGAGAGAGAGAGAGAGAGAGAGAGAGAGAATTAAAAGCCAATCCAATCCAAAGTCAGTCTTGCTATGGGGAAGCTACAGTGGCAACAACAACAGAAACTGCATGACCATGCCAGAATTAAAGCAAGAGGGGAAATAGTGCTGCCATAGACGATGTGGGGATTGATCACTGCACAGAGTGAACAGTCTTCCTCTGCCACTAAAGGCAATGGAGCTAAAGCCAAGCTATGCACACATTTGTGCCCTGGTGCCAGTATCTAGTTTGAAAGCATCGGGTGCCTCTGGTGAAGGCTCAGCAATGAGAAAGTTTGGGTGCATACAAAGATACCCAGGAACTGGGAGACAGTGACAAAGGCTTTAGAAGTTCCAGGAATGTACTTGGTGGAAACTCAGAAATTCAACCTTTTTTTGCTGGGTACTTCTCAGACCCATGACTATGGCCTGTCCCTCTCTGTCCCCCTTCATCCTCATTCCCTTCCACCCAATCTAGTTATCAAGGAGAGAAGGTCAGTATTTCAATGGCTGTGGGCCCAGCTGCCTATTCACTATGACCCATTCCTGAATGGGGTGAACACCCCCTCTCTGCACTGAGACCACCTTTATGCAGGCTGCAAGTGAGTGCTTGGCTGCAGAACTAGGACACATTCAGCCTGGGCTGAATGCCATGTCAGAAAACTCCCCCGCAGGTTCTTTTCCTATTTATAGATTTGGCTTAACTGCATCCACTCCTGGGGATCATTACAAGTTCCAACTTGCCGGGGAAACTTCTAGGAAGACGACAATCTGGTTGTAAAAGCTGACAACACACAGCGGGAGGACTCAGCTAGCTTTCCTCCTGTTTTGTGGCCTAGAGCAGAAGGTGGACAGCAATTGAAGGCCTCTCTTAGGCGCAGAAGGTGGAAGGGAAATCACGGTAGGAGGAACAATCTTCTCTGAGTCCTGTTTTATGTCATATATCTCTGATCACATTTCATTCTCCAACAATCCTGATAAAGTCATTTCATGATCTATATTCTTTAGATGAAGAGACAGAACTCACAGAGAAGCTGTGATTCTTGGTAGGTAACCAGTTAGCTGTAGGTAGGGGTACAATTTGACTTTTTCAGTTTCTTTGGCTCTGATAGGAGAGAGAGAGAAATGCAAAATAATGAGAAAGAATGGAAAAGGCTTCAGGGAGTTTGCTTTATCCACCCAAGCTTGAAGCTTATCTCTCTTGCCTCATCCCCCTTCCTGTTCTTACTTCCAGGACAGTCTCCAAAAGCTCAGGACAGGTTCATTCTGAGAGGAAAATTACCCTCCTTGACTCTCCCACCACACCCCCAAGGATTTTTATAGCGATGAAATCACTGCACTAAACTTGCCTGTCATAAGGAGGAGGCGAGGGTGTCTAGAAAGACTCATGAGCTGATTACATTTAAACCACAAAGAAGACTCTTTCTCTCCTTCAACCAGCCTTTGTCCAACCAAAGCATCATCTGTCAGGGTATGGCCAAGACCCACAGTTTAGTTTGCAAAATGTGAGAATGTGAGAACAGGAAGGGGCTGTAATAATAATAGTAAATGTTTACTGGGCACTTGTTATGTAATAGCAAGCACTGCTCCAAAGACATTACATAGAGACCTATTAAGTACACACACACACACACACACACACACACACACACACACACACACACACACACACACGAGAGAGAGAGAGAGAGAGAGAGAGAGAGACAAAGAGAGACAGAGATACATAGAGACAGAGAGATACAGAGATATCATGTGAGCAAACTGAGACCCAGTAAGGGAACAGTATTGTCTAAAGTCTTCCAATTCTTTTAATTTACAATCAACTCCCAAAGTCTCACTCTTAGAGGCAGATCGTCCACACCTCCACCCCCACCTCAAGATTAGCTCTCTTCATAGCCCTTACCCTGTTTTATGTGCAGCAACAACACAGGAGAGAAGGGGCCCTTCCTTTTTAGGCAAGAGTGGGCTCCTTCCACCACCTCAGGGGCTCTACACCCTAAACCCCAGGAATGTGCTAACTGAACTTCACTCAGATCAGATTTCACATCCTACCAAACCCTTTGTATTAGAAATTTCTCTTTTCTTTGAGACAGGGGGTTGGCTCCCTGCTGTTCAGGGAGTTCAGGTGTTCAGGACGCCTGGGGCCCCCACCACTGTTTCTTGGCCAACCAAGCTGACAGTTCAGTGCTTGGCCCCAAGGCTATGGTACTGATCAGGCCCCCTGGTACTGGGGATTACTGGGCCACCCTGGCAGTTCTCCGGGGTCTCGGGAGCCACACCTGGCAATGCTTGGTTTGTGAGTGGGTGGGGGTGGTTATGTGGTATTGGGTTTAAATTGGTTCATAATCTAATAGTTGTACTATTCCAACCTCTGGATTAAAAAATTCTTAGGTATCTATTTATCTGCCTGAGATTCATACCATATTTGAGTAATCTTAATAGGCATGTGGATGCTAAATATGGCTAAATATAGCTTCTATTAGAATTCTCCCTCTCCATTCCTCAGCAGGAGACAAACAGAAGCGAGGAGAAAAGGAGTACCTCACAATCCAGCTGTGCTTGGCAATAACCCTAAACATACCCTGAACAGCCAGCAAATATTTTGATAATCTTTCCCCTACAGGATTCCCCTGTGGAGAACAAATGGACACAGTTGGGAGCCATCTTTCATCAGTGCTCACAGGAAGACACATGACTTCAGAGAAGGGGATTGTGTCTCTCAGACCTTTGGGGGACAGTAAGCACATTTGGAGGGCAGGGCTGCCTAGATACGAGCCTTGCCCCTTGGCCCTAGCATGATCAGGGGTGCATAATGGACAGCATTGAGTGTGAGGGGGACAGGGAAGCAGAACCTCCTGAGTTGGTCACATCTGAGCTTGAGAAACAATTTTGCTGCAGGAGGCTGGATGACTGACCTTGGGCAAGTTGCTTCACCTCTGTTTCCTCACTCTTCAATCAGGGATAAGAACAGCTCCCCCACTTGGGGCCTGTTGAGAGTTAGACACAATCATAAACACAATTGGCATTTTAAGGTCCTTCACTTCTCTTATAATAAGCTCTTGTGGGTATTCTCTGTGGATCCTTTTCTGAGCTTCCCTTAGGTGGTGGCTAGAAGTCCCTCACCTGATCATAACATGTTTTCAGAAACTCTGAGTAAAGGACCAAAAACCATCATCACTAGAACAGAAGTTTGAGAGTCTACCCCAAGAGGGTAGACCTTCACAGTTGGTCAGAATGCTGGACAGTGAGAAAAATCTAGTGTTCTTTTTTTTCTTAAAGTAGATAAGGCAAGTTTAGTAAAAGTTAGTTTGTTTTTTTTTGTTTTGTTTTGTTTTGATTTGTTTTTTTGGTTTTGGGGTCATACCGTGTGGCGCTCAGGGGTTACTTGTGGCTCTGCATTCAGCAATCACCCCTGGCAGGCCAGGTGACCATATGGGATGTCGGGAATTGAACCAGGGTCTGTCCTGTGTTGGCTGCGTGCAAGGCAAATGTCTTACTGCTGTGCTGTCTCTCTGGTCTCTCTGGCCCCTAGTAAAAATGTCTTAAAAGCAAAACAATATCAAACCATGTGGACTACAAAGACTTAGCAGGGCCTTGTGAAATTGTGCTGGTATGCTCTGGTGCTGTGGTCTTCTTGACCTTCCTCTCTGGCCCATTTCTGAAGATGAATTTGCATCTTTTTGGAATCTCCAGACCCACAGGACATAGAAGATGCCCTGGAGCCTAAAATTATCCTGGTGATTCACCAGTCAGACAGTAGGTAGCTGGGGCATAAGAAAAACTTCCTGCATCCCTGGGTCACCAGTCATCCCTTCGCTCTTACCTGGTCTCCTCTGAGAGCCCTTGACTCACCCTCAGGGGCTGGGCAGGACCTGGGTGAGAAAAGGTACTGGTGATGCCCGAGCTTGTGGTTTCAGGTGGGGCTAAGGCGTGGACACATTGCATTATCCACAAAAGAAACCCTATCTTTTTTGAAGGAATTGACCTGTCTCACCTGTACTTTGGAGAGTCATGGAGGAAAGTCTTGGAGCCAACACCCTTCCCTTCTATGTATTCATGTATCCTGAAATCCTCACACACTGGCAATAGCTCACTTCCTGAAGTGTACCTCCTGCTAGTACTTTCTTTACATGTTCTGAGAGTTTGGTTTGATGTCAAAGGAAGAAAATGCGTATTTGAGTGTTTATATATAGTCTGTGTGTGTGAGAGGGAATAAACACAGAGAGGGAGAAAGCTGACAAGAAATCCAAACCAATGGCTCGAAAAGAAGTCTTAAAAACAAAATGTTGGTCCAGCTGTTTCCTCTCTGTACTGTCAACCGACTCAACGTGGTTTCAGGCTCAAGGCAAGTTCATAGCTAGCTCTTCACAACAGGCTGGCCTGGTTCCTGGTTCTAGAGCCTGGCTTTGTACAAAGAAAGTAGCTGTATTAGGTATCAGACTCTTTAATATGTCCAGGCATCCCTAGGCCTCGGGAAGGAGTAAGGACAAGGGTCACTTCTCAATTTGACCCTGCAGCTCAGTCACAGAGTTCTCCTGGAAGCAAACTTGAAGTCAAAACACTTCATTTAGAGAGGTCAGATAATAACCCCAGGCCTCTTTGGAAACTGCACACCTGCCAGTGGCATACTGAATTGTTCCTAACCTTCCCAGGGGCCTTGGGCCTCATATTTCAGCACACGCCTGCCTCCCTCCTCCCACACACTCCTGTGTTGTTTTGCCTTGCAAGCATACTGCAATCCCTTTAGTAATGCTCATGTTTCCGTTACAGTCAGAGTGATGGCTACCCAAGCACTTCGCTGGCTTTGGAGCTGATTCCAGTGAGGCCCAGAACAGATGTTTTTTTGAAGAAGACAAAACTGGTGACCAGTGAAGGGATCTAGCTTTCTGGTGAGAGATGGCCACTGAGACACACGCCAGGCAGAAGCACACACAGGCGTGCACTCTATGGTGCAAAGAGGCTACTTAGAAGTTAGAACACAGAAGATTCTGACGTACTCTCAGAGAGTAGGCATCTATGTGGTAAGGAATTTCCATTTGGAGATATAAAAATGTATTCATAAAATAGGAAGACTACTTTTTACATGCATTCTTTTTTTGTTTTGTTTTGTTTTTAGGACCACACCCAATGATGCTCAGGGGTTACTTCCTGGTTATGCCCTTAGAAATTGCTCCTGGCTTGGGGGATCATATGGGACACCGGGGGAATCAAACCGTGGTTCATCCTAAGTAGTGTGCACAAGGCAAACACCTTACTGTTCCAGCCCCACATGCATTCATTTTTAAGTCTCATTATACATATGTATGTGAGAGATACACTAGAGAATTTTATTTTATTTTAGTTTTTGTTTTTGGGCCACACCCAGTGACACTCCAGGATTACTCCTGGCTATGTGCTGAGATATCACTCCTGGCTTGGGGGACCATATGGAACGCCAGGGATCAAACCGAGGTCGGTCCTGGGTCAGCTGCGTGCAAGGCAAAGGCCATACTTCTGCACTATCACTCTGGCCCCACACTAGAGAATTTTAAAAAGTGAAATATCTCTGTTGACTTTTCAGTTACACATATGATACATTTATATAATGTTTTACAATTTGTAAAGTACTGTTACGTGTCCACTCATTTATTACATAAAGCTTTTACAAGACCCTACAAAGTTGTACTTTCCTTAGCAAGGAGGAACATGGTGGTGACATCAGAGATGAAATTCCCACGAGCTCACTTTTGAATTGGGAATACAGATCAGAACTACAAATGATGAATTAGCAGTATCAGTAAACAACAGTGTGTGTTTTGAAGATCATAAAGCAGGTCAGGGCCAGAGCTGCACTGTTCAATATGGTTGCCACCAGCCAAGAGATTATTGAAGTCTAAATGAACTAATCTAAAATGAACCATTCAGCCTTCAGTTCACACAACATGTTTCAAGTCCTGGCCAACACCTTTTAACTATAACTAGTGGTATAGAGAGCATGTGCATCATTACAGAAATTTCTACAAGATAACAATGAACTGGACTGGATAGCTATGGAAGTTATCTCTAAGAAGGGTCCATGAATTAAAATCCCCAAATGAGGACCAGCAACTCACAGACTTATGGGGGTGTGTGGGCAGTGTTCCAGGAACCATAGGGTAAAGGTCCAAACATAGACTTGAGTCTGGGAAATATGAGGAACAGAAAGAACGTTGGTGTGACTGTGGTGTAATGAGGTGGAGAGCAAAGAGACTGGAGAAGATGAGGTCCAAAGTAGCAATAAATCAACTGGAAACTGTTAAATGTTAAGTGAGGCATCTGTGAGGTTCATTCTAGCATCCTCCTTTCTTTTTTTGTTTTTGTTTTTGGGCCACACCCATTGACGCTCAGTGGTTATTCCTGGCTATGTGCTCAGAAATTGCTCCTGGCTTGGGGGTGAGGGGAAGGGACCATATAGGATGCTGGGGGATCAAACTGAGGTCCATCCTAAGCTAGTGCTTTTGAGGCAGATGCCTTACCTCTTGCACCACCACTCCAGCCCCATCTTCTTTTCTTTTAAGTCAGGCCAAACCTGAAGGTGCTCAAGGTTTACTCCTGGCTCTGTGCTCAACTGTCTTTCCTGATAGTGGTTGGAGATCTATGCTGTGCCAGGGGACCAAACAGTGGTCTGTTACATACAAGAAAAGTAGCTTATTCCTCTACTATCTCACCAATCCATTCTTCTTTTTATGAGTGAAAACACTGGAGCACAGAGAAGTAGACACACTTGGCCTTAGCCAAACAACTAGCAAGGGCAGGGATTTCACCTGGAATCAGTGGCTATGACAGGTTTAGTGGCTATACAGTGCACTCTCTACAAAGATGGGGGGCTAGGACCCTGAATAAATGTAGCAGACACTGTCTATTTCTGAGTGGGAAAGACACCTGATCCATTGCACTTTTAATTGGTAAATCTGCACCCTACCTCATCTATCCAGGGAGTGGCATTTCTGCACAGCAGTTAGGATAGCAGTAACCCATTATTCTATGTTTTGGGGTCACTTCTGGGGGCAATTAAGGGGCTGAATGTTGCCACAGCAGGACCTAATAGCAGTTAGGATAGCTGCAATTTATTTTTCTTTCTGGAGTCACGTCTGGGGACACTTAAGGGACCTTGTGGTGCTGAGGATCAGGACAGAGTCAGCCACATGCAAGATGAGTATCTTTACCCCTGTAATCTAAGTCCTCCAACAATGCATCTTTTCTAGCCCCCCCAATTGAATTTATACTTCCCAATAATCATACTCAATAAAATGAGATACCCAGTATTTACCAGTGTCCCCAAATTCCACCTACAACATATTTTCATTGTTCAATATACTTTTTTGTTTTTTTGGTTTTTGGGCCACACCCGGCGGTGCTCAGGGGTTACTCCTGGCTGTCTGCTCAGAAATAGCTCCTGGCAGGCACGGGGGACCATATAGGACACCGGGATTCGAACCAACCACCTTTGGTCCTGGATCGGCTGCTTCCAAGGCAAACGCCGCTGTGCTATCTTTCCGGGCCCGTTCAATAGACTTTTAAAAACTAAGCCAATAATCTTCCTAAAGTGCAAGTTGGGTCTAGCTCATTTCAAGATTGCTTCCACCATGAGGAAAGAACCAAGAGTATGAAGTGACCAAGGTGTGGAAGAGAATTTCAAGACCTGTAAGGTCCTAAGCACCCCATCTTGAGCATTTAGATGGGTAAATGTCAGAAAAGATCATTCTGGTTCTCCAGACCCATTTATCTAGTGACACTGATGTTGCTGGCTATTGGCTTGTTATATGAAGGAATAAAGGCAAACTGATAGATTGCTCAGAAGGACTCAGGTTATTATTTCATATGAATTTTGATCAGTTCCTGTCAATAATGGTCCATTTTATATAAAGTAATTTTATATATACATTTCAAACTATTGCCAGCACTTAAGCACTCCCTCAGATTCCAACTGTTCTCAAATAATAACCAATCTTTAGACTTGGATTACAAAACTGAGATTACCAAGTAGTGGGGGAAGGTTACGGTAGGGGACATGGTGAGGGAGAAGGGATCTCGAAGCAATCCAAGGACAAAGGTGAAGGATCTTAGGCCCTATTGTAGAAGAAAAGGAGGTTTGCATACCAAAACCATAAACATTAACAGTATGTTAGTCACATTACCTAAATGGCAATTTAAAAAAATTCTAGTTTTGTCCCTCCCGAAGAAACACATACTTGCTCTCCTTTCTCTCTCGCTTCTCTCCCACACACTCTCCTCTTACATTTCTCTGAGTAAATTTCTTTAAATTAAGGTGTCTGCCTTGCAAGCGCTAGCATAGGACGAACCTTGGTTCAATCCCCCGGTGTCCCATATGGTCCCCCCCAAGCCAGGGGCGATTTCTGAGTGCATAGCCAGGAGTAACCCCTGAGTGTCAAACGGGTGTGGCCCAAAAACCAAAAAAAAAAAAAAGAAAAAGAAAAGAAATAATTTCTTTAAATAAAATTATTTTCCTTCACAGAAAATAGAGCCTAGTGTTTCTGCAGAACTTCTCTCCCAGAAATGATAAGATAAGGGGAGCAAGATAGCCTAAATAGTTTCCTTTCTAGCTATAGCAATTTTCTGAGACCCAAAAACTGCTGGCGTGTTTTGGGATGCAGGTTCAAGTCAAGGTCACAGTCCTGAGGAACTCCTTTCTCCAACACCATATCCCCTATGTCAAGCTATTGAACCTCTCTGTGAATCCCTTTCTTCATCTCTCACACGAGGCTAACTACTGTAAGATAGAATTCTTCTACCTCATAATGATTTTGTAAGAAGTAAACATGTATGAAGTCAATAAATAAAACAGAACCATTGTCAGCAGGTGCTGTGGCATCATATTATCATCTTTGGAAGGGATGGGAGAGGAAGGGTCAAACCCAAAAGCACAGTTTCAAGGCTCTGATGAATAAATAAGGCTCTGTAATCAGGAAACAACCACCCTATAGCCTCTGCAGGTTAGTAAGAGGAATCTCTAAATTCAAGACTCTACCCCAGATTTCACTCAGAGGCTGGATCCACCACTCTCTGGCACACTAGCTTAGTATTGTCTCTGTCAGCATTATCTGAGCTCTGTGCAAGTCAGGTGTTGCACAGGCTGCTGCCTACCTTGCTTGTTCTTCACCTCTCAAGATCACTCAGTCAGAAGTAACAGTTCCTGTGGTCAAAGGCAAAGGAAAAGACTCTCAGCCTGGTCAGAAAACAGTGTGGTAGTTTGGGCCACTTTCCAGGGTTCTACTGAAGAGAGTAGTTGGGCCTCAGCTGACTGGACCCGCTCTCAGCCTCTCCACCAAAGGCCTCCTAAACAGCAAAACATACAGTGTCCGATCTGCTCAGATGCTGCTCTGCTGACTGCTTCAGATGATTCAACTCTGGAACACATGAGTTAATGATGGCAGTTCCCCTTTTGCCAGAGTGGCCTTGAGGCAAATGTAGCTGTTCTATCAGGTAAAGGAAGGTCTTCACTTTCCGAGAGTGAGAAAGTCCTGTGACTTTCAATCAGCTCCTCCGCTCTCCAAGTGGTACAGCCTTGGATAAGAGTCTTAATCTCTGAGTCTCAGGTTTTTTATCTACAAAAAGGGGGGTGGTACTCATATTTATATCATAAGAGTGTCATGTGGGTTAAATTTCTTCATCTAGGGCCCGGAGAGATAGCACAGAGGTAGCCCGTTTGCCTTGCAAGGGGCCCACCCAGGACCAAAGGTGGTTTGAATTCTGGCATCCCATGTGGTCCCCCGTGCCTGCCAGAAGCGATTTCTGAGCAGATAGCCAGGAGCAACCCCTGAGCGCAGCCAGGTGTGGCCCCAAAACAAAAACAAAAATAAATAAATAAATAAATTACTTCATCTATACAGAGCTTAAAGCCATTCTTGGCCTATAGAGTTAAACATGTGTTTAGTAGGTCAAAATATAATAATGGGAAATTAGTTAAAATTTTTTTTCTATTGGGCCCGGAGAGATAGCACATGTGTATGATGATTTTAAAATTCTTTAACAAATTGGAAAGTTACACTTATTTTTTTCTTTTACTATATAATAGGGACATAGGTATATATTGTGAAAGATTTTCCTAAATTGTAGTACTTTGGATAAGAAATCCAGTTTGGGGTCCGGAGAGAGAGCACAGCGGCGTTTGCCTTGCAAGCAGCCGATCCAGGACTAAAGGTGGTTGGTTCGAATCCCGGTGTCCAATATGGTCCCCTGTGCCTGCCAGGAGCTATTTCTGAGCAGACAGCCAGGAGTAACCCCTGAGCATCGCTGGGTGTGGCCCAAAAACCAAAAATAAAAAAAAAATTTTTTTCTATCATGGAATATACCCACTATAAAATTAGCTATTTTATGGGCCAGGGAAGCAGTTCAAGTCGTAGAGCAAATGCCTTGCATGAATGAAGCCCTGAGTTTGATCCCTGGTACCACATAGCCCCCTGAGTACTGCCAGTTGTTTCCCCCACAACAATAAAAATGAAAAGAATGAAATATATTTTTTAAAATTAAAGTACTGTGGGAATACTTTTATAGAAGTGTAACAATAGATTCTAAATGACAGTCTTCTATCATTGTTCAAAAGGAAGCACTAAATCAATATTCATTGGTAAAGTACAGAACGTACATATATCACAAACGTGTCTTTCTATTTTTCAAAATCTCTGTCCTGTGTGTTAATAACAAAATGCAATAAAATACTCAGTAAAAATATAATAAAAGTGAATTCATTTAACTGTCAGAGATGTAGTTCAGAGATGAAACATGTAGCAACCCTCTCACAAAATTATTCAAATAACAAGAGTGTAAAATCCAGGTTAAATAGCCATGTTTTTTTCTGTTTGCTTTTTAGGTTACACCCAGCAGTGCTCAGGGGTTACTCCTGGCTCTACACTCAGAAATCAATCCTGGCAGTCTCAGGGGACCATATGGGATGCCAGGATTCGAACCACTGTCCTTCTGCATGCAAGGCAAAAACGCACTACCTCCATGCTATCTTTCTGGCCCCTAAATAACCATGTTTTAATAGTGAGAATAATTGTCCCAATAAACCCTGAACCCAGATCACCCAGGCTGAGGATGAGAACTCACTATCACATACTTCAGTAATTAGTCAAATGTTATCAATAATAATGATGATAATATGCTTCAATGGACTTGAGATAGGATCTTTATTTCTGGGAATAATCCAAAACTTGCCAACATAGCTAAATTAGAATTATACCTCTGCAAAGATCATCATAAAATAAAGATTCAGGGCCCGGAGAGATAGCGCAGCGGTGTTTGCCTTGCAAGCAGCCGATCCAGGACCAAAGGTGGTTGGTTCAAATCCCGGTGTCCCATATGGTCCCCCGTGCCTGCCAGGAGCTATTTCTGAGCAGACAGCCAGGAGTAACCCCTGAGCATCGCTGGGTGTGGCCCAAAAACAAAACAAACAAACAAAAAAACAAAAACAAACAAAAAAAGATTCAGAGGGCAGTTTGTGGAGGCAAAGATGTGAGCTGCTCTGCTCTGGAACTTGTAGGGCTTGTAGGGGGCAGTAAGTAGGGCTGCACGACTAGACAGGATGGGTGGGGTGAGGGAGCAGTTCTCTAGACACGGAGTCAAAAGTTTCAAGAAGGAAGCAAAACCAAAGTCTATGGGCTACTAAAACAAAGGGAAGAGAAAAGTGTCTTCATTCACTGTTCAATTGTGTAGAAGCTGAATGGAAGAAAGAGTAAGTCCAGAAGGGCTTTCTTGCATCTTGACTCTCCTTAATTCTCTGAATTCACCCTCCATCACTTAGCTGTTTCTGGTCCTGCTGCTCCAAAAATCTTTACAGAAACAATTCACTGCATCAGACTGAGGGAACTTGCATTCTGTTGAACTTGCTGTATGTCACAGACCAGCAGTAGTGGGACCTGAGAGATAGCATAGCTGGTAAGATGCTTGTTGTGCTCAAGGATGACCACATTCAATTCCAAGCACCTGATATGGTCCTCTAAACCTCAAAAGTGACCCCTAAATGCAAAGAGAGGAGTAAGCTCTGAGTGCTATAGGGTGTGACCCAATAAAAACAAAACAAACAAGAAAGCCAACTATAGGATGAATCCCAAAATACTTAACCCTTATTTCCAAGGTACCTCATCTAACTTTTTGGTCTACACTGTTTCACACATGTTTCCTTAGCCAAGAAGCAGTAGGCCTCTGTAAGCTGTCATGGTGTATGTGTGTGTGTGTGTTTGTGTGTGTGTGTGTGTGTGTGCATGCGTGTACTATAGTGCTAGGGATGGAAACTGGGACTCCTGCATACAAAGTTCTGAGCAATCTCTGGGTGCAGTTATTGATGTTTTATTTTATTTTGTTTTAATTCCTATATTTTTAGGTCCACATTTAAAAAATTTTGCAAATGCTGACTTTGTATGGGCTTAATGAAACTTTAGACTGGCAAAAATTGGTTTCAGTTCCCCCTTCAATCTTTTCTATCATAATGTCCCCTGTAGAAGCCAAAGCGTTAACACAGCATTTGCCTTGCATGCAGCAAATCCAGGGCAGCAAACCCAGGTTTGATCCCTGCATCCCATATGGTCCTCTGAGCCTGCCAGGAGTGATTTCTTTTTCTTTCTTTGTTTTGGGCCACACCCAGTTACACTCAGGGGTTACTCCTGGCTATGTGCTCAGAAATCGCTCTTGACTTGGGAGAATCATATGGGATGCTGGGGATTGAACTGTGGTGCATCCTGGATAGGCTGCGTGCAAAACAAATGCCCTACTGCTGCACTATCGCTCTGGCCCCATGCCAGGAGTGATTTCTGAGCACAGAGCCAGATGTAACCCCTGAGCACCTATGGGTATGCCCCCCGTACATAGATACATACATACATATACATATAAAGTACCTTGTAAACTGGCCGTTTATGTTCCAACTTCACAACTGCAGGGAAGTTCATGGAGATGATTGATCATCCTCTCCCTCCTGGATACATCTGCACTAGCTGGAACTGCTTCTTTCCTACCAAAGAATAGGGTCCTGGGCTTGCCTTAGCCTCTACCAGGGCTGAGTTCAGAGCTTGAGCAGAAGGAAGTTGGCAGGCTCCTTTTTATTTTCCCAGCAAGAGCTGGCTGAGATAAGAGCACCTACATGTTTTTCACAGATGTTTGTGGGGCATCAAATTCTAAGCTTCTAGCTTGTTAAGATAGGGGCCACAAAGTTAGTATTTTACACTTGAAAACTGGCAAGGGAATCACTCCAATTACTACAACCATATAAAAATTGTGTTGGGAAAGAGAGGGCTGAAGGGGCTGGAGGAACTTGGAGTTTACTCCCATTTTGCTCTGAAGAGCACGTTGTGGTTCAGATGAAAGGCAGGAGAAAAAACAGTGGCCTGGTGGTTTTCCCAGGGTGGTGTCTATGGCTCAGGCTTTGAGGACAACATCATGCCTGCTCAGAGGTGTCTCTTTCCTTTTCTTCCAGGATAAACTTTCTTGTCCCCAGAGCTGGAAAGGCGACACTGATTGTTATCCTCATTTCTTTTCTCTTCCTTCCGGTCCTCCCAGTTTGTGGTATGTTCAAAGCACCGTACAAAGAAAGAGAGCCAAGGACTCTGGCCTTAGGCAGAGAAAACACTTGATCTGAGCAATGCCAACCTCCACCTTTGAGAATGGATTGCTTTTCTGAGAGTATTCTCAAGGGGGTGATCTGGCTCCCTGATAGGACATGGTGTAATTTCTTCATATTTCTATCTTCTTATTCTTTTGTTTCTTAATTTAATATGTGGAGGAGATTTATGGTCACACTTGGTAGTAGTTTCATGTGGTACCGGGGATGGAACTGAGATTTGCCACATGTTAGGTAAGCATCTTAACCCCTGTGTTATCACTCTGGCTTGTATTTATTTGTTTAAAAATGTTAGCATAATATACTGCAGTGCTCAGGGGAATCATGTGGTATCAGGAATCAAAACTGTACCTCCCACTTTCAAATATATGTGTGTTGAAACAAGGAAAAACAAACTTATCTTTCTATAATCAAGTCCAAAAATACGTAAAATCCTTTGCTATTTCTCCAGAATTTTGGGGGGAGAACACTACTATCTTTAGATTCTTGGTAACTAAAGAAAAAGAGCTTAGATCAGCTTAATCAAAACCATGAGAAAATGAATTAAATCCAGTTCCCCAGGATTTTTTTTAACAATATAATTCCATTCTAGGAACCAAAGGGATAATACAGGGATTAAGGTGCTTACCTTATCTGTCACTGATTCAGGTTCAATACATGACACCACATATGGTCCCTTGAATACCAACACAAGTATTCCTCTGATCACAGGAATGGCCTCTGAGCACCATCACGTATGAACCAACCCCAACTTCCAAAACATTCCCCCACCCGAAACTGATCAAAATCCATCTAGCAAAGATGGAAGTTAGTGTAAAAGGTAGAAGAATGGGAAGATGAGAATCAAGAGGCTGGCACAAAGGGGCCTTCTTCCCCATACATGTAGTCCTGGTTCTGGCAAGCCCTGGAATGGTCCAGAAGGAAGGAGAGCTGTTGTGAATTTAGAGGGACATCATGTCGGCTATGCCAGGTGTCTGCCAGATCCTCTATTAGCCCCCTTGAAGGATACATTTGACGGAGAACTAAAACCCCAGTCTCTCCTTGGGGGAGGCTAGTGCTCAGAAGAGCCTACCTAACTCTCCATGATCTCTCAGGGTCTGTGGTTTTCCACCCAACACCCTGTGCTGGCAGATCCAGTCGCTGTGGGCAGGCAGCTGCTTCCCTACCCTGGTTAGCAGCTGCTATATGGCCCTGGCCATGGGCAGGAGAGATAACTGAGCACAGCAGCTACCAGGCTTTGCCTATTCTTCCTCAGTATTTTTTTCTTGAAGCAGCAAATCCATCCCAAAGCCCTTCTCACTGTTTCATGACTGAGTTTCTCATGCTTTCTGAATCCCTGTCTCAAGAGCTTTCTGGATGGCTGCACACCTCTTCAATGGCATTTCCCAGATCTTCTCTTTCCTTGTTTCTCTCCTACCACTGCATCCCTCTATCTCCTCCTGTCTCCCTCTCTCTAGGGATCCTTACCCTTCCTTCCACTCTATTTTGTCCAAACCCTTTAACTCTCTCCATTTTCTACTGTCTGCCTACACTCCTACCACATCACTGCTTGGGTAGGTGCCATGGGGATATGGGGAACAAAGCTGGGAAGTACTGGAAAAGATGTTTTCCAGCAGTTTTCTCATGGCTCAATTCTTGGTTGAAGTCCAAGGCTGTTAATACTCCTGAGATAGTATGGCTGCCCTTTCTCTTCAACTCCGGGCTTCTTGTTTCAGTGCTGGTCCCCTGATTTAAAAGGTTTCCCTTGCTCCCAAAGGCAAAATTCTTTAGGGGGTGCAGATATGTGGCTCCATAGATTTGAAGCTGAGATTTTCACCTTCACCCCGGTGGTATGGCCCTAGCCCCAACATTTTCTCTCATTCTTTCAGATGTGCTACATTCCTTCTAGTCTTTGGATTGTTAACCCACATTCTGGAACAAAACACCAGCTTTCCAGGCACTTCCTTTAGTTAGTTTGCTACTATTGCTATGTAACGAATTATCACAAACTTAACCATTAAACACAACAAAAACATGCTTTCTCAAAGTCCTTTGGGTCAGAAATCTAAGCCCAATAATTTAGCCCTGGCCCAGTGGTTCCAGATCACAGCTCCCTCAATGGCTTATCCTCAAACTGTTGGCCTGGACTGACATTATCCCAGAGGAGTAAATGACAGGGTTTTCTGACATGCAACCTTGCTTTGAGCTGCTGAAGAATCTTTCGAACTGAAGTGGGCCTTCCCCAAATGAATGTCTAGAGAGGACCTTGCACAGGAGCCTCTGTTTGAAGTCAACTAATCCCAGAAGACATTAAGCATCCCTTCTGCCAGATTCAGAGAGACCCTAGGTCTTGTGGGAGGGATCTATAAGTGTATAAACTAGAGACTGGGGGGCTTCTGTGATCCCTGGAGCAGTTGAGCTTACTCCTAGACCCCTAATTTCCCATTAATAAGCATTTAAAAGACCTTGTTGTGTATTTTTTGTAATATTGTTTTTGCCTGTCGTCCCACCTGGATCTTCCAGGTGGGGGTGATTAAGGAAAGAATAAAATAGCTTGTTGGGGAGGCATAAGGGGCTTTTTGCCAGGGCTGACGGCTTGTTTGGTTTGCTTTTTGGAGCTGGCTGCAACTGACAAAAAACTCTTTTTGTTAAACCTTTGGTCCCCTAATCTTTTGCCTTTGTTGATTATTTACTCTGGATATTATTACCAAGGTCTCCCCCAAAAGGGGGGGACGGAAGAATGGGATATAACTTATCTTTCTGGGAGTTATTTTTGGACTCGCAGACCATCAGCAAGGGGTTCGACCTCCCCCCACAGCTTTTCTCCTCTTTTTTTTTTTTTTTTTTTTTTTTTTTAATTTTGGGCCACACTCTGTAGCACTCTGGGCTTAGTCCTGCTAGTGCCTTCAGGAATAGAATGAGATTAAATCTAGGTTGACTGCATGCAAAGCAAGAACTTATCCGCTGTGCTATTTCTCTTGCCCCACTACTCCTTTAGAATACAAGCTTCTTGAGAATTAGCATCTATTTACCCTGAAATTATTCAGCTTTTACTGCACAACATACCAAATGAAAACTCAGCAGCTTCAAAGAGCATCCATTTATTATTTTATGCATTTCTGGCTCAGCTGAAGTTCTGTGGACTTATGCCAGTCTTACAGGATTCAGCTGGTCTCACGCATGTGTCTTGCCTCAGCTACTGGGTTAGCTGGGATGAATGAGTTTTCAATGGCTTCATTCATCTCTGGCAGGGAAGTAGGCATCGATTGCAACAATGACAGTGGATAAATTTTGTCTAGCAGGCAAGGCAGGACACTGTTTGCATTGCAGCTGTAGGTCAAGAGTAAGAAAAGGAGGGCCCGGAGAGATAACACAGCGGTGTTTGCCTTGCAAGCAGCCGATCCAGGACCTAAGGTGGTTGGTTCGAATCCCGGTGTCCCATATGGTCCCCCGTGCCTGCCAGGAGCTATTTCTGAGCAAACAGCCAGGAGTAACCCCTGAGCACCGCTGGGTGTGGCCCAAAAACCAAAAAAAAAAAAAAAAAAAAAGAGTAAGAAAAGGAAAGCTGGTACATCACTTCCACCGACTTCTATTTGGCGGTTGGTAGAGAGGGCTAAGCTACACAGAAATTATCAGGGACTATCCTGGCTCTGTCTTTAGGAATCAGCCCTGACCTATTCAGGGACCTTATGTAGTGCCAGGAATTTTAACTGGAGTCAGCTGAATGCAAAGCAAGCTACCTTAATCCCTGAACTATTTCACTGACCCATATCCACCACTTTCTATTAGCCAAGGCAAGTCACACACAGCCAACCTGGATTCATAAGGTAGAGAAATGGACACAACCTCTTAATAGGAGAGCTGTAAATCTGCCCTGCAAAGGGTGTGGGTAATAGGAAACCATATGAGAGACAATTAACTAGAGCACACAGCATGCACAGTGACTAACATAGACTAGAAACTCAATACAAAGACTATTCCTTGAATGAATGAGTTTGAACATTCTACCTTTACATCCTTGACTTACTCTCTGATTGTCTTCAACACTGCCAGGCAAGTATCTGGAATTCTGGGATCCTGTCTTATGGTTGAGACCCCTTGAACTCCTGTTGGGATAAGTAGATGGAATGCTGACTCTTCAAAGGCTCTCTATACACTGTAACTTTCCTTCCACAATATTATGTGTCTTTCAAGGCATATTTGCATGGGTTTGGCAATCTCAGGGTTGTACTGATGAGTATCTCATTCAACCACTATGTAATCTCATGCAAGTTCTCTCACCCAATTGGGCCTTGGGAGTACCTGCCTAGGGACTATTGTAGGACTAAAAACAATTGGACATGTGTTTACTGAACACAGCAGCAGAATGGGAATAAATACTATTTCCTTCCCTGGATCCTCATGCCTGGCATTATTATTATTATTATTATTTTTGGGCCACACCTGTTTAATGCTCAGGGGTTACTCCTGGCTATGGGCTCAGAAATCGCCCCTGGCTTGGGGGGACCATATGGGACACCGGGGGATCGAACCGCGGTCCTTCCTTGGCTAGCACTTGGAAGGCAGACACCTTACCTCTAGCGCCACCTCTCCGGCCCCAAGCCTGGCATTATTTTGACATTTGCATCCTGAAGCCCAGCCTAGTCCATCCACCTACTCCAGTAGAGACACATCTCTCTTGTCCTTTTTTAAAATAACATCTTTATTTAAGCACCATTATTACAAATATGTATATAATTGAGTTTCAGATATACATCAGTGTAACCTTCACACTACAAATGTCCTACACATCCCCGCTGCCTTACTCCCCTGCCTGTATTTGAGACAGACATTTTATTTCTCTCACTCACTTCTATCGTCATGATAGTTGTTAGTGTAGTTATTTCTCTACCTGCACTCACCACTCTTTGTAAGCTTCATATTATGGGCCCGTCCTTCCAGCCCTCATCTCTATTGTCTCTGGGTATTATATTATTACAATACTCTTTTATCTTTCTTAAATCCCACAGATGAGTGAGACTATCTGTGTCTATCTCTCTCCCTCTGACTTATTTCACTCAGCACAATAGTTTCCATGTTCATCCATGTATAGAAACATTTCATGACTTCATTTTTCCTGACAGCTGCCTAGTATTCCATTGTGTATATTTCCTTAGTCACTTGTGTGTTGTCAGGCATCTGGTTTGTTTCCAGATTCTGGCTATTGTAAATAGCACTACAATGAATATAAGTATGCAGAAGGCATTTTTGTATTGTGTTTTTGTGTTCTTAGAGTATATCTCAAGGAGATAAAGCTGGATCATATGAAAGCTCGATTTCCAGTTTTTTGAGGAGTCTCCATATTGTTTTCCATAAAGGCTGGACTAGATGTCTTTCCCACCAGCAGTGAATGAGAATTACGTTATCCCTACATGCCTTCCAGCATGGATTGTTCTTGTTCTTGGTGATATGTGCCATTCTCAATGGCATGAGATGGCACCTTATTGTTGTTTTGATTTGCATTTCCCTGATGATTAGTGATGTGGAGCATTATTTCATGTATTTTTTGGCCATCTGTATTTCTTCTTTGAGGAAGTGTCTATTCATTTCTTCTCCCCATTTTTTTTTGTTAGCTTTTGGGCCAAACTCTGTGATGCTCAGGGGTTACTCCTGGCTATGTGCTCAGAAATCGTTCCTGGCTTGGAGGACCATATGGGATGCCAGGGGATCAAACCATGGTCCGTCCTAGGCTAGCGTGGGTAAGGCAGATTCCTTACCACTTGTGCCACCTCTCCAGCCCCACTTCTCCCCATTTTTGATAGGGTTCAATGTGTTTTTCTTTATAAGTTCTGTCAGTACCTTGTATATCTTAGGTCAGGGGTCCTCAAACTTTTTAAACAGGGGGACAGTTCACTGTTCTTCAGACTGTTGGAGGGCCAGATTTTAGTAAAAACAAAAATTATGAACAAATTTCTATGCACACTGCATATATCTTATTTAGAAGTGAAGAAACAAAATGGGAATAGATACAATATGTGGCCCACGGGCCGTAGTTTGAAGGCCCCTGTCTTAGGTAATAGACCCTTATATTATAGGTATTGGGTGAATAGAATGTCACTTTTTTGACATTTGCATCCTGAAGCTCAGCCTAGTCCATGCACCTGCTCTCTTGCATTAAATCTGTACAAAGCTTTGGAGAGTATTGTCATTTTAAATTATATTAATCCTGCCAATCCTTGAACAGGGTATGTGTCTTCATTTCCTTGTGTCCTCTTTCATTTCTTGAAGCAATATTTTGCAGTTTTCTTTGTATAGGTCCTTCACCTCTTTAATTAAGTTGACTACAAAGTATTTGAGCTTTTGTGACACTACTGTGAATGGGAATATTTTTTAACATCCATTTCTTCTCTATAATTATTTGTGTATAAGAAGGCCATTGGGCCCGGAGAGATAGCACAGCGGCGTTTGCCTTGCAAGCAGCCGATCCAGGACCAAAGGTGGTTGGTTCAAATCCCAGTGTCCCATATGTGCCTGCCAGGAGCTATTTCTGAGCAGACAGCCAGGAGTAACCCCTGAGCAATGCTGGGTGTGGCCCAAAAACCAAAAAAAAAAAAAAAAAAAGAAGAAGAAGGCCATTGATTTTTGTGTATTAATTTTGTAGGCTGCTGTGAGTATCCCCTTCCCCAACTTCTTATTTATCCCTCCTGAATGATCAGAACCACCCACACCTGGAATAGGCAGGTAGAGGAGTCTGTATGAGGAAGAGAGAGGGGATAAGAAGGAGAGTTAGGGGGCCGGGCGGTGGCGCTGGAGGTAAGGTGCCTGCCTTACCTGCGCTAGCCTAGGAGACGGACCGCGGTTCGATCCCCCAGTGTCCCATATGGTCCCCCAAGCCAGGAGCGACTTCTGAGCGCATAGCCAGGAGTAACCCCTGAGCGTTACCGGGTGTGGCCCAAAAAAAAAAAAAAAAAAAAAAAAAACAAAAAAAAAAAAAAAAGAAGGAGAGTTAGAGAGAGGTTAGACTGAGGTTAGCAAAAATTCCTTTATGACACCGTGGTTTGCAATATTGTTAATTAAAGGGTACCATGCATGTCACTTATCCATTTTCAGCATCCAGTTCTTGTCCAGACTGATAAGTTCCAACTATCAATGTCATAATGTACCTTTCTCTATTCTAACTGAACTCACCACTTTTTATGGCAAGCTTCCTATCATGGACTAGTCCTCCTGTCCCTCATCTCTATTTTCTCTAGATATTATTACCATATTGCCATTTATTATTCTTATATGCCACAAATGATTATTCTGTGTCTACACCTCTCCTTCTGACTCATTTCCCTCAGAATAATAATCTGATGTGTTGATGTATGTACAGATGATGCACTGTGCATGGCTCAATGGTTTTGTGTAGTCACAAGAAACAGAAGTTGCACACCTGTACATTGTATCCACTCATTGTATGATAGACTGGATTAAAAAAAAAACTCTGCTGAACTAAACTCTGTGACAGATAACACAGTAAAGATAATTTGTGAAATTCACAATTGTGATCAAATCCAGGCTATTCACCACCCTGGGTGAGAGTATGGATGCCCACTACTAGCATCTTCTCTATGAAGAAGTGAAATGGCTGTTCAGGAGAATGGTGCTGTCTTGCCTTGTTGGCAAGAGGGAAGAAGTAGTGCAGTTCCAGTGAGAGCAGAACTCTGACTTTGTACAGCCCCGCTGGACAAGGAGTAGGTAGCTAAGCTTGTGTATTTGGCAGACATTGTTCATTTTCTCTACAAACTTAATATTTCTCTGCAGGGGAGTTTCACAAGTAGTTTTTACAGTGAGACATAAGATGGATGTGTTCAAAAAAGAATCTGATTCTGGGATAGCTGTGTCTGAGAAAGAGATATTGAAATGTTTCCACTCTTGCAAAAACTTTCTGATTGGTATTTATATTATGCAGAAAGTCATAATCAATATGAAAAATAGCATTTAAGGGCATTAGCTCACAACTTTAATCATGAGTACTCTGAACATGAGAATCCACGGAAAAGAAAACTCTGGGTTGAGAATCCCTTCATGGAAGATGCCCACTCTTGTGCAAAATAAAATATGTGTTTTAAGATCACTCCAGGCACTGTATTTCTTTCTTTTTTCTTTTTTTTTCCTTCGGGCCACACCCATTTGATGCTCAGGGGTTACTCCTGCCTATGCGCTCAGAAATTGCCCCTGGCTTGGGGGGACAATATGGGACACCGGGATCTAACCTTGGCTAGCCCTTGCAAGGCAGACACCTTACCTCTAGCGCCACCTCGCCGGCCCCAGGCACTGTATTTCTAAACCCCACCCAACCTGGACTGAAGAAGCAGGATAGCAGGAAAGAAATAATAAACCAAGCTAGCCAGGAAACGTTGATCATGGAGTCCATGGCCTTTTACCTTGTACTCTCTGCCTCGAGCCCAAAAAGCTAGAACACCTCTTTCTTTATTAAAACCAATTCCCAATACCAGGAGGCTTTAGGTCAAGAGAAAGACAAAAGTACATATTCAGTGGACTTCTACATATCAAAGGGAGAGGTTTAAGAAAGGATGGCGTTGGGGGAACACCTTTGTTTAGGGTTGATACTGGGTATCATTTTACACTCTTGGAGCCGGAGCCCCCGGGGTGCACACAGGGTGCGCATTGACAGAGGCTAGGAGTAGAGTCCTGACTCCTGGAGGGGCCGCCCGGCACACAGAAGAGCCAAATTAAAAGTGGAAAGAGCCACATGTGGCTCGCGAACCGCAGGTTGCCGAACACTGAAGAGACGCCGGCAGCCTAACACAGAAGGTGATGATGGAGAAGATGGAGGATCCGAGACCAGCTGAAGACCAACAAAGAAGCTGTTTTTGGAACTTCCTACACCTGGGTTATCTCCAAAACAATCAACTTTTTTCTAGGCTAATCTCTTGACTATTAGCATCGGTCATTGTCTTACTACTTAAATTGTGTTTTATCTGTATGTATCCTATTGTTTTGTTTTATGCCTTACTGCAAACAGAAAATTTTGTATCCAATTTTAATATTTGTTTGCACAATTCTGGGGAAATGCATTTTAGACTTTTGAAAGTTCTCAGCTATCCTTGTGCATGTTTCCCAACTGCTATGTTATATTGTGTATCTTACGTAATAATTTATACATATATGTCTGTTGTATCCCTGTTATAGACTTGTCAACAATGCTTCTGTAATAATACAAAAAGGTGGAGAATGTGGGTATCCCCTCCCCCAGCTTCTTATTTATCCCACCTAATAATACAATCATATGGATTTTATTTCTTGTTTTGTTGGTATGGTATAATATTTTGATTGAGTTACATATGTTAAATGTTACATATGTTACATATGCTAAATGCATTCCTGGAATGAAACCTACTTGATCATGATGTATGACGTTATTGATAAGGGATTGGATCCTATGTGCTAGATTTGTTGAGGATCTTGCATTCCTGGAATGAAACCTACTTGATCATGATGTATGACATTATTGATAAGGGATTTGATCCTATGTGATAGGATTTGTTGAGGATCTTTGCATCTGTGTTCATCGGGAATATTGGTCTGTAGTTTTCTTTCTTTGCAACATCTGGTTTTGGTATCAGGGTGATGTTAGCTTCATAAAAACTGTTTGGAAGTGTTTCTGTTTCTTCAATTTCCTGGAAAAGCCTAAGAAGGATTGTTAGTAGTTCCTCTTGAAAGGTTTGAAAGAATTTGTTAGTGAATCCATCTGGGCCTGAACTTTTGTTTTTGGGAAGATTTTGATTACCATTTTAATTTCCTCAATAATGATGGGTCTGTTTAGTTATGCGAGATCATCCTGATTCAATCATGGGAGATTATGAGTCCAAGAATTTATCCATTTTTTCCAGTTTCTCATGTTTTGTGGCATAGAATTTCTCAAAGTAGTCTCTGATTATCCTTTGCTATTCTGTAGTATCTGTAGTGATGGCCCCCTTTTCATTTCTTTCTTTCTTTCTTTTTTTTTTTTTTTTGGTTTTTGGGCCACACCCGGTGGTGCTCAGGGGTTACTCCTGGCTGTCCGCTCAGAAATAGCTCCTGGCAGGCACGGGGGACCATATGGGACACTGGGATTTGAACCAACCACCTTAGGTCCTAGATGGGCTGCTTGCAAGGCAAACACCACTGTGCTATCTCTCTGGGCCCTGAATCTTTTTGCTAGTGGTTTATCAATCTTTTTTAAATTTTTTTCAAAGAATCAAGTTTTGCTTTTATTAATCTTTCAGATTATTTTTTATATTTTCACTTCATTGATTTATGCTGTAAGCTTTGCTATTTCTTTCTGCCTATCTATTTTTGGTTCCTTTTGTTGATAATTTTCTAATTTTATAAGCTGCATAGACTACTTCTTTCCTAATGTGTACTTGCAAAGTTATATATTTTTTCCTTTTAGTACTGTTTTTGCTGTGTCCCACAGATTCTGATAATTTGTGTTTTCATTTGCATTTGTTTCCAGGAATCTTTTTATTTTCTCTTTGATTTCATCTCTGACCCACTTGTTGTTCAGTAGTGAGTTTTTTTAATTTTCAGGTATTAAAGATTTTCTTCTTTTTTTCCTTTGTAGTTCACTTCTAATTACATTTGCATTGTGATCTGAGAAGGTAGTCTGTATAATTTTTATCCTCTTGATTTTACAGAGGTATGTTTTATGAGCCAGTATATGGTCTGTCCTGGAGAATGACCCATGTGCATTGGAGAAGAATGTATATCCAGTTTTCTGGGGATGGCATGCCCTATATGTATCTACTGTACACTTTCTTTCATTTCTCCTTTCAGAGCTAGTATATTCTTGTTGACTACAGTCTGGTTGACCTATCAAGGGTTGACATGATAGTGTTGAGGTCTCCCACTATTATTGTGTTGTTATTGATGTCTCCTTTCAGATTTGTCAACAATTGTACTAAATAATTTGCTGGTCCCTCATTGGTACATATATGTTTAGGAGTGTGATTTCTTTCTATTGTACATATTCCTTGATTAGTACAAAATATCCATCTTTGCCCCTTATAACATTTCTAAATCTGAATTTTGTGTCATCTAACTTTAATATGGTCACTCCAACTTTTTTAAGGGACTATATGTCTTGGGGTGCTTTTCCTCAGATCTCTTTAAGCTAGTTCTCTTTGGGCATGCAGAATTTGGTTGCATGCAGTCTTTGGCTCTGGGAGTTTCTCTGCAATGATGTCCTTACCTGTTTATTCTTCTTAGGGATTTTCTTCCTGGGTCTCTGACTCCAATGATTCTCATGTTGTGTCTGTTGAGTTTATAAAAGACTCCTTTTTAGTCTGTTCACATTCTTTGAGGATATTTTCATTATTTGATCATTTGCCTTAAGGCTCTTTTCCAATCTCTTCTGTTGTATGGAGTTGTCATGCATCTTATCTTCCAGCTAACTTATTTGGTGTTAGCTGCTGTGACTCTGTTGGAAAGGCTTTCCAGTGAGGTTTTCTTTCACCTACTAAGCTTTTCAGTCTTATTATTTCAGTTTGGAGTTTTCTGATTTCTATTTTCATATCCTCTTGATTCATTTTTTTTGTGTTTCATTCTGCTTGATCCTTACTCTCTTTGAGTTCTATGAACATCCTTCATATTTATTCTCTAAACTCCTTATCTAAGGGGCTAAATAGATGGTTGACTTTTTTGGTGAGCTGCCATCTTCATTCTCTATGCAGGTTGTTGTCCTGTGTAGTTTCCCCAGTGTCATTAACTAGGAGTTAATTAACTAGCAGTTAACTAGTTAAGTTCATTAACTAGGAGATGAGCATGGTGACAAAGTAGAGTAGAGCCTCAGGGCTCCTCTGGCTCTGCCCTTCATGGGTGATATAGCTCACCTCTGTTGTTGTGCCCTCAGGAGTTATTCTAGGTGGGGTAATTCACATCTTAGCATACAACAGAGAAGAGGTAGTTCAAAATGTCTCCTGTGTGCCAAAGCACACAGCAGGGCATCTCTCTTGTCTTGAATAGCATCATTGAACTAAAAATAAGTTCAGTTAAGTGCCAATAGGCAGTAGCTCCTGTTGTCCCTAGTGTATGGGAAGATTAATTTCAGGTGGGTTTGCTATTGCCAGTTTCAACTCTTTAATCCAATATCAAAGGGTCAGCTCCTTTCTCCTTCAATGGTCTGGTGTGGGAGGCAGGTATCCAGTAACCTTTTCTTACTCTTTTCTACTGTCTGTTTGCCCCAAGTCCTATAATATTATAGAGCCCACAGCTCTGTTGAATGCAAACTATTTTTAAAAGCTTTAAATTTTTGAGGGCCAGGATTGGGCAATATCTAGTAGTATAAGGAATTACTTTTGTATCACTGCTCAAAGGTCACTACTGATGGTTTTTGAATCCACATCAGCATGTGCAAGGTAAGTGCTTTATCCACTGTTCTATCTCCCAACCCCCAATGAAAACTTTTTAATCTTCTAGATGTGTCTGGATCTGAAGTTGACTCTCCTATCTCTATAAACTCTTCTTTCTCCTTTTTTTTTTTAACATATTTTCTTCTGTTGCACTTGTGAATGGGGGTATTCCTTTTTATAAATAAAACCCAACCACAAACATGTTTGTAATCATGGTGCTTAAGAAAAGATTTTATTTTTTTGGTTTTTCGGGCCACACCCATTTGACGCTCAGGGGTTACTCCTGGCTAAGCACTCAGAAATTGCCCCTGGCTTGGGGGGACCATATGGGACACCGGGGGATCGAACCTTGGTCGCCATCTTTCCTTGGCTAGCGCTTGTATGGCAGACACCTTACCTCTAGCACCACCTTGCTGGCCCCAAGAAAAGATATTTTAAAAAAAATCATAAAAAAACATATTTTCTTCTCTTCTACCCCAACCCTTTACAATATTTGAACTTTGTCATGTACTAGTGCATATTGAGCATTTGAGACTAATTGTCTCATTAATTCTTACATCAGCCCTATGGCACTGGCACAGTCACCACCATCATTTCCCTGCTGACAAGATGGTGGTTCAAGAGAGTTCACATGTCTTGTTTGTAACCACAAAATTGTGCAACAAACATAGGTAGTAGCATTGGGAAAAATTTGGGTTATGATTCTAAAGTTTATGTCCTCTCTCACATCTTATCGCCTCATTCCTCTTGTCACTGCTTGTACATCTCTTGCTAACAGGTTCCTTCTTCTCTGTGTGTGTCTTCTCTCAATGTTTTGTCTTATTCTAAATGATCACCACCTTCTTCCTCAGCTCTTCATTTTCCTCTTTCCCTGGGGCAGCACAGTTCAAGAAAACACTCTGCAATTATAGAAATGTTCTCTGTGTGGTCCATTCAGAAAGCCACTAGATGCATGTCTAATGAGCAGTTCTTATATGTGGTTAGTATGACTGAGACAGAAATAAAATCATTTTAAAATTTGATTCAAGGCCTGGAGACATAATACAAATATAAGACAGTTGCCTGGAACACAGCTAATCTTGGTTTAATTCCCAGCACACATATGCTGATAGTAATCACTGGCCACAAATCCATGAATTAATTCTGTTCACTTCCAGGTATGGCCCCCCATCATTTCCCCACTTAAGAATATTGAATGACCAGAGAGATAGTGCAAGGGTTAAGGAGCTTGCATGAGACTGACCCCAACTCGATCCCCTAAATCATATGGATCCCTGAGCACAGACTAAGAGTAGCCCACAAACAGCAGTGAGTGTGGCCACAAGTCTCCAAAATAAATAAACAAAATTTTGTGTAATTAATTTAAATTTGAATAGTTGCATATGATAATGGTACTGGTTAGCATAACATTGCAGTGTGAATTTGGAGGGAGCATGGAGGCTGGGAGTTGTAGGAGTCTGTGTGGGGAGAAGCAGCTTGAGGAAACCACAAGAGGACTTTCTCATGAGTACTGACCTAAGATTAGATTTATCGTAAGGAAAAATCATTTAGTGATGTTCTGATTCTTGGTTCAAAATTTTTTCCTGGACCTCTCTGCCTTTTCATTGCCAACTTTTTTGCTGAGGTCATAGAGAATGCCAGGTCTTAGGAATGAGGTGGAGTGGGAAGCCGTCCTCAGAGACATGCTGATGGGAATGGACTCACCCCAGTGACTCAGTGAGAAAGCACAAGGGGAAATGTCCTTTTGCAGAGCATGCTGCTGATGTTGATCTTGAGTCAACATGATCTTTGGTCTACAGTTTGCAGTCTATTGAATCTCCTACACTAGGATTTCTAACAGGGGAAAAAACTTAGAAATAAAAAGAGCCCAGGTGTATGGCTTAGTGGAAGAGACTCTTGCTTTGTAGGCATGAGGCCAATGGTTCAAGCCCCAGCACCACCTCCCATAATGGTTGTGATCCCCAATTAGATGCCTGTGACCCTGCAGTGTCACAATAGTTGTGCTCCTTCTGGTGTATTAAAACCAAACTTGTGGAAACCACAATTAAAACTTGATGCCACAATGATGATGATGTACAAAGTGTTAATTCAAATAGGAATCCAAGACTTTCACACTGAGATCATAGAAATGATAGAAATGGTTTCTTGAGGGGCCGGAGAGATAGCACAGCAATGTTTGCCTTGCAAGGTGGTTGGTTCGAATCCCGGCATCCCATATGGTGCCCTGTGCCTGCCAGGAGCTATGTCTGAGAAGATAGCCAGGAGTAAGCCCTGAGCACTGCCGGGTGTGGCCCAAAAAACAAAAAAAAAAAAAAAAAAAAAAAAGAAGAAGAAATGGTTTCTTGATAAATTTAATTATAATGAGTATTCAAAGATGAACAAATTTCTTTGGGGAAAAATGTCTACCCATTTCTGGAAAGAAACAAAAACTGGGGCCGGAGAGATAGCATGGAGGTAAGGTGTTTGCCTTTCATGCAGAAGGTCATCGGTTCGAATCCCGGCGTCCCATATGGTCCCCTGTGCCTGCCAGGAGCAATTTCTGAGCATGGAGCCAGGAGTAACCCCTGAGCACTGCTGAGTGTGACCCAAAAACCACAAAAAAAAAAAAAAAAAAAAAAAAAGAAACAAAAACTTAGACATCCGTTCACTAATGAACAACTATTTTCTGCTGTTGTGTTTTTTGTCATTGCTTGTTTTGTGTGTGTTTTGTTTGTTTGTTTTGGGTCACACCCAGCAAAAAGGGGTTACTCCTGGCTCTACTCTCAGAAATCGCTCTTGGCAGGCTTAGGGGACCATATGGGATGCCGGGATTTGAACCACCATCCTTCTGTGTCTAAGGCAAACGCCCTACAACTGTGCTATTTCTCCGACCCCTTGTGTGTATTTTTGTTTTTCTTTTTTCACCCTTTCTTCTTTTAAATTGATAATTATAGCCTCTAAACAAACTCCTCCCAGATTTTTCTTTTTTATTCTTTTCTTTTTTACAACAGAACCACAGAACTTGAATCATCTTGTTCTCCCTCAGAAATTGAGGGAAAATATGGATGATACCAGGAGCAACCAGTCATATGAACATTGAGTGGAAATAAAAATGATCAGATTTAAACACCAAACCCAAAGTCAATGACAACAGAATCGATACCCAATCTACAGCAAGCTATACACAGAGGGGACCAGTTATACTAGTAGTCCAGGGAGCAAATGAGAGAGATATGGGTTGCATGCTGGGAACAGGGTTGGAGGGAAGACAACACTAGTGGTGGGAATGGCCCTAATTCATTGTCACTATGTACCTTAAATAATACTGTGAATTTTTTTGAATTTCAAAAATAAAGTAGTAGTTATTAAAGGATATATATGTATGTATATATGTATATTATATATATACATACATATATATATACATATATAAAATGTTGGCTACTCTTGGGATCTTTACCCAGGTATCTTTACCTGTCTATTTATTCACCACGTATTATCAAGTCCTTTAGTATGCAAACTGTCCATTTAGTCATTGTCATAAGAATTTGAGGCTATAAGGCACACATTGGTTATATTTCTGTTATGAAACTTTTCTAAATAAGCTGCAATTTTTTTTCATATATCTTTCTCTCTCGAACTTAGGGATGCTTAGGCTGTTATCTTACTGCCTATGGCATAAAAATGGAATCATTCCTCATGAGTCTCAATTACCTAGGCAGGATACATGTCTAATGAGCAGTAGTTAGTATGACTGAGACAGAAATAAAATAATTTTAAAATTTTATTCAAGGCCTGAAGATAATACAAATGTAAGGCCTTGTGCACAGCCAATCTCAATTCAGTTCCAAGCACACATATGTTGGTCTCTTGAGTACTGCCAAGAGTGATCCTTGTCTATAAAACCAGGAATAAATTCTGATCACTTCCAGATATGGCTCCAAGATTAAGAAAATTGCTGAGGAATACTAGGACCACTTTGGTGGTGTCACCTGGTAAATTTTTAGTTGACCCATAGTATATAACATAGAGTAATCCAATATTTATAGATAATTTATAAATTTGTGTTGAAAAAAATCCCAAGACCTCTGAGGCCAGAGAGATAGTACAACAGTAGGGCATTTTCCTTGCATGCTGCCAACACAGAATGGGATGTGGTTTGATTCCTGGCATCCCATATGGTCCCCTGAGCCAACCAGGAGTGATATCTGAGTACAGAGCCAGGAGTAACCCCTGAGCACCACTGGGTGTGACCGGAAAAAAAATTCCAAGACCCCTACATTCATTGGTGTGAACTTATGTGGGGTCACAACCCACAATTTTAAGAAGTTGGGCAGAAACTGCTGCCTGGCACATAGTGGGTGCTTATTACATGTTCCTTGCAGGAACAGAAAACCACAAAAATGTGATATTTGACTAGATTTATGATTCCACCAGCCCAGCCATCTGTCTCCATCATGGGACATGAAGTCCCTAAGGAATCTGAAGGAACTGAGATCAGCTTCCCACCAACTCCTCGAACCCCTCCCGCCTGGGTTTTATTTCCAGCTTTGGATATCCTTAAAATAGATAAGAAATTCTGATGGCATCTATAACTTTTTTCTTTTATATTTTTTGATGGAAATTTTTTGAACTAAAAAAAATTCAAGTTCAATAGTTGCCCATTGCCTACTTTTAGTGACACAGTCTTTGCTAACATTTAAAGATGATGAGAATTTATTCATAGCTTTCAGTTTTATACCTTCTCCTACATTCATTTTTGCTTTGTGCCTTTACAGATCTAAAAGTGTTTTTGAAATTTGCCTTTTTTTGGAATATGGTAACCACCATTTCTGCCTGTTTGTCATCTCTTGTACTTCTCCCTGTTCTTTTCATAAAGGCCAATGACAAAAACTGAATATTCATTCATTTGAATTCTCGCTCATCCAAGAAATATTTCTCACTGCCTCCTATGTGCCAGGCACTGGAATTCCCTGCTGTATTAAAGTTAAATACTACTGACACTTCCTACTCTGAAATCACTCACATCTCTGCTGTGGGGAATACAGTTTCTTATTTTTAATTCATGGATTGCTTTCTCTCTCTGGAGAAGTGACATTCTCTCTTGAAATCTCTCTTACCTTCCTTTCTTTCTTTTTAATAAAACTTATTTTTAAAATCTGAATGACACTATAAACCAAAAACAGCTTTCTTGGGGCCAGAGAGATAACATGGAGGTAGGGCATATGCCTTGCATGCAGAAGGTCATTGATTTAAATCCTGGCATTCCATATGGTCCCCCGAGCCTGCCAGGGGCGATTTCTGAGTGTAGAGCCAGGAATAACCCTTGAGCGCTGCCGGGTGTGACCCAAACACCAAACCAAGCCAAACAAAACAAAAAACAAAAATGCTTTCTTGAGCATTTACCCCTACTATGTTCCTCAGCTTCACATCTAAAATAAATGTTATATTTGGTGTTCTGGGACTGAGTGGGTCCTTCCAAAAGTCATGCTGAAGGAATATACCTCAAAAAATGTGACTGTGTTTAAAGATAGGCCCTGAAAGTGTGAAGATGTAAAGAGCCATGATTGACTCTATTCCTACATAACTAGTCTTCTTCTCGGAAGTGTTGAAACACAGCATTTAGAGGACCACAAGCAGATACAGAAGAGACAACTTTAAGCCAGAGAGAGAATTTTTGGAAGAATATTTTCTGACTGATTCTAGACATCAACCTCCAGAACTGAGAAGAAAACCTATTTTAGTTGCTTCAGTCACCTGTCTGAGGTGCTTAGTTATGGCAGCTGTAGAAACTAACACATTTGGTAATTCATCATTCCTAAATCTGTTTTTCTTTTCTCATCCTCCTTTTGGGGGGGCCTCTGTTTAGAACTAATGAGGAGCTTTTAGAGATAGTATTGTGACTTTTCAAACTTGTTTCTTCTTTCCCTGGCAAGGAAGTACATTCCTCAAAAAAAAAAAAAAAAAAAAGGAAGATAGAAAGAAAGATAAAGCAAGCAAGAAAGAAAAAAGTAGGAAGGAAGGAAGAAGAAAGAAAGAATGAATGAATAAAAGAGAGAGAAAGAAAGAAAGAAAGAAGGAAGGAAGGAAGGAAAAGAAAGAGAAAGAAAGAGAGAAGAAAGAAAAAGACGAAAGAAAGAAAGAAGAAAGAAAGAAAGAAAAAGAAAGAAAGAAAGAAAAAGAAAGAAAAAGAGGGCCCAGAGAGATAGTACAGTGGCATTTGCCTTGCAAGTAGCCGATCCAGGACCAAAGGTGGTTGGTTCGAATCCCGGTGTCCCATATGGTCCCCCGTGCCTGCCAGGAGCTATTTCTGAGCAGACAGCCAGGAGTAACCCCTGAGCACTGCCGAGTGTGGACCAAAAACCAAAAAAAGGAAGGAAGGAAGGAAGGAAGGAAGGAAGGAAGGAAGGAAGGAAGGAAGGAAGGAAGGAAGGAAGGAAGGAAGGAGAAACAGGATGGGAGAGAGAGAGAGAGAGAGAGAGAGAGAGAGAGAGAGAGAGAGAGAGAGAGAGAGAGAGAGAGAGAGAGAGAGAGTGAGCTAAGAGGTTGGGATCATACGCTTTGAGTGTGCATCCCAGTACCTGGGAAGCGTCTTGGGAAACACTTCTGGGTATGGCTCTGAATGCCTCCAGCATCACTCACTCAGAGAGCATTCCACCCTTGGGCTCAGACAATAAGACATCTAACTCAGAAGCAGCCACTGAGCTCCCCTACACTGTTGAAGAGGCTACCTTCCTTGAAAAAAAAATATCAAAGAGATAAACAAACACATTTAAGGGCTTTTCACACACCCCATACAATAGGCAAGACCATTTCCAAAGTGAGAACACAGCTATTCTGGAGTGTACGAAGTTGCCAATGTCCTGCCAATAGATCGTGGCAGGGTTGAGATTTTCCATAGATCTCCTTGTTCCAAAGCCACAGCCTCCAGCCTTAAATGCCCACACTGGGGGCTCTCTACAACTTTACTACTCTAGAGAAATTTCTGAGATCAGAGCTGGCCCACAGCCAACTCTCTGAAACTATTTCTGGACTTGATGTGATTTAAATTAATGCAGACGGTTCAGCTGAGCTTGGGCAATTAATGTGACAGTGCTTCTTCTCTCACATTACAGACAGATGGCAGCTCTTGGGGAGAAACTCAAGGACCTGGGGTGTTATAAATCATTGTCTCTTCTTCTCCCAGCCAACAGATAAAAGCAGCAGGCTTGGCCTGACTCTGTATGTCTTAGGATTCTTTAAGAAGCATCCACAGACATACATGCATTTGGGTAGCACTTGGCCAAGTTGCAGTGATCTATGGTGACAGGGAGCTAAGATGTCATCTAAAATATGTCACCAAGTGTCTGTTAGGCTTAGAATGTCAGTGTCTCTTTCCCCGGGGATGACAAAGTTTTCACTTCCAACAGAGCAGCCTGCAGGCAGAGGGACTTTTTGAAAAAGACCAGACAGACTGCAGAGCCAGAGAGGCAAGAAGTTGGTCAGGAACAGTCTTCAAATGAGACCAAAGTTAGCTCAAGGTACTTTAACACACTCCAGAACAATGGCAACTTTAAATGCTTCACCAGTAGTGAAATGACAATGAAAATAGAGTGAACCTTTTGTGCTTTTCCCTGTTTTGCACCATGTGTGTCTATTTGCTGTTAAATAATAAATGAGTTTTTTTTTTTTTTTAATAAAAGAATGACAAAGACCTGCACTCTCTGGATCTTCATTCACTGCTGGTGGGAATGCCCACTGGCCCAGCCTTTTTTTTGTAAACAATATAGGTATTCCTCAAAAAAAGCAAAAAATTGAGCATCCATGTGACTCATCAATTCCATTCCTAGGAATAGACCCTAGGAGCCCAAAACACAATGTAGAAAAGCCCAATATAGATTCATTGCATCACTGTTTACAATAGTCAGAACCTGGAAACAACCCAGGTGCCTGAGAACAGATGAGTGGATAAAGAAACTGCGGTACATCTACACAATGGTATACTACACAGCTATTAAAAAAAACAAAGTCGGGGCCGGCGTGGTGGCGCTAGAGGTAAGGTGTCTGCCTTGCCAGCGCTAGCCTAGGATGGACCGAGGTTTGATCCCCCAGTGTCCCATATGGTCCCCCAAGTCAGGAGTGACTTCTGAGCACATAGCCAGGAGTAACCCCTGAGCGTCACCGGGTGTGGGTCAAAAACCAAAAAAAAAAAAAAAAAAAAAGAAAAGAAAAGAAAAGAAAAACAAAGTCATGAAATTCACTTATGATCAGATGAACTTGGAGAGTTGTTGGAGACAGTATCCTGTCAGAGGATCAATTTTTCTGTCTTCTGCCTTTTATGCAGCCTTTCACATGAGGCTGCCCATCTGCTGATTTTGCTGTAAAGCTTTTGAACTAACAGGAAAGGTATTTCACAGCTGAAGGAGATTTTTTCTTTGAAGCCAAAGGGAATGGTAAACACCCCCAATGCTAATTCCAGATCTAGACTACACCCCTTAGCCTCTTTCCGGAGTTAACAGTTACCTTCAAGACCTGCTCCTTCACAGGCTGATGTTAGCCCAGATAAGCGGCTGCAGGTCCCATTTTGGAGACATAAGGTCTCCATCCTCTTTTGAATATTTTACTGCCTTTGTTCTACAACCTTCCCGCCAAAAAGTATGATTGACATGTCCTTTTTCCTGCCCATTTCTCCTCCTCTATATATAGAGATGCTGAGCCAATAAATTTTGTCTCTGACCGGATATCTCGCCTGAGACCTTCATTTATTAACCTCTCTCAGATTTTTTACAGGTGTGGTTGTTCTTTTAACCCAGCAAAATAAAGATGCGGACGCCTTAGGGCCTCCCCAGCCTCTTCCCGCTGGCCGGGTCCCTTTTTGGGGGGCTCTAGGACACCGCATTTTGGCGCCCAACGCTGGGCTCGAGAGACCACCACACTCGGACGACCAGAGGCCGGGCGTGTCCGGAGCTGTTTTGTAAAACGCAAAAAAGGACTTCAGCAAGGTAAGCGTATAAACAGTCAGCCCTTGATCAAAATAAACTGCAGTTAATTTCGTCGTCCCCCTCGCCGCCTCCTAATTGGCTTTTGGAGGCTTCGCTCATTGGCTCCGCTACCATGAGTGATCGCTAAGTAAACTTAAATTCATTAAAGAGATACAGTCTGATTTAAAAATCAGACATAGAGGTTACCAAAAAAGATATTTATAATTTCTTAATGTTTTGTTCATGATGTTTGCCAAAAATACCCATTGAACTCGCTACCATGGTTATCACGTTATTTGTAATTTCTTAATGTTTTGTTTATGATGTTTGCCAAAAATCTAGTTCTCAGGTTCCTGTCTCTTTAAATCTCTCAGTTCCCTCCCTCCTTTAACCCTTCATCTTCACTTCTGCCGCTTCAACCTCTGTGCTAATCCTGTTAAAGCCGCTGCTTTTTTTTTCTGAGCAGCTCTCCCCGGCGGGCGGGCGAAAATTCCGCCGCTTTCCCCCCGGCGCTGTTAATCTCTAGCCAGCGAGCGGGCAAAAATCCTAGTCTCTGAGCTCTTAAAGAAACAACACACTTTTTCCAGGTCCCAGCCTGTCAGCTCTGTGCCTGAGTCACTCTCCAGGTCTGTGTCACAGCAACCAACTTCTACTAACCCCCGCCGCCACTCCCTTCTCTAAGCCTGCACCCCCCCCTCAGCCCCCCGCGAGGCAGAGTGCGGGCAAGCAAAAAAGCACTCGTAGCTGCAAACTATTAACGCTGGTTCTACCTCCGCCGCAGCCACAATTCCACTTCCAGATTCCAACTCTGATTCAGAAAAACAAAATGCTCACACCCTATACCATCTTTCCTAACCTTGCCTCCAGCTTTTCTGTCGCTGCAAAACAAAAAACTGCCTTTAAAAATCTCCCTGGCGTTTCTCCTACCCTGCCATAGCCTGCCTCAGCTCCGTCCTTGCTCCGTCAAAGTTTTTACTCCCCTCCTTAGCCGGCAATTGCTACAAAGCAAAGTCTTTAATTAAAAAAAGCCACACAGCTGTTTCAAGCCGTGTGACCCCAGCCCCTTACACGCTCTCCTGCTTGAAATCTATTGGGGGCGGCGCTGTCTCCCCCGCTGAAAAGCTGAACTCTTGCAAAGTTAACTTTTTCTCCGCAGTAAAATCTTTCCTTCCAGCAAGCAAGCACAGATTCTAATCTCTGAGCTCATCGCTGGCTTCACCTTAAAGGGACAGCGCCCATTTTCCAAATCCCAGCTTAAACCCGGTTCCACACGGGGCAACAAACTTTTGCTACTCCCCCCCCCCCCCTCTTGGCCATGCGGCCGCTTCAGCAAAATTCAGCGAGCAGGGCGAAAACCTCCCATCCCTTACTATACAAATGCCTATCTTCCCTCAGGTTTTTATAATTGTCTCTCTGGTGCTACAAATGTTCCTTTTTCCTGAGTTGGGATGCCTAAGTTGAAATGTTTTTCTAAATATAAAGGCCACAGTTGGTAAAATTAAAAAGTCTTAAATGTGTTACAAAATGTCATGAAAAGTTCTTTAACCTATGCAAAGGTCACGTATGTGTGGCAATACTTTGTACCTCTTTTTAAAACTGTAAGTTTCTCTGTACCTAAGTGCAAAACATAAAAAAAAAAAAAAAAAAAAAAAAAAAAACTTAAACCAAATAGTCTAAACCTTAAAGGCAATTAAATAGTTCAAACAGTGGCATAAAAGCCATTTTAAAAACAAAAACAGTGTAATAACTAACTAAATAAATTTGTTCATAAATTAATGTTCATAAAATTAAATCTTAAGTAGCTTTGTCCTTTTTCTTAATTTCAAGCCTGATTTTAAACTCAAAGGTAAGTAAACATAATTTTGCATTTTCCAAGTTTAATCTTAAATTGTCTCTGTTCATGTTGTGGTTAGCCTTTTTTAAAATAATATTGTTAATTAGCATTATAAAGGTACCTAAATTTTATAAGCAAATTAACAAGTGTTAAATATAATTTGGTCTTCAGCTCTAAGTGTAAAAGTACATCAAATGCCTTTAACTATATTTTATAATGTCTAAACATCTTGTTAATCTGGTATCTAATATTTTTTACAAATTATTCACTTTAAGTCTTCATAGTAAAAACAGTTGTTTGTTTTTTAAGTCAATTTTTATACCTTTAATAATCATAGTTCATGCTCTCATGTTTAATCATAAAAATTTTAACACTTTATTACAGCTGTCTTACTATTCTACTGTAAAACCAATTTATAACAAACCTGTTCCTTTACAGCAAATAATATACTTCACAATGAAAACTCCTGCTACAGCACTCACTAACCATTTTACTTAACAAAAATTTTAACTGCTAACATCTTACTTCATGTTTGAAACTTCAAATTAAAATTGTTTTAAAAATGTTTTGTGTTAAAGCTAAACCTTAAAATTTATTTTCAGCAGTTCCACTCCAGCTATGTTAACAATTTTTTACAAACATGCCGGCTAAATATTTAAAAGCGCTTGTCAATTTTTCCAATGCATTTTTTAAATAAATCCTCTTGTCTGTTCATGTGTGTGTGTTATGCGTGAAAGTGGCCACAATGTTGTGTTTCGTGTTGTTTGTTCTGTCTGTTTCTTTGTTATTTTTGCATTTCATAATAAATACAATTTTTATAGCCTTATCCATTTTTAAAATTTCAATTAATTTTTTTACCTGGCTTAGTCTCGTCATCTGTGAAATCCTGCCAAAAATCCTGTGCTCAGCTAGCTTTGTTCTATCAGCATGGCAAAAAAGGTAGGGGATGGTAAACCCCAAAAATTTCTCAAATGGCCATCAGGATTAACTTTTTCCTGGAGAATTTCTGGACTTTGCAATCCCCAGTTTTTCTGCTATGTGTAGTTAAGGCCAATAGAATAAGGCCAAATTTGGCTAGAGAAAAAAGCATCCAGCTTTAAAATAATAACTAAGAAGTTTAAAAGAAATCATTTAAGTTCAGTTTAAAGGTTTCAAAATGCATTCCTGTGGCATTCAAAAATAATCATTTTACCTCCTGCCAAGTTGTTTTCTTATAAACCTCCTACAGCTTCCTGCAGTCCTATCTTCACCCACTTCAAAACAGCCTGTCACCCCCTGCTAGCCCACCATTCCTGCCGGACCTGTTTCTAACTAACTCTGCCTAAAAAAAATGCTGAAATTGGTACTCTGCCTGGCTGTCCTTAATGCCCACTGCCGCCAACCACCCCCTTCGCACCAAGGCTTCATTAATTTGTTTGCTTCCCTTCACTCTTCCTTGCAAGACGATGACAACACCTCTGGTTCCTTCCCTTCTCCTTCTCCAATGGTGCCAAAAAACATAGCCAACTCCCTTGGCAATGTCAGCTCAACCTCTCCCATACCCTCGGCTCTTCAAAACTCTGCCTGCTTCCTCACCCTTCCAGCCCATGCTGTCCTCCGGACCGCCCTCCTCTTCTCAGCTCATCCTTGTCATAATCAACGCTTCCGCCCTCCGTCCAAACGCAGACGCCTTCGGTACCTGCTATTCACCCACCTCGAACCTCATCCTACAAATGGTCAACGCCTCCACCATCACTGACCCTGCCTATCTGCTATTCATCTCAACCGCCCTTCTGCTTTGGTAACCCCCTGCCTGTCTCTGACCCCTTCGCTCTGCAATCCAACCCCAAGCCTCACTTCAGCATCACCTTGAAACAAATGATGAAACTTAAACTTTGTCTTTTGGCGCTGTTTGCTGCTCATCGTCGTCATGGTCAAAGCCTCCTCCAGTACCTGCTACTCATCCATCCCACCGTTCAAACTGCCTCACTTCACCAACAATACCAACCTTCTGCTATGCGGTATAAAGCCTCAACAACCATGGCATAACTTTAAAACTAGTGGTAAAAACTTAAACTTTGCCCCTTGGTACCCAATATAATTCCCCCCTATGGAAAATTATAATCAAATTCTTGTCATTAATTCCTCCTTTCAGTTCATAATTGCCCCCAATTTCATGTTTCTTGCCTGTTTCACTGGTTTATCTCCCCCATTGTTTCACATTTGTTTTTTCAGTCCTACAACTACTGTGTTTTCATTGTTTTAAAGCCTAACTTACCTGTCAAACCTGCTCTCACCCTAGCCTTAATCATAGGCCTGGGTGCTACCGCTGTATGCACAATAATTTATTCATTGGTTCATACTTAAAAATCTGTTACTGCCTTAAATATAACTGTTGTTACAAATGTTTCAAACTTACAATAAGTTTACAATACTTAAAGCACACTATTGTATCCCTA
This sequence comes from Suncus etruscus, assembly GCF_024139225.1. Taxonomy (NCBI): domain Eukaryota; kingdom Metazoa; phylum Chordata; class Mammalia; order Eulipotyphla; family Soricidae; genus Suncus; species Suncus etruscus. The sequence continues at coordinate 46,433,443 of NC_064851.1, forward strand.
GCAAACTTAGTGCAGCTAACCACTGTGGTTTACTTTGGTATTTTTCCTTTTTTTTAGGAAGGGGGAATCTGTGTAGCCCTTAAGGAACAATGTTGTACAGTGTTCAACACATTGGTGATGGTATGAAAGAATTTCTGAGCCATTTTAATCAAGAACAAAGTTGGTACCAGGGCTGGTTTTTCTCTTCTCCTTGGCTTCACACTATACTGTCCACTGTTTTGGAACCCCTCATTAGCCTCATGCTGCTCCTTTCCCTTAGCCCATGGGCTCTACGCAAACTCACGGACCTTGTTAAAAATCTAGCAGATGATAAGGAAAAAACCTCTGTTCAGAATTCACTGCCAACTAGCCCCACGTGCTTCCTGTGAAAACTTGGCTATAGTCACCAAGCCGCCCCTCCAGCCACTGAGTTTCCAGGAGATTGAGCGCATCGCTAACAAACGGAGCTCGCTCCGGTTTTTGTGCTCTCGGCTGTGGAGATACCTATGACGGGATTAGTAGGGTCCCAGTTAGGGCATGGCCCCATAAGGCTACGGCGTATAAATCCTCCGTGCACACCCACCACGTCCGTAGCCATCATTTTAAATGCGGCTGATGGCCATGTCCGACCTGGTCAAACCCTGCACGCCTAAGACAGGGTCTACCACCCACGCACGACTTTCCTTCTTTTATTAGAAGAGAAAGGGGGAGATGTTGGAGACAGTATCCTGTCAGAGGATCAATTTTTCTGTCTTCTGCCTTTTATGCAGCCTTTCACATGAGGCTGCCCATCTGCTGATTTTGCTGTAAAGCTTTTGAACTAACAGGAAAGGTATTTCACAGCTGAAGGAGATTTTTTCTTTGAAGCCAAAGGGAATGGTAAACACCCCCAATGCTAATTCCAGATCTAGACTACACCCCTTAGCCTCTTTCCGGAGTTAACAGTTACCTTCAAGACCTGCTCCTTCACAGGCTGATGTTAGCCCAGATAAGCGGCTGCAGGTCCCATTTTGGAGACATAAGGTCTCCATCCTCTTTTGAATATTTTACTGCCTTTGTTCTACAACCTTCCCGCCAAAAAGTATGATTGACATGTCCTTTTTCCTGCCCATTTCTCCTCCTCTATATATAGAGATGCTGAGCCAATAAATTTTGTCTCTGACCGGATATCTCGCCTGAGACCTTCATTTATTAACCTCTCTCAGATTTTTTACAGGTGTGGTTGTTCTTTTAACCCAGCAAAATAAAGATGCGGACGCCTTAGGGCCTCCCCAGCCTCTTCCCGCTGGCCGGGTCCCTTTTTGGGGGGCTCTAGGACACCGCAGAGAGTATTATGTATCCTGAAAAAAATGAGTCAGAGGGTTAGGCATAATGATCTCACTCATTTGTGGAATTTAAGAACATAATATGAATCAGTGGCGCAAGCAGTAGGCCATTTGCCTTGCATGTGCTGACCCTAGGACGAACGGAGGTTCAATCCCCATATGGTCCCCCAAGTCAGAAGCAGTTTCTGAGGGCATAACCAGGAGTAACCCCTGAATATCACTAGGTGTGTCCCCCAAAGAAAATAATATGATAGGTCTGTTGCCCCTCACTAACTATTGCAAACCACAGTTTTTAAAGGGGAATGGAGAAAGGAAGTGTATTTGTGGTAGGGGGGTAATATTTGTTCTAGAGGCATGCAGGGGAGAGGCAGGAGGGAAACTAGGAACATTGGAGGTGGGAAATGTGCACTGATGAAGAATGCTGTACCTTCCTGACTGAAACTCAATCATGAATAACTTTGTATTTGTGAAAAAACAACTGATTATGAGCAACCTTGTAACCACGATGCTTAAATAAAATAATTAATAATAACCAATAAAAGACCTACACTTTCTTAAACCAAAGCCTGACATTGGGGAGAGCTGGCATTAGTGCCCCAATCTTCCTTCCTTCCTTCCTTCCTTCCTTCCTTCCTTCCTTCCTTCCTTCCTTCCTTCCTTCCTTCCTTCCTTCCTTCCTTCCTTCCTTCCTTCCTTCCTTCCTTCCTTCCTCCCTCCCTCCCTCCCTCCCTCCCTCCCTCCCTTCCTTCCTTCTTTCCTTCCTTCCTTCCTTCCTTTTTTTTCTTTTTGTTTTTGGTTACATGCTGTATAATGCTCAGGGGTTACTCCTGGCTCTGACTCAGGAATCACTCCTTATTGATTTGGGAGACTATATGGAATGCCAGGGATTGAATTGTATTGGTTGCATGCAAGGCAAACACTATACTATCACTTTGGCTTCCACTCTTTCTATTATATTATTTTGATGTTTTTGGTCACACTCAGTGATGCTCAGAGCTTTCTCCTGCCTCTGTGCACAAGGATCACTCCTGGCAAACTCTGGGGCCATATGGGATCTTGCCATAGAGTCCAGGTCAATTGCATGCAAAGCATGCACCTTATCTTCTGTACTATCTCTTCAGCCTGTAGGTTGTAGGTGTCCACTCTCGAGTACAAGGGCCTCCACATGGGACTGCTCATCTGTGTGAGGTGAGATCTGTCTCCCCCTCACCCCCCATGCAGCAAAGCAAGACAGCTTTGCACAGGCTGTGGGCATTGGAAGGTGAAATTTTTGCATGCTCCATGGAGGCTGCTGGCCATCCCCTTCTGCACTGCGAACTTTTTCCCTCTGCCTTACGCTCTACCCTTCAAATGATGCCATCATTCCCCAAATGCATAATCTTGATGGTGCAATCACTGTTCTTGCAAGTCTCCTAAGTGCCAGGCATTGTAATAGTCAGTTTAGGCATAAAATTCACCCCCTTTCTTGTTCCATGAGTCCCTATCCAGATGATGAGGGGTCTAAAGAGCTGGCCAGAGAGAAATTCTACAGAAAGTCAGGCATTTGCTTTGCGTGCCACAGAGTTGATTCAGCATCACATATGGCTCCCAAAACTGCTAAAACTAGCCCCTAAGCACCACCAGGTGTGGTAAAAAACATTCCAGCCCCTCAAAGTACAAGATATCTATTTAATCTTTGCCCCCAGTTCCTGGCACAGAGTTCTGAAAACCTTCCATTCTGGGGGTGGGGTGGGTGAGAGGAGTCTTTTTGGCCATTCCTAGCACACCTGCCTGCCCAGAACAGTGCTGGCATAGTCACAGCCTGCCTGGCAGCACTGCCTGCTAGAACTCCAAATAGGGCTGAGTCATGCCTTGCCCTGCCCAACTCCACAGCAAACACCAAACTTCAACCGCCCTTGTTTGTTGGTTTTGTTTCTTTATTACCATTGAAAGGAACTCATATGTTTTGTTAGGACAAAGGAACAAAAATGAATACAAGTGAGGAAATTCTGAGGTGTGGAAAGAACAGCCCCCAAATCATCCCCAATAACACAGTTTCCTGGATCTTTAGTTATTTCCCCTTTTCTTTTATTCTGGCAGGAGAAGGGCAGAAAGCTGATGAAGGGGCTGGAACACATCTCCATACTCTGTGCCTCAGGTCACCTGTGTGGCCTGCTGGTGCCTGAGGAGTGGGGTACATGTGAGGTGCTGGGCAGTTGGGCTCAGCATGGACTAACTTCCTGGGTGATGCTGGTAATCCTGCCCCAGAAGTAATGTGCAGGGGACCTGCAGAGGTGGGTGCAGAGATAGCTGTCACTTGTGGCTCAGGGGCATTCTTGATATCTTTGAAGCTCAGGAATGCCTCTGCTAAAAGATTATCTTAGACAGTTAAGTGGGGTAGGATGGAAGGTAGGGAAGGCACCTCTGAAGTCAGCATGGTGGGGCCAGAGGAGGGAGAGAGCTAGAGTTACTCAACTCCTGTCATGCCCTATAGGCTGGAGCCTAGGGTCAGTGGTGGGACAGAGCAGTACTTTCTGTCCCTTCCAGCATGCTCCCTTCCCTAGAAAGCCCACCACTACTTTTTTTATTCAGAAGAACCTCACCAACCTTTAGGACAGAATCTAAAAGCCACCTTCTTCAGGAAGGTCTTCTTATTTTTATAAGGGGGGGCACACCTGATGACACTCAGAAGTTACTCCTTGGCTATGTACTCAGATATTGCTCCTGGCTTGGGGGACCATATGGGACCCTGGGGGATTGAACCAAGCTCTGTCCTGGGTCAGCCATGTACAAAGCAAACGCCCTACCACTGTGCTATCGCTCTGGTCCCAGGAAGGTCTTTTTAACTGATTGCAGGAAACATTGCTCTATAAGCCCTCCCCCTGTGAGTGTCCCATTGTGACATTGAGCTTGTCATTCAGATCCATGAACTTCAAGATGAGACCTCCATAAAATGTTGATCTAGGCCAGAAAGAGTACCAGGGTCAAGGCAAAATCTTGCATGCAGTTGCAGACATGACAATGGCTCAAATTTCAGCACTGCATATAGTCCCTGCTATTTATTATTGTATTATCAATTGCATTTTCCTCCCTAGATGGCAGAGGTAAAACTCTATCACACATGTCTCTGGACACAAAGAATATGCTGGGACAGGCCAGCACTGCTATTCCTACTGGCTCAGACCAACTTCAGTTGAGGAGAGGCAGCAGGTGAAGGCAAGGTATCATCCACTGAGGTAGTGGAAGGACTGACCATGCCTCCCTGCAGATGTGGGGGAATTTCCTCTATACTCTATACTGGCTGGAGACTCTAGAGAAGCCTTGCTCCATTCTCCTTTTTTCTTGGCCTCCTGGCCTTTCAACCTTCCTCTGGGATGGGCTATTTTAGGTAGCAGTCAAAATAAAACTGAGATTAACCCAGAATCCTTGGCAGTCAAACAATACCATAATTATGTGCATTTTAACTTCTGCAACCAGGCAGCGAAGCCAAGCCACTGGGTTCTGCAGAGTGCTCAGGATATACCAAGGTCTGACTCCTGCCTTGTCACCTCTATACATTCTTGGCCTTGGGCAGCCTGGAGGGACCCATCTCTTCTCCTGGGAATCACACTGTCCAAATGATGGTACAGTTTGTGTGAACGCGCACAGCAGGCAGGTTGGATGAGCATTTTATTCCCCTCAATATCCCACATTCTTCCTAGCACTGTGGCCCCACTCCCCACCCCCTGGGGCTGGTGGGCAGCAGGAACAGAGGAGGCTGTGTCCCTGAGTGAGAGTTTTAGGCAGGAAATCACTCGAAGGAATGCGTTGGGGCTTTGATTGCCGACAACAAGGGGCACAGACCCTCTTGCCGGGCTGACAAGCTCTTTCCTCTATCTCGGCAAGCCAAGGGGGCGGGGAGGGAATTAGTCACACACACAAAGAGGGACAAGATTAGCTATCCCCCGCCCCCAAGAAAAACCTCACCCCAACCCAGGAAGGGGAGAAAGAATGGGGATTCAAGTGGACAGCTGAGATGATGTCATCGAAGGTCACTGCAGGGAGAACAAAGAGGCCGTGGGGCTAAAGCTTCGTTCGTTCGGCAGAGATGGAGCAGGGGCCAGACCATTCCTCAGCACTCCAGGAAGAGAGAGGAGCCCCCACACCAGCTCCAGGGCCAGCGCCAACGTGTGGCAAGAAAAAGTCCAATTTCTCTCCAGGGAGGTGGACCTGGGAACAAGCTCCTAACACCAAGCTTTTAACAGTGGCTAGAGGGCAGCTGGGAACGCTGCTTTCCTGGCCTGGAAAAACGTACCCTAGAGCCACTCTGGCTGCTGCCTCTGTAAATGAGAGGCCAACAGCACCTCAGATGAGGCCTTCTGAGCAAGGTGGGATTGGGATTGCTGCTCCCACCTGCAAAGCCTGGTGTCCTGATGATGTTGGTTGAGGGCTGTGCTCCTTTTATACCTTCAGGAGTCCTTCATTTGCCTGGCCTTCTTCCCTTTCCTGGAAGTGTGTGTTTCAATGGAGACTGACCACCTGCCTGATTTTTGTCTGACTTTGATTGATTGGAGGGCTGGAGGTGTGTGTGTGTGGGGGAGCCCACTGGTGGTTTTTAGACAACCAGGTCATTGCATCAGCATAAGGACCTACGGATGTGATGCTGCCCGGGTTCTGCAGTGCCAGGGAGATCCAGGCCAACCCAGTGATGCTTGGGGACCCTGTGAGCTGAAAATCAAACCCAGTTTGGGTGTCTGTTAGCCATGCACTCTAACAGTTGTACTATCTCTAGGTGTAGATTTTTTGTTTTTGCTTAAAGGGTTGAAAAGTCTCTTTCTGCCACCCCAGAACATCAAGCTTTAGAAATCTGGGATCTGGGCCTGACCAGAGAAATGAGCCCTCATTTCTGTGATGGGACTTTGAGCTGGAGCTGGAGTTAGGTAAATGAAAAAGAGGCCAGGAGAGCACAAGTGTGGAGCAGGCAAGACTGGGATGCAACCCCCAGCCCAGCTAATGGGTTTTCTCGCTGCAGGATCAACCATGATGTTGGCAGTTTCCTCTTGGGTGGTCTCAGATGGGAAAGGGAAATCTCATTCCAGTGTGAAAAGAAGCCACTTAGCCACCACCCTCTGGAGGCTTGATGTGATGGCGGGTCTTTGTGCTCTCTAAGCGAAAGAGATTGGGTGGAGGGGCTTTGGCAACAGGTTCAGGAGGCACCAGCATTGAACAAGGACAGGGAACTGATCTCTGAGAATTAGTCTAAGTGGTCCCATGAGGGGAGATGCATATGCTAAGGATTTTGGTCTCATCTGGCCTCTCAGGCTGGGGATATTTCTAGAGCAAGGACAACTGCCCATCTCCTGTCCCCCCCTTGAAGGGCTGCCTATTTTACTGCAGTATTTCGAGGGCTGCTCCCATAGGCACTTCAGGCTGAAAAGCCCCATGGATTGAGTAAACTCCAAGAGACACGCCCACTAGCAGGACCTGCGTAACCCAGAAAGCCTCCTTCTGTGCTTTCTTATATGAGGGGGAACCTCCACTATCGCATTTCAGAAATGGGGCATTGCCTACCAGCACGAGGCTAGCTCAGCCAGCCTGAGCTTGAACTAAGCAGTCTGGGGGCTGCCATTCCTCACCTCAGAAAGGCCCCTCATAAGAGAGAGGAACCCCTTTTCTAGGATTCTGGGAAGGCAGAAGGAGAGGAATGAAGCTTCTAGGAACCCATAGGCCAGGGTGACATGTGATGTCTGCTGAAGTGACAAGATAGCCCTCAGAGGCCTCAGTCCTACCACCATGACTATGCTGACCTCCCAGGGTGCCTTATAGAAGAGCTGACCTCTTCCCTTCACATTGAGTGCTAGTGTTCCTGACATGATTGCTCATGTCCCACTGTGCCCTCATGACAGAGGACTCAGTGTCACCCGCTGGAACCTGAACCCCTCAGAGGAGGCAGAAGTTTCTGGGAGTGGACAGATTGACAGGAGGGCACAAAGCCTGGAATGCCAAGGATTGAGAGGTCTCAGCTCTGAACTTTTGGCAGCCACCATTTTCATGGCCAGGGAAATGTCAGTCTCAAGTCTGAAAAGGGGAAGTGAAGGCACAGAACATATGCTGAATACCCTTCCCTCATTTCTGTACCATTTGCTAACACACACTTTTAGTTTTAACATTTCACTCCTGAAACATCTCAACTTCACACTTTTATACATATATCTAGCAGAAGAACATTTAAGGTATTGTAAAAAAAAAAAAACCTCACTGAGTTTTGCATGTGAAAATCTGCTGCACAAGCTCATTTTTACAAAAGCAGAACTATTCCATGTGACTGAATCAATATGTAATTTTTCCAGGAAACAAAAATTTCTTTCTATATATACTTTGCTCAGTTTTGGGCACATGGCCTTCTTTTCAGACATTCCAAGTCTCTCTCTTCCTTCTCTCTCTCTCTCTCTCTCTCTCTCTCTCTCTCTCTCTCTCTCTCTCTCTCTCTCTCTCTCTCTCTCCATCCCTTATCTCATTACCTTGTTTGCTTTTGATGGGTTCTGTTTTCTTTGCCTGCCTGGTAAGCTTTAAGCTTTGTTCTCTGGAGTCCCATTTCTTGGAGGCTATTAGATGTTAGGCTGACACTTGGGTCAGGGTTACTCTAAGGATGTGAACTGGACTAGGGTTGGGTTAGGGGTAGGGTGTTGTTTGACTTAGGCCATAGGTTTGGTGATGCTTACAGCTGAAAATGAAAGTAAAATATAGGGTGATTGTTCCATGTTGGCTAATAAATAACTTTAGACCGAGGTTTCAGTCAGGGTTAAACTAAGGATGTGGACTGAATGAGGGTTGAGCTCAAGTTAGGATCAAAGTGTTACGGCATAAGTTTGGAGATGTTTAAGATTGAAAATGAAAGTGAAATATAGTGTGATAAGTCAATGGATGCTAATATGTCACTTAGGACAAGACTTGGGTCAGGGTTATTCTGACCCACATCTGCAGGATGCAAACTGTAGTAGGGATGAGGTGTTGTTAGAGTTAGGGTATGGGTTTGATGATATTTTAGTTTGAAATAAAATAGAGGGTGCTTTTGGCTGAAAGATTTTAAAAGGAGATTTAATCACTGTCACTCCAAGGAAGGGAAGATGAATCAAGGGGCTAAGCACATGCTTAGCAGGTGAGACCCAAGGTAGGTAGTGAAGAGAGTGCTTGTTTTGCAAAGGGCCAAGGCAAGTTTGACCCCAGGCATCCCCAGATGATCCCCAAAACACCGTCAAGAGTGTAGAGTCCAGGGTAACCCCTAAGCACCTCTGGATATGGTCCCCAAACAAACAAACAAACAAAAAAGACAACAAACCAGTAGATGAGACCTAAGTTTCACCCCTAACACTGCTTGGACCCTTAAGTATCACAAGATGTGTCCCCAAAACAGCAGAAACAAAATCCATACTCTGTTGAATTCTCTGCTCAGGCAAGGCACATCTGTCATGTACCTGAAGCTTCGCCTCACCTGCCATCCAGGAGCAAGCAGTGCATTTGAGGGTGACTGCCCTGGGAGAAGGCCCAGTCCTCCAAGCTCTTTGATTTAAGAGACAGAGCACACTATGAGCTCTGATACCTGAGGGTCCCCAGGGAAGCCCCAAAGTGGAGTTGTGGGTCAGAGCTGTGAAAAAAGACAGAAGAGCAAGAATCTTGGCAGCTGGCAGCCTCCTTGATTGAGCAGGTCCTGGATTAACACCTATTCTCTGGGGAAAACGAGAAAAATGAGAAAGAAAAGGAACAGGAAGAAAGACAACGCTTCACAGAACTCACTTCCTGGAGTAGAGCCAGAGTGAGAAGGGCCTGAGGATCCCGACAGGGTCCTGGGGTAAAACTTACACCCAGACAACCTATGCAGTGCCAGAGGATCTTGAGAGGTCTTTGGGGAGAGAAAATTCTGCCTGTATAGCTGGGGTGGGAGAAAAGAGTTGGATCAATAACCCCACAAAAAGAAAATAGTCCCCCTCAAAACAAGAAGAAAGAAAAGAGCTTCAAAATAAGCTATGCAGCCACTGTTCAAGTGAGTACTCAGTGCCAACCTGGCTGTCACCAAGAATCTCATTCACTGGCTCTCCCCTCTCCCAAGAACCCTCTTCCTTCGACTCTATCACCTGCTTTAAAAACTCGAGCCCCAGAAATTATCTATAAGGAACTAAAGGAGGGTCCTTTTTACCCTGTCTTAACTTTTTGGGTAGGAACTCCAGAAACCTGTTACCACCAGGTCCTCCTATCCCTCCACTCCACCTGTTCCAGCAGTGATTATATCTAGATAAATGCCAACCAAATGCAAAGAGTAGCTGCAAAAGCGAAGTGTTTTTCCTGCATCCTAAACCTTTTATTGGTGGCTCAGTGTCTGAGGTCCTTGCTAAGCAACAACACAAAGTCTGAGCTTGACGGATGGGGGATGTGGCTCTGGTAAGTCTCATACCTTAAAATACAACTTACTGAACTTAAAAACAATTGTAGTAGAATGCCTGTCTTGAATACAGGCGAGGGATGGGAAGGGGGAAGGGGGTAATGTTACACTGGTGAAGGGGGGTGTTCTGGTTATGACTGTAACCCAAATATGATCGTGTTACTTAAAAAATATATTAAAAAAAAAAGAATGAAAAAAAAAGTCTCATACCTGTGTGGGTAAAAGCCCTTGGTCCCATCTTGCACACCTCAAAGAAACTACAACAACAACAACAACAACAACAACACACAAAACACTAAGGTGACATGTATGGAAAAGGAGTTAGAGAATCCCTGGTGGGCAACCCCCAACCTGTCCTCCTGAGCACTCGAGACACAACTCCCTCTCCTCCAAAACAAATCACATGCTATAAACAGACCGAAAATCCAAATACTTCTTTAGGGTCTTTCCCTAGAGCCAACACTAGAGGCTTCTTCTTAGGCTATTCCAGGTGTCACCAAGTATACCTTTACAGGTAAGAGGACATGGTTTGGGGACAGCAAAGCTTGTAAAGATCCTACTGCAGATGACCTTATGATTAATACCTACCCCCACTATCACCCTCAAGTGAAATGCAAATGTAAATCCAGGTCAGCACCTTTTACCCTTCTCTCCACCTGCAGATTGTGTGCATATAGATGACTCTGACTACATGTATACATGTTTGTGTGTGTGCCAGTGACAGAGGTTTTAATTCCTCCTGATTCCCTCATTTCCTCAAGCCCTGGCTCATAGTGAACTAATAGATATCAGATATTACTCAAGCATCTTTTTTTTTTTTTTGGTTTTTGGGTCACACCCAGCAACTCTCAAGGGTTACTCCAGGCTCTATGCTCAGAAATCGCTCTTAGCAGGCTCGGGGGACTATATGGGATGCCGGAATTCGAACCACTGTCCTTCTGCATGCAAGGCAAACACCCTACTCCATGCTATCTCTCCGACCCCTACTCAAGCCTCTTTTTATTGTATTTTTTTCCCCTAGCCACTAGACCACACAAACAATGAACAAATTAGTTTGAAAAGCAGAAAAAAAAAATCTACATTCAACTTTAGAGTACAAACCAGGGTTTTTCTTCCAACTGAGAGGAGTGCTTTTCTCATTTCTCCAGGGAGATAAGAAACCTGGTCTTTTTGGGAGGAGAAAGTTGTACGTGACATGATGAGATAAATGGGCCGTCAGCTGGCAGACAGGTTAAAGGCAAACAGCAATCATCCCCATGAGTAATTACACAGCAACTTCAGGTGGAATTCCAAGTGTTTTACAGCCCTCACCTAACTGGTATTTACATCACTTAAAGGTGGGCTGTTGTAAACCCGTTTCTGAGAAAGGAAAACTTGAAGCCTCAAAAATGATCTTAGTCTGTGGCCAAGTGTGGTCTGCCAATCTCTCAGGGTCCAATAAAATATCCTAGTATAGCCATGCATATGCTCTGTAGAGATGATGAATTTATGATGCGTTTTGTTGTCTAAAAATAGACACATCACAGAATATGCCATTGACCACCTAACAAGTGAGTTTGATTGTGGTTTCAAGGCCTCCCTTTCTGCTGTATTCATAACCATGCCATGGCATCTAGACATGCCTCTGTTTCTCTTTTATGATGGCACTCTTCAAACTGGGTTGCTTGGATAAATTTTTAGGGTTCCCTCGATGCCTTATTTTGGGAAAGTGCTCTGTGCCGCACGATTATTTCTAGTGTATCATCCTCATGCTGGGATTAAATCTCTGGCAGGAACTAGAAAACACGGTGAGATTGAAAAGTGTAGCTTTAGTCATTCCAGTCAGTCCCCACCTCATGGTTGAGACTGGGCCTCAGCTTACCTATGAGGAAGTCAGACAGATGGTGATAGCCTTAGAGCTGGTATGGGCTGCCTGGGGCCAGACCTTGTGGAGAGAGACTGGGACAACCTGACAGTACTGATGTAATTCTAGCAGAACTCAGGACAAACCAATAAGTCTAAACAGAGATTTGGCTATTGTAGGATCAGCATGGTAGTTTTAAATGTTTAAAATGGTTTTAATTTTAAAATAGGAGTGCTTAGGGGTGGCACTTCCTTTTCACTGCAATGCCAAGCAACTCAGAAGCCTTTTGTATGAGATTATTTTCACCCGGCTCACACAAATCCCCTTTCACTAGCAATGCAATGAGATGCTCAAGATTTACTCTCTCTCTCTCTCTCTCTCTCTCTCTCTCTCTCTCTCTCTCTCTCTCTCTCTCTCTCTCTCTCTCTCGTCACACCCAGCAGCGCTCAGATGTTACTCCTGGCTCTATGCTCAGAAATTGCTCCTGGCAGGCACAGGGGACCATATGGTGTGCCAGGATTCGAACCACCATCCTTCTGCATGAAAGGCAAACGCCTTACCTCCATGTTATCTCTCCGGCCCCAAGGTTTACTCTCTTAACTGAACTGTTGGCTCCTGGGGCTAGAGCTCAGCCTTGTTGGGCACATCCTCCTTTCCCATGTGAGCACACAGCTGGACTAATTCAAGATTTATGGTACAGGTCTGGAGAGAAAGCACAGATTAAGGTATTTGCCTTGTATGTGACTGACCCAGGTTCAACTGACTTCCAGATAAAGCTTCTCTTCTCCCTCTCAAAATCATGAGCTTGTTCATCGTTGATACAATAAGGTCATCCACTTTTGCCTTCAAAGATTATTTTCCTTATCAAACATTATTAAACTATTCTCTAGTGTGCACAAGATGTTTCTAACCCAGGTCAAAGGAAAGATCTGATGCAGTTGACTATTTAGAATTATATTATATTGTATAATGTAAATATATTTAATGTAAAAATATAACAGGTAGTCATATTATACATATAATTAAAATGTGCCTATATTTCTGTTTTTTTATTAATTTCTTTGCAATAATTAGTATGTTACATTAATCAGAGCCAGGTTGTAACAGTTTTTTCTTCCTTTTTTAAAAATAATATCTTTATTTAAGCACCAGGGTTACAAACATGTTTGTAGTTGGGTTTCAGTCATAAAAAATACACTCCTGGGAGTGGAGAGATAGCATGGAGGTAAGGCATTTGCCTTGCATGCAGAAGGATGGTGGTTCGAATCACAGCATCTCATATGGTCCCCCGAGCCTGCCAGGAGTAATTTCTGAGCATAGAGCCAGGAGTAACCCCTGAGCACTGCCGGGTGTGACCCAAAAACAAACAAACAAAAAAAACACTCCCCTTCATCAATGCAATCTTCCCACCACCAATGCCCCCTATCTCCCTCTTCCCCCACTCCCTGCCTATCTTTGAGATAGGCATTCTATTTCTCTCACTACCAATTGCCATGATAGTTGTTAGTGTAGTTATTTCTCTAACTGCACTCACTACTCTTTGTGGTAAGCTTCATATCGTGGGCCAGTCTTTCCAGCCCTCATCTCTATTGACTCTGGATATTATTACCATATTTTTACTTTTCTTAAATCCCACATATGACTGAGATTATTCTGTTTCTATCTCTCTCCCTCTGACCTATTTCACTCAGCATAATAGTTTCCCTGTCCATTCATGTATAGAAAAATTTCATGGGGCTGGAGAGATAGCATGGAGATAAGGCATTTGCCTTGCATGCAGAAGGATGATGGTTTGAATCCCGGCATCCAAATGGTCTCCTGAGCCTGCCAGGAGCAATTTCTGAGCATGGAGCCAGGAGTGACCCCTGAGCACTGCCGGGTGTGACCCAAAAACCACACACACACAAAAAAGAAAAATTTCATGACTTCGTTTTTCCTGACAGCTACATAGTATTTTATTATTCTTTCCTCTAAAATCTGGTTCAAGAAAAGGCTGCCTGTTATTCCTTCCCCAATTCCATATGCTAATCTCAGCAGGGAGGAGTATGTTTATTTTATTAAATAATTTAAAATTCTAATTATTAAATAATTAATATTATTAAATAATATTTATTTTATTAAATATTATTTATTAAATAATAAATATTATTACATGGTTAAATATTAATTAATATTAAATTAAATATTAAATAAATATTAATTTTATTAAATATTATTTAATATTTATTAAAGAAATCAAAGTTTCTTTAGCCACTTGTCTGTTGTCAGGCATCTGGGTTGTTTCCAGATTCTGACTATTGTAAATAAAGTTGCAATGGACATAGGCATGCAGAGAACAATTTTGTGTTTTTGTGTTCCTACAGTATATCCCTAAGAGTAGTATTGCTGAATCATATGGAAGCTCAATTTCCAGTTTTGTTTGCGGAATCTCCATATTATTTTCCAGAAAGGTTGACTAGACATCATCCTACCAGCAGTGAGAGTTCCTTTCTTCCCACATCCCTGTTCTTGTTCTTTGTGATTTGTGCCAGTCTCTGTGACATGAGATGATATCTGATTGTCGTTTTAATATGCATTTCCCTGATAATTTGTGATTTTTAGCATTTTTTTATGAACCTTTTGGTCATCAGTATTTCCTCTTTGAGAAAGTGTTCATTTCTTCTCCCTATTTTTTGATGGAATTAGATGTATTTTTCTTGTTAAACTTTGTCAGTATCTTGTATATCTTAGATATTAGCCCCTTATCTGATGGTTATTAGGTGAATAGTTTCTCCCATTCTGTGGGTGGCCTTTGTATCCTAGTTACTATTTCCTTTGAAGTGCAGAAGTTTCTCAGTTTAATGTAGTCCTATTTGTTTATCTCTGCTTCCAAAATGTTAATTTTTGTAGCCTGCCACTTTGCTATATGAATTTATTGTTTCTACAAGCTTTTTGGTAGAGTCTTTAGGGTTTTCTAAATATAATATCATGTTATCTGCAAGCAGAGAGAGCTTGAGTTCTTCCTTTCCTATCTTGATAACCTTGATATCTTTTTCTTGCCTAATTGCTATGGCAAGTACTTCCAGTCCTATATTAAATAAGAGTGGTGAGAGGGGGCAGCTGTTGTTTAAAAATAAAATAGGGCCTGGAGAGATAGCACAGCAGCGTTTGCCTTGCAATCAGCTGATCCAGAACCAAAGGTGGTTGGTTCGAATCCCAGTGTCCCATATGGTCCCCCATGCCTGCCAGGAGCTTTTTCTGAGCAGACAGCCAGGAGTAACCCTGAGCACCACCGGGTGTGACCCAAAAACCAAAAAATAAATAAATAAAATAAAATAAAATATAGAGTCCTAGTGTGGTGAAGAGGTGAGGCCTCTCTTGGTTTGGCCCAGCCCGTGTAGCCCCTATAGTCAGCAAGTCTATAGATTATAGGGTAACAGCAGAGAATAATCCACAGGCAGTCAGTTGAAATTTCAGGAGAAATTCAGTTTTCTTTCTTTTTTTTCTTTTTTTCTTTTTTTTTTTTTGCGGGTGGGGGGGGGGTTTCACACCCGTTTGATGCTCAGGGGTTACTCCTGGCTAAGCGCTCAGAAATTGCCCCTGGCTTGGGGAGACCATATGGGACCCTAGGGGATCAAACCAAGGTCGTGGTCTTTTCTTGGCTAGCGCTTGCAAGGCAGACACCTTACCTGTAGTGCCACCTCACCGGACCCAGAAATTCAGTTTTCTTACAGGGCCCTAACCCCCATGTGCATTTCTCCACATAGCTTCTAAGCTAAGCAGTTTCTTTCCTGCTGCTCTCCATCCATCCTCGCTGCTATGATTCTCTTGCCCCTTCCCCTGGGCAACCCCTTAATTATCAACTGCAGATTCCTCCTAGCTGTGGATGGGTCTGACCATCCAGGTGAGATTAACATATGGAATTGGGGGAAGGGTAATAGGCAGCCTTGTCTTGAACCATATTTTAGAAGAAAGTTTTTGGTGTTTTTTTTGTTTGTTTTGTTTTTTTTTTTTTGGTTTTTGGGTCACACCCAGCAGCGCTCAGGAGTTACTCCTGGCTCTATGCTCCGAAATCGCCCATGGCAGGCACGGGGGGGTCATATGGGATGCCTGGATTCGAACCACCATCCTTCTGCATGCAAGGCAAATGCCTTACCTCCATGCTATCTCTCCGGTCCCTAAAAGAAAGGTTTTAATTTGTCTCCATTGAGTATAATATTTGCCATGGGCTTGTGTTAAATGGCCTTGACTAATACTGAGACAAGTTCCTACCATTCCCATCTTGTTGAGAGTTTTTATCATGAATAGGTGTTGGACCTTATCAAATGCTTTTTCTATATTTATTGATACAATCATATGTATTTTATTTTATTCTGGATTATCTCCTGAAGAATGAAAGGATTTTCTCCTTGGGAGATAAAAGAAGATAACATGGGATAAAGCTTCATAAGTATAAAATAAAATTTGCTTTGGAAGTTTACTGTGTAATGCATTATCTTCAGACACTCCCTGGAAATTCTCCTCCAAAGAGTCATCCATTTGAATGTTATTCCCCCGATGTCTGAGAACTCAGAGGCACCAGATCTACAGGTCATTGCCCCATGATACCCCACAGCCCTGTCCTTGGCCTCCTCACTGAGTCTGTGAGATTTCCAGAAGAGGTAGCAAGAAGAGGCTGTATAGAGATTATTAAGAGGAGTTGGGGAATTTGACAACACGATGAAAAAGTTAAGTGGATTTTTAGATGCTAGATTAGGATTTTGGATTTTTTTCCCTATAGAACTGTCTCAAGGTGGGGATCTATGGACTACCTGCCTAAGAACCTTTGAGCGCTTGCCAAAATGCAGGTTCCTGAGCCTACCCCTGCCAATTGAAAGCAATTTGCTAATCTGAAGTTTTTAATTTTCCCACGTGGTTCTTCTATACTGTCAGGTTAGAGAATTGTAGTTACGGGCTATATGGAGATATGGCAGTACTAAAGCTGGGAGGCAGTTGATCATATTTGCTTATGAGAAAGCAAATATTTGATTCTGGGATGAGCCAAGGAGAGGAAGTCTCAAAGCAGAGATCAACCCAAAGCCCCTCTGTCCTGTCTAGCTATAGCAAGATCTTGGGATAGAGAAATTGCAGCACTGAGATGTGTTTTTATGGGAGAATATTAAAGATCTTGGGGTGTGACTGGAAAGAAAGTGAGACAGGGACCATAAATCATTAAAGTTCCTATGTGGCTGATGATGGATTAAGTAGGTAGAACCACAGACTTGAAATGAGAAACGTGAGTTAAAATCCAAGTTCTGGGTAGTGAAGAGATAGTACAGGTGTTAAAACACTTGCCTTGCATGTGCTTCAATTCCTTACACTGCCAGACGTGGCTCAAACCCTTTCCAAACTCACCAACCTACCAACTCTGGCTTCTGCCAATTGTAAGATAGATATTTCCTAGGTCTGTCTCAGTTTTTTTTATCTGAAAAATAGGAGGGAAATACTGTAAATATTGTCCACCTCAAAGAATTGTTGTGAGGATTAAATGACATGCTATCAGCAAGTAAACACTCTTGATACTTGATAACCTTCATTCTCGTTTAAATAAATAGTTAAGGTGAAATTAGTTCTGGAGAAGGCTTTGCCTGACAAGTATCACCATGACCCCAACCAAGCCTGACCTGCAGAGTGCAATGGAGTGAGATTGAGCCTTTCTCCACCTCCAGTCTTGGTGCCAAGGATGAGCTGGTCTGAGGAGGAATGTGCAGAGGCTGCATAGAGTTTGTGCTCACGGATAAATCTCACCCTGGCACTGGCTTCTTCTACAGAGTGTGGGTGTGAGCTGGGGGGAGGTAAACACATTCAGCAGCAGATAGCAGTGATGGCTGGGAGTTGGAGTATCATCAGCCATGCCCAGAAGTGCATGAAGGTGCCAGTGGGTTGGGAAGTATTGGTACTAAGGGTACTGATAGCTGTGGAAAGGATTTCTGATAAATAATGGCTAATGTCAGAATGTTAATTATAGTAGAACTAAAGCGACATTCATTGTTTATCCAAATTAAAATTTAACCGAGTTACCTTGATTTTTCACTTGCAATCTTCCAGGGTTAATCTTGGAGCCAGGATAAGAAATGAAGAACCATAGGAAAAACACTGAAGAGGGGCCAAAGGTAGAGCATTTGCCTTGCATGCAGAAGGTCGGTGGTTCAAATCCCGGCATTCCATATGATCCCCTATACCTGCCAGGAGCAATTTCTGAGCATAGAGTCAGGAGGAACCCCTGAGTGCTGCCAGGTGTGACCCAAACCCCCCCCCCAAAATAAAAATTAAAAAAAAATAAAGTTTTTTGAAAAACAAAACAAAACACTGAAGAACATTCTGATGTGACTTTTAATGACAGGAGTCTCTGAGTGCATTCAGACAACTGAGTTCTGGACCTGGCTCTACCTCTGAATTCTAATCTAGGCTGCCTGTCAAACATAGAGCTTCAGGGACAGGAAATATAACATGTGTTCAGTCCCAAAATGTCCCCACCAAGAGTAATCCCTGAGCACGAAGTCAAGAGTAAGCCCTGCAGGCCAGAGTGATAGCATAGCAATAGGGCATATGCCTTGCATGCAGACAACCCAGGACAGACCTGGGTTTAATCCTTTGCATCCCTCAAGCCTGGCAGGAGTGATTACTGAGCACAGATCCAGGAGTAATCTCTGAGTACTGCTGGGTGTGACCCAAAACAGAATAAACAATCAACTAAACCCAAAACAAACAAAATAAAAGAGTAAGACCTAAGTGCTACCTGGTTTGGTTCAAAAACTCAGAAAATATAGACTTTCCTTCCTTTTTGTAAGATGTATACAATGCTCCATACCTGCTCCCTCAATGTTTAGCTGCAGGGCTGTGTGCTGACCTTCCTGGATCCCCTCTGATAGGAAGGCTGTGTGTGGAGGGGCATATTCTTAAGTGACCCTTGTTAGGTGAGGAGGTGCACTTTGGAGCTGCAAAGACACATAAGGGCTAAAAGTTAAGAGCACCAGGTAGGGAGAAAAATTCTGTTCTGCATGTAGCTCAGGGTGGACAAGTGAGAGGCCTAGAGAGTCAAACCTTCTGAAAAGAATATTTTGTTTATTTTTATAAATCCAACTGTCAGTTCAGATCAGGCAGGTAACCTGGCACCCAGAAACTTCTTTGTCATGGCACAAAGGGCAAGGTATAGGAAGTCAGGCCTAAGAGAGTCTAGAAAAATGTTCTTTTCTAAAGATATAAGCAGAGACAGATTAGTATGGACAAGAACCCTGCCTGGAATAGAGTCCTCCTGCTTCAGCCACAGGCCAAGGCACAGCCTTGAAAAATCTTAGTCAAGATCTCCTTAAATCAATTGTCATGGTTGGTGGGTCACCCTTCAGGGCTTGGGTCATGGGTACTCTGAAAGTCTGGGGCTTCCATTTCAGTGCAAGGGGAAGGGGGAATGGGGCTGAAACCAGAAGGAGATTGCTTGTGCTTGTCGCCTCTGTGGACAAGAGTTCTTTTCCTTCTTTTCTCTTCCTACTCTCAATGCTCTCAATGCTCAATGCTCTCTCCATCCCATTCCCAGTTTCTGTTTCTTCCAGCTTCCAAACCCCAGTGCCTTTGATTCCCACAGGATCAGTTGTTCTGTAGAGCAGAGATCAGAGAGGGTGACCTTTCCCATCCTTTCTGTTTGAGTCCAGTGACCCTGCCTAAGAGCTCTGCTCTCTTAGATGATGGGTGTTAGGGACCGGCTGCCAAATTGAGAAGTGGAGTGGGAAATTCAATGGAGCGGGACTTTTTATTTATTTCTAATAGGAAGTTAGGAATTACCCCAGAGCCCTGGCTGTGTTTTCAGCTGATGGCTTGTGTTCAGCCAGTGATAAAAGTGCCCCCACTGACTTCTACATCCCCTGCCACCTGTTTTATTGATAGCAACTGTAGATGACAGAGCCTGACTTCCTGTCCATTTAGCTCTGCTCTACAGTCCTTGCTTGACTAACATCAAGTAACCAGTGCCCAAAGTTTTCAGATGACTCCCAAAAAATGCGCTCCCTGGAGGCAGAAATGTCAAGGAAGTTGCCTATGTGCATGAATGACATATCTGGAGACAGCTCAGTGGATCAGCAGTGGGGGGTGGTGGTTGGGCTCTGGATGCCATCCACCCATGGCGACTGCCCCATGGCAGCAGCAATGATAACAGAACCTGAACTAAGACAGCTGCTTGGTAAGAATATGCTAAATGATAACAGCTGATACCATTGTTAATTCTTAATACCATGGTGAAGACACCTCAGTGTCATGTAAAGGTTATCTGCATGTGACAGACAAGGTTGATTTGAAGGATCTCTCTGATTTCTGTCAACTCTGTGGAGAACATATTTAAACTCTCTGTGCTTAATCTCTTCATCAGTTAAGTGGAGATAATGAAAGGCTTGCTTTATAAAACTGTTACTTGTGCTAACTAAGCTTCATAAAACACAATGCCTTGCACACCGTAAGCAATCAAGAGCGGACAAATTTATAAATTTTCATCTCCATAATAAAACTACAAGTAGGGGCCAGAGAGATAGCACAGTGGCAGGGCGTTTGCCTTGCACGCGGCCAATCCAGGTCAGACAGTGGTTCAAATCCTAGCATCCCATATGGCCCCCCCCATGCCTTCTAGGAGCTATTTCTGAGCCCAGAGCCAGGAGTAACTCCTGAGTACTGCTGGGTATGACCCCTCTCCCTCCAAAATACTACTACTACTACTACTACTACTACTACTACTACTACTACTACTACAAGTAAAGCATATTGGCAGATTATAATATCTAACTTCAAAATGATTAGTAACTTGTCCAAGAAACACATGGTAAGTGCTGGAGCCCTGAGTTAAATTAAAACCCAGGTACTGAACACCATCATGAGACTGTATGTAGCGTGGACAGGAGAACGGAGATGTGTCTTAGTCTGGCAGTTCTGTCATATCTTATTTCAAAGATGTCTCCCCATGAGTTGACACATGGCATTGGACAGAGGGAAGAGGGAGGCACAATTGCCAGAGGTAAGATAACTTTTGGGGGAAAATGGTAATGGTGATAGTGGAAAGAACAAGGGACATTAGACTAGCTCCATTCATCCATACACTGGAATCCAGAGAGCTTTTCAGAGTGAAAGTTTAGCAAGCCAAGTTGCTCCATGCCACTACTCAACTTTGGCCTTTCATACTCTTAGAAAGATCCTAGAAAATTATTATTTAAGATTTAAAGCCAAAGGTGTTCTTGACAAAGTGTTAATGACTTCTAATAATCTCCCAAATCTTCTAAGAGTTTGGCATGTGGGCTATGATTGAAACCCTTTCCCTAGGGGAACCTGTAAGCTTCTCACCATCTGCCAGGCTTATTTTTCTCTAACTAGCTTGAGTGCTTTGGCCTTTAAATGGAATTTATACCAATTAGAAGCACTTTTCCATCTCCCTGGATTCCCTCTCTGTCATCCACTTTTAGCGAAAGAAACTCTTCCCAAACTGAATCAGCCAGAAAATAAAATAGCCAGTACTGAACAAACTCTTGTGTTTAAAAACACTGACAAAGCCTTCCTAGGCTTCTGCTGAGGTACATTATTTTATAAATTGAAACAGGGAGCTATTTTTGTAAGCTTAACTATTTAGAAAACAAATTAACAACAGAGCCCACATATAACTATTTCAGAAATGCTCCCACACAGAAAAGAAATCTTTTTGCTAAAATGCCAGCATAGAAAGAAGACAATTGAAGAAAAGAGTACTTGTTGAAATGTCACCAATGTCAAGTGGAATTGGAAAGGAAATGAATATCCTACTTAACCCACAATCCATTTTTTCAAATGACTCCTTTTTTAAAAATAAAATATATATATAACCTATTTTAGTCAGTCAAATGTACATAACTATAGGCTTTCAAGTTTCTTTATGAAAACATAGTGAAAATTATTTGATCCTTTTTGGGTGATGTTGAATTAAAAAGTCAAGATTATTGGATTTGGTAACAAAAGTTCATACAAATGTTAATTTTGTTAGTTATTGCTATCAAGTCACCCTAAAACATAGAAACGTATGATAACACCACTATTTATTGTCATTTACAACTTTCATAAATCAGAAATTTGGTTCCAGCTCAGAGTTTCACATGAGATTATAGCAGATATACACAATAGGGCTACTGTACCTGTTTCAAAGCATATGTGTGTGTGTGTGTGTGTGTGTGTGTGTGTGTGTGTGTGCGAGTTTGTGTGTGGTGTGTGCCAGGGATCAAACCCAGGGCATTACATATGAGAGGCAAGTGTTTTGTTGCTGAGCCCCTGGCCCCTGGGCCACAATATCTGAGGGGCCTGGATAAAGAAGACAGAATTCCCGAGACCACACAAGAGGCAGTTCTCATGGGTACCAGACCAAGAAGCTGGAATAAACAGCCTCTTCAACTTTCAGCCTGTGCCACATCTTCCTTTCTTCTTGTCTATCACCCCACAGAACCTTCTGCTTCCAGTTCTAGACATGTAAGAATTTAAATCCAGATAGCACAGTCACAATCGCCTATTTCAATTCCAAATGTCTCTGGGGATCATGTGTGAAAACAATGTGTTTCTTCTCTTCAACCAATCTCTTTAGGAACAAGCCATACCTTATTTCCAGCTGCCCAGGACCCACATGAAATCTGTCATACAGAAATTCCTTCTGAAAATTGATTGGTGTTTCACTGACTCAGAATCATTTTCCCTCTCTGGACTCAGTTTTCTCATTTGTATTACAGAGGCTGATTTTTACATCACTGGCCACTTTGTCTAATATGGAGACTCCCCTGGGGGAATGAGGTGTCCTGGCAGGAGATATCCCCATCAATGCCAGGAAATACCTCCTTTCCCCTTGGGGTAAGAGCTCATTGTTGCTGTTCCAGGGAAGAGGAGAGTGCCACAATAGATCCTCAGAAGGTATGGTTGGAGGAGGAACAACATTAATGTCCATCACAGAGTTCTGACTTTGAGCCGAGATCATTTCCCTTAATTGCAAAGAGAAAGGGAAAGAAGGAAGACAATTCATGACCAAGAGACCCCTTCATTCTATAAATCCATTAACCCTATTGATAACACCCTTTGTGCCCCACTGCCAACATAGCAGACCTCAGACTTCATCTGTATTCAAGGCTGCAAACTCCACTTCCTCCTTGGACAATAATGCTTTGTAGAGAGTATGTTGGCAGTGGCCAGTTCTGGTCTCGGGAGTCACTCCTAGAAGTGCTTTGCGATTGAGGTTGGATGCATGTAAAATTTTTTAACTCCCAAATTATCTTTCCAACACTAGAGATGGGTTTTCTTTTCCTGTGTACATCCTTTGCCTCAGGTCTTCTCTGCCATGCAAAAGGCTGGCATTCCTCCACCCCCAAAGACCTCTCAAACTGAGATGCAAGTTATTTTGGAGATTATGTTACAAAGGGGCACTTGAAATGAATACCATTTCATAATGCATCTTAGAAAATCATGCCATGTCATTTAAAATAAAACCATGTTATCTTCTAGGGAATGGGAAAGAGACTCCACATTCATTCACTATGTCTTCTTGGAGCCATTTGATACAACAAGTCATGCAGGAGAGAAAACTGAGCCCAGGGAAAATGCAAATATCAGAAGGTCCCCTTCTGGGTCAGTGAGCTCATACCCTATACACAGGTGCATAGTCCTATCATCAGCTCTCTGGAAAGACCCCCTGAAGTTGCCTATAATAAAGCCTATTGCTTGAGCACACATCTCTGCAGGAGGTGCCTCACAAAATTCCGTTCACTGAAGTATATCCAATAAGGCCTCTCATTGTTCAGAGATGAACCCTCTAGGCAGCATTTCCTCTGAGCCCATCTAAGAATGCTCTGAACAGGTGGTATTTTCCTAGCAAAGGCCTCTGTTTGGGAAATGTGGGGCTAGAGTTGGGAGCAATCCATTTCTAGGAAGTACAGACAAGCCCATTCTTACCAAATTACTCCTGAGTACACTTACCTTATTATTTGTCTGTGAAGTGAATGGGTATTTATTTAATGCATCTCTTTGTAGAGATATTGCCTGTCATCTCTGTCTACACGGTTGTCGATTTCTGAGAAAGGAGGGTTAAAGTTAGTGTTGGCAACAGGACAAATGTTACCTAAAAGGGTGGGGAGGGGCATGGTGATAAAGAGTTGGTGGGCAGGGAGAAGATAAAGCAGGGCAGGGGAAATCCACAGCTCTAATCCAGAGTAGTTTCTTAACCCAGTTCTCAGACTGGTGAGCAAGCTATAGTTCAAACCCTCCTCCCCACTCTGTTATAGCCTTCCCCTTCCTTTCTGTGTTCTTGCTTCCTCCTCGTAAGACTCCCTACCCAGGGAAGCAGCATCATGAACCCACTTTAGAAATGAGAAAGGCTAAAGCCTTAGAGTATGATGAGGGTCTTAGTTACATAAAAACTAATTGCAGGGCCCAGAGAGATAGCACAGCGGTGCTTGCCTTGCAAGCAGCCGATCCAGAAACTAAGGTGGTTGGTTCGAATCCCGGTGTCCCATATGGTCCCCCGTGCCTGCCAGGAGCTATTTCTGAGCAGACAGCCAGGAGTAACCCCTGAGCACTGCCAGGTGTGACCCAAAAACCAAAAAAAAAAAAACAAAAAACAAAAACCAAAAAACTAATTGCAAAATCACGTCTCAATGGCTCTGTGCTAGGTCAAGTATGAAGTCAGAGAATTTATTCATTTTAGTCCTTGCCTTTGCTTTGGGTGTCTATGCAATAGACTCACCTGTCTCAGGGGTGAGAGCACTGAGAAGCCCACCCAGCTACTCTGGGGATGGCCCTGTAAATGAATCACAGGAGTGTATAGGAGAGATGAGGTATTCTCTTGAATCACAGACTATAGACCCCCCAAGTGGTGTTTGTTGAAGAGTTTAGCTCTTCTGCATGCCAGGAAAGCAGAGTTTGGAAAGAGCTGCTACAGGAAATTGGGAGGTTCCTGGGCCACCTCTCTTGAAGGTTCCTTGGTTTCCTGGGGGAGAATGGTTGGTGATCATAAAGGGAGCCAAGCCTGTAGCAACAGATACCTGCGTTTTTGCTCCTGCAGAGCCCCCGCCCCCACCCTGTCCTGTCTTCCCCAATCCTGTGCTCTCAGACTTCACTCACTCACTGACTTAGGGCTTCCATTAAATGGGATGTTCAGCTAGATTCGAGGGATTTCATGCCTTCCCACAAGGACTCCCCTAAGGAAGATGTTGACATAGTGTTTATGAGAGAAAGTGATTTGTTCCAACAGCTGCCTGTTTTCTCTTCCCCCTTCCAGGCCTTCTCCATCTTGACTTTGAAATAGGTCAAGACACATTTCTTTCTCAACTAAATTATCTCCGGGGAACTGTAGCTAGAGATCAGGCACATACTTGTCTGCCCAAAAGGCAGGTACACCTGGCTAGATGACTGGGGTCTCAGGGGAGAGGGTCAGAGCTCTATGTGATGTGGTGATGGTGATGATTGTTTTCCCACAAAGAGACTCTTTCATAAAACCTGGATAAAAGGGGTTCTAGGGGAACCACAGTCAGCAGAGAGGAAATGTCCCTCAGCAGGAGACTGAACATGAAGGCAAAGAGGAGAGTAATCATGGCTGGGTTATACCCATAGGGGTTGGCAGATGCCACCTCTGTGTGCCTCTAAGAACTTAGGCACTTTAGTAGCAAAATATTTCAGCCTGAAGAAATACACAGGTTGGGCTATGGCCTCCGTGTTCCAGAACTGCTTTGTCACAGTTTGTCCTAACTATTCAAAAGAAATCTGAGTATTGACTTCTTGGATTGGTATGTTTAGAACAAATGAAAAGCAGATGATAAAGCTGCATTGATCTCGGGGCCAGAGAGATAGCATGGAGGTAAGGTGTTTGCCTTTCATGCAGGAGGTCATCGGTTCGAATCCTGGCGCCCCATATGGTCCCCCGTGCCTGCCAGGAGCAATTTCTGAGCCTGGAGCCAGGAATAACCCCTGAGCACTGCCGGGTGTGACCCAAAAACCACAAAAAAAAAAAAAAAAAAAAAAAAAAAGCTGCATTGATCTCTTTCTCACCTATCACTATCTTTCCCCCTAGGCTCAATCCTTTCTATATTCAACAAAATCAAATAAACATTCAATATGACTTATTGGATGAGAGGCAGAGAAAGAATTCAGGGTATTCATGGTCTCTGTTCCAACCCTGTATGTATGTATAGGGGAGGGAGGTCTTCCTCTCTTCTTTTTTGGTTTCCACATCTAAGAAGTGAGGATTTTCACACATTTTTCTCCTGGGCATGTTTCTGAAGATAAAAGATCATGTAAGTGAAAGTGCAGACAGTTCTTCAAAATTTTTATTCACTAGTATGTGGTTTTCATTTACTTTGGCTTCAGGGTCACATCTGGTGGTATTCAGGGATTACTCCTAGCTCTGTGCTCAGGGATCACTCCTGGTATTGCTCAGGGAACCTTTTGGGGTGCCAGGGATTAAACCCAGCATGCAAGATATCTAGTCAAGCCTTTATGGAAAACAATATGGAGATTCCTCAAGAAACTGGAAATTGAGCTCCCATCTGATTCAGCTATATCACTACTAGAGATATACCCTAGGAACACAAAAATACAATTAAAAAATCCCTTCCTCACACCTATATTCATTGCAGCACCATTTACAATAGCCAGACTCTGGAAACATCCAAGATGCCCTTCAACAGATGAATGGCTAAAGAAACTGTGGTACATATACATAATGGAATATTACGCAGTCGTCAGGAGAGATGAAGTCATGAAATTTTTCTATAGATGGATGTACATGGAATCTATTATGCTGAGTGAAATAAGTCAGAGGGAGATAGACACAGAATAGTCTCACTCATTTATGGGTTTTAAGAAAAATAAAAGACATTTTTGTAGTAATTCTCAGAGACAATAGAGATGAGGGCTGGAAAGTCTAGCTTCCGATATGAAGCTCACCACAAAGAGTGGTGAGCACAGTTAGAGAAATAACTACACTGACAACTAACATAACAATATGAATGAATGAGGGAAGAAAAAAGCTTGTCTCAAATACAGGTGAAGGGTGGTTGGGTAGGGAAGTGGGAGATTTGGGGAAATGGTGATGGGAATGTTGCACTAGTGAAGGGGGGTGTTCTTTATTTGACTGAAATCCAACTACAATCATGTTTGTAATCAAAGTGTTTAAATAAAGATATTAAAAAAATACTATGGGAAGGCTGCACTGGTGAAGGGGATTGTTCTTTTTTATAACTGAAACCCAACTACAAACATGTTTGTAATCATGGTGCTTAAATAAAGATATTTTTTTTAAAAAAAGATACACATATCTAATAATAAAAAATAGTAAAAAAAAAAAAAAGCATGCAAGACAAGTGTCCACCAACTATATAATGACTCCAGCCTTCTCATATGTGGCATTTATGTGAGTTTAAGAGGTTAGTCCTCAGAGTGATAAGAAACATCTTTAATATATAATTCAACAGAGGTTTGATGTTTTGGGAGGGAAGAGGACTCCCTGAAAGAAGCATCTGTTCTTGGGTTTGCAAACATGTTGAGCCAGACAATCTTGAGAGCCTACAGCTAAGGAGCATGGCAGGAGTGTTCAAAAGATGGTGGTAGCAGTGATACCCTCTCCCCTGGTCCCAGAGGAGCCTGAATCTTGTATCCTTCCTCTCTCAGAAAATCCAGAGTTCCATAGTCCAGGAAGAGAAGCTCCAGGCCAATTTACTGCATGATTAGGCAGGCTTCAGTCCCTGTTTCCTCTCCCAACCCACACACTCATCCGCTCTTTCAGGATATTTTATGCAGGGAACTTCAGCAAACACCTGATGTAAAGTAGAAATGTTCAATGTTCATAATCCCTTAAGGATGAGAGCTTCATGGGTGGCTTAGAGTCCTGTAAAGAATGCTAATTCAGCTTCCTGAACAGAAATTTTCTCAGCGTGGCAGAAAGGGAGAGGCCACTGATGATGTGGTTCCCCCACAATCCATGGGCATCCTTGGGGAACACAGGGTTTGCTCAGTACTTTCTCCTACAAACAGATGCAAAATGCTCTAGGCTCAAACTCCAAATCCACACCCTTCTTTCACCACTCTTGAGCTTTGACTTTCTTTTTCTTTGTTTTGAAGCACAAACTACATTCTCTGTCCACTCCCAAGTCCCCTTATTCTACTATTCCTTCTCATATGCCCCAATTGCCATCTCCCAGGCTTTAGACCACCTCATTGTCCCATCCAGGGTTTAGATGGTTCTGCTTAGGGAACAGTCACTGACGTGTACTGTTCTCAGCCTCAATCTCCAGATTTCTAGTCCTTCTTTTTTTTTTCCTCTAACCCCTACCTCAGCATTTGGCAAGGGTCCTAGTCTGGATAATCTTTGTTTTTCATTCCTTTTGTTTGTTTTGTTTGGTTGTTTTGGGGGCACACTTGGTAATGCTCAGAGCATACTCCTGGCATTGCACTCAGGAGTCACTTCTGGCAGTGGGTGCTCAAGGAGCCATATGAGGTGCTGAGTTTCAAACCTGAATTGGCTATGTGCAAAGCAAGAGCCTTACTAAACTATCTTTCTGGCCCCATTTCTCTGCATTTTAATTGGTGGGTCTTTAATATTCCTTATACCAGACTAGCCTCACTGAGCAGCTGCCTTCTGTTGGAGAATTCTCTACTTGAAGGGTATAGGTATTAAATAAAAAGTCTAGTACACTTTTTGCCAACTTCTTTTGAAACTAGGTTATAGGCATGTGACCTCAGCTCTGGCAAACTTAGGCACCTGCCATCCACATTTGAGTGGGGAAAATAGGTTTCAAAAAGCATGTTCTGAGGGGTTCCATTCTGATACGAACAGATGCTGCTGTGTCCAGCTTCTAGAAATAAGGTTCAGTGTTTCATGGTACAGACTGGGGTTGGTGCCAGATATTGCTGTAGCTAGATGGATCTGTCTTCCTCATAGCATCACTTTTGTAGGCCTTGTTGTCATCTCACCATTATATGTTGAGTGAACCTCCAGATACTCTTGTTTCCTCCCATGCCCCAGTGCTATCCATTAATCGATAATCTCACTAGCTTTCACCAGAACTATCTAAAACAGCTCCCTTGGGACCAGAGCAGCCATATAGTAGATCAGCTATGTGCAAAGGTAACTCCCTATCATCATATATGGTCCTGAATTCCCATCAGGAGTGATCTCTGAGCACAGAGCCAGGAATTAGGCCTAGTTATATACGAATATAACCCCTTAAACAAACAACCTAAAGAAACCAGCCCTCTAACGAGTGTTCCTGTCATTAGCTCACCCCTTTCCATTTAATTTACACTGCAAATCAAAGTGTATGGCAGCAGCACTGATTTCAGAAGTTTCTAGGGAAACCTATAAGTCTAACATACAACTGTAGTGATGTCTACGTCTTCTTATGTTATAGTTTCTGTGTACTGCTTTGATTAGAACATCTGCTCTGGGACTGGAGAGATAATACAGTGGATAGGGCACTGCATTGCTTGTTGCTGACTTGGGTTCAACCTCCTGGCATCCCATTTGGTTCCCTGAGCACCACCAAGTATAATTCCTAAGTGTGGAATCATGAGTAACCCCTGAACATTGCCAATTGTGGTTAAAAACAAAAACAAGAAAACATAGCTTCAGCTCTTATTGGTGTACTTGGCACCTTCTCCTGTCTTTTTCTCTGCATGCCCCCACCTTTTTTGGTTTCAAATGATCATAGATAATATCTCATCTATTATTAAGCCAAATTTCTTGAGAAACTTTTAGAATAAATTGCAGTGTTTATTTTCCAGAGGAAAACAGGCATGGAATTATTTTTAATGGTTAGATAGTTCACCGGGTTATAATTTACAAGTGTACTAAATTCTAGCTGAAGTACACAGTGGTGTATGTGTGTGTGTTTATCTATTTCATCAGACTAGCACTAGAGAATTAGTTAGGAAGACATCACATTGATGCTCTGTATCAAGCTTTAAAAATATTTTGATCTTCATTCCTTCTTTGATTCTTGTTAATGCCTTAGAGGTGGCCAGAGTCATGATGGATTACTGCTCTGGTTTTATAAACAAGGAAATGGAAGTCTATGAACCCAGAGACTCTATCTCCTCATCGGGTACTCTTTTCTCCGCACAACACTGACCCCAAATATGGCAGCCTTTTCAAGGAAATGTTTTCCTAAGAGGGCTCATGACCTGAGGCCTTAAGGAAGGGCAAAGGATGAACGATATAGAAACAAAGCCAGACTTAAGCTTCAGAAGATTTGACATTGATCATTCACCCCCGAACCTTGGATACCATCTATGGAAATAACCAGGTTTTCTACACCATCACCAGCAATCGAACTTCTACCAGGGAAGGGCCTACTGCTGCCCTGGTATCCACTTATTCCAGAGAGAGTTCTTATGTCACCCTGACTACTTGGTAACAGCAACAACTTACTTTCAAGGCAGGGTTCTCTGCATTGCCACCTAATGGTGAAATGAAACCAAAAGATACTTCATGTCGCCCTGACTCGACATAGGATTTGTACAGAAACCAGGATCTCTAACTACAGAAATCTGACAGCAACAACCGTGATTGTAAAGAGCTTTTACTGGGACCCCAGAGAAAGACTTTGGGATTGGACACCCTAGTATGCCTGGAACCTGAAGTTGGTCTTTTGCCAGAATACTTCATAAGTAAGGTCTCCCTGTTTTGGGGCCAAAGGTTTTTCCTTTCTATTTCTTCCATATTTTGCTGTACCTATACAAATAGCAACAACTGCCACACACATACTTTTTTTTATTGTAAGAATTTATTCAAGACAAAATTAATTAACATGAGGTAAACTAACATAACATAATATAGTAACATAACGTAACATGTAATATATTAATATACTATAATAATACATGTAAGTTAAAGAAAGTTTCTGATTAAAACACAATTTTTTTTCATAATGGCTTACATATCTTTCACAGTAGTATTTTAGGTACATATTAACATTGAATCAGGGGAATACCCATCACCAAATATGTCCTCCCTCCATCCCAATTCCCTTTCTACAACTCATATAACTCATCGTCACCCCCCGGGCTGCTAGAGTAGGTGGACCCCTCTTTGTCTGGCTTACTATTAATGATCATATATCTGTTTGGTCCTGGAACCCTCCTTTGTTTCGCCCTCTATTTAAGAGGCAGAGCTAGATAAATCAAGGCATGTGGTTTTGTTTGAAGGAAAGAAAAGCAATAGATTGGGGTACATAATAAGAGAAAAAAAAAAGAAGTCAAATACGCTGAAAATGGGCGGAGTCCCTCTAGAGGCTTCCAACCTCAGTTTGAGAGAGGATGTGAAAAAGGTAATTGAGTGCTCGCTTCGGCAGCACATATACTAAAATTGGAACGATACAGAGAAGATTAGCATAGCCCCTGCACAAGGATGACATGCAAATTCGTGAAGTGTTCCATATTTTAAAAAAAAAGGTAATTGAAACACCACAAAAATACAGAAAGAAATATCAAATTAAATAACCAGTGAGCACTACAGCAATAAAGACAAGCACCACACAATAGTCTGGGTTCTGAAATCAAATCATGCTCGAGTGCAAAAAGAAAGAGAAAGATAAGATAAAATAAAATAAAATAAAATAATATTGGAGGGCCCGGAGAGGTAGCACAGTGGTGTTTGCCTTGCAAGCAGTCGATCCAGAACCTAAGGTGGTTGGTTCGAATCCCGGTGTCCCATATGGTCCCCCGTGCCTGCCAGGAGCTATTTCTGAGCAGACAGCCAGGAGTAACCCCTGAGCACCGCCGGGTGTGACCCAAAAACCAAAAAAAAAAAAATATAATAATAATAATAATAATATTGGAGACATCAACTTTAATCTCTACACCAAAATAAAGAGTCAAAAAAATCGATCAATCAATAAATAAATATGTGGGAAAATGATTGTTTTGTGCCCTTTTTTTTCCTTTTCTTTTTCCCCCTGCATAGGCACAGTAACTATTGGGGATATTATAGAGGGAATTCCCTTGGCCTTGGAGATATAGGGTTTCTCCATCTTTGAAGTATACTGTCATGGGATTAACTATAGACTCCTTGCATGATCATTTACTTTTCCCTTGTTGCTTTCGTGGTGTATGGAAGACTTCTGCTTTGTCTTGGATGGTAAAATCAGACCTCTGTATCTAGAGATCTTGGTGGCTGTGCAACTCAAGGAATGGAGCTTATGATGGAGTCTTTCTTTGTGTCTAGCAGTTATGCTTCTTCAGTGTCATTTTAATCCATCTTCTGTAGTTGGTGGTCTTGGTCATTATGTTGCTCCTAGGATGGAGCCTGGAATAAAGTCTTTTGTTATGTTTCCGGAAGACCCGTTCAGTTATGGTTGTCTCAGTCAGACCTCTGGAATTTGAGATCTTGTTTGTTGAACAGATCGTAGACCAAAAGCTAGGCTAGAGCTTTTTGTTGCTACTGTTGTTGTTGTTGGTCCCTGGATCCGTACTGTCCAGTCTTGGTTGCAACAACCAGTCATCTGTATATAGTGATCTTGGCTTTTGCACAGATCAAAGGGTGACATGTTTTCTGATTTTGTCTTATCGATAGCTGATGAGGAAGGACAACTTGCTCTTAGATCAAGTTGTTCCCATTTCCTCATTGTCAGGTTATCAATTTAGAGCTGGTGCATGTTGGTGTCAGAGCAGCATTGTAAATGCCCTGGAGGGGATTTGGTTCCTAGAGCTGTAGTGGAGAACTCTGTCTGGGATCCAGGAGTCAAGGTTGGACGGTCAGTGTCTAGTTCTCTGGAGCCTAAGTTGTTTCCACATGACATACATTCAGGGTGGGAGATGTCCCTGTGTTGTAAACAAGTATGAGTTCTTATCCCTAGTAGATAAGAGCTTGCTTTTATACGTACAATTTCCCCTTTGTTTAATATGTCTTTGCAGGAGGAAGTGGTGCTACATTATATTGCTGGTGGATTTGAGGGGTGGAGAGAAAACAGACTCCCAAAAAAAACTAAGAATATATATGCTCACGCATATCTAAAGGAAAAAAAGTTTCTTTAAAAAAAAAAAAAGATTAAATAAAAGACGTAATTAAAGGGATAAAGTGGGGCCGGGAGAGATAGCATGGAGACTAGACGTCTGTCCTTCCTGTAGAAGGATGTTGGCTCAGATCCCCGGCATCCCATGTAGTACCCCATGCCCACCCATACTTTTTTTGTTTTGTTTTTGAGCCACACCCAGCGGTGCTCAGGGATTACTCCTGGCAGGCACGGGGGACCATATGGGACACTGGGATTCGAACTAACCACCTTAGGTCCTGGATCGGCAGCTTGCAAGCAAACACCGCTGTGCTATCTCTCCGGGCCCCCCACCCATACTTTTTTATTGTATTTTTTTATCTCTTATCTTAAAAAAAAAGAGATTACTAAACCTTCTGCTACTGTACTAATGATTTTATTGGAGATACAATAATTTTCACATATACACTTGCTACTGAACTTTTTCTTCTTTATTTTTTTTTCTTTTTTTTTAGTTTTCCTTTCTGTTTACTTTGGATTTTTTTGTTTTTGTTTTGTTTTTGGTCACACCCGGCAGCGCTCAGGGGTTACTCCTGGCTCTACACTCAGAAATCGCTCCTGGCAGGCTAGGGGGACCATAATGGACGCTGGGATTCAAACCACCATCCTTCTGCATGCAAGGCAACCCCCTACCTCCATGCTATCTCTTCGGCCCTTTCTTTTGATTTTTTTAATAACTTTTCTTTTTGTCATCTTGAAACAAATGTATTATGATTATGTCAAATATCTGATGCATTTTAATTAAATAAAAAAAGAAGCAAAACCAGAATCAAAGACCAATAAGAAGCACACTGGAAGCTATAGGAGACCAGCCAGCAGATAGTCCTCATGAGGGAATAAAGTGGAGGGAGGGTGACAATGGTGGATAGCTGGTTACAAGAGACCTTGTTATCTGTGCTCAAAATGGGAGAGTTATTAAGGTTGAGCAGTGATATGAAGGAGTTTTTTATTCAGTGGTGCTGATGGGTGAACAGAAAGCCTGAGGGTTGCAAATTCAGTGTAGATTCAATGTTGGAGCCCAAGGGTGTAGTCTTGCTCAGGAGGAATGTGAAGCTCCAGGCCTGCATCCAGTCATGTTGTGGGAACAATGTGATGCCTGGGATCAAAGCCAGGTCAGGTACAATCTATACCTGTACCCTTTCAAATGAAGTATTCATTTACTTTCTATTATTTTTTAAACAAATTCAGTTGGATTTGTGGGTAGAAATATGGAAAAAAAAACTTTCCCCAAGAAGATCAGAAAAGCTTCAGTGGTACCTGTATGGTGCTAGTGAGTATGCTGTCTTAGGTTAGGTTTATGTTAAGTTTTCTTCTTTCCATATATGTATATATATATATGTATATATATAATTAGAGATAATGATGTATTTCAACATATGTAATAGAAATTTTATAAATGATGATTCTATAGGATAACTATTCTATCTAGTGCCCAATGAGATAATTTGTGGACCAAATTTAGTATCAGTGATCAAAATTTCTTCGGAGATTATTGCATATTATTTTTGTTTGTTTGTTTGTTTTTTGTTTTGGGGTCACATCTGGCAGCGCTCAGGGGTTACTCCTGGCTCTAAGCTCAGAAATCACTCCTGGCATGCTTGAGGGACCATATGGGATGCCAAATTCGAACCACTGTCCCATGCAAGGCAAACACCCTCCTTCCATGCTATCTCTGCCCACTCCTGTTCTATTTTTTCTCCTGTTATGCCCATAAGTCTAGCCTTATTTGATCTAGTGTTGTATAAGAAGCTCAGTTTGTCCTGTCTAGAAAGTTCTCTTACTCAGTTTTCACACTGCCTTTGACAAGTGGGAAGAGAGGTAACACAACCAATTCTACTTGTCTGGCTCTTTGTCCCAGATCTACAGTTGAACTGGGGTATCCAGTGACAGGATTAGTGTTTTCAACTTTTTTTGTTTCCTTGGACATCCCAGTCTAATGTGGGATACAACAAACAGGAAGAAATGATTACTTGACTCATCATCATGATAGCCTCATGGTATTTATTATATTTTTGTTTGTTTGTTTTAGGGGGTCCCGGTAGCACTCAGGGGCTAGTCCTGGCTCTACACTCAGAAATCACTCCTGGCAGGGTCGAGGAACCATATGGGATGCCGGGATTCGAACCACCATCCTCCTGCATGCAAGGCAAATGCTCTGCCTCCATGCTATCTCTCCGGCCCTATTTAATATCTTTTTAAAAAACTTTCAGTAGTCATTAAGGTTAGAATAATAAGAGTATCTGTGTTGGCTGCTGATCATTGTACTAATCTTAGAGATATGCCATCCTGTCCTACTTTAGCAACAAAATGGACAAAAGTGAGGGAGGCAATTTTGTACTCAAGAAACATTCTGGTTCTCAAAATCCGTAGATTTATGGTTTTTTTTTTTTTTTTTTTTGGTTTTTGGTTTTTGAGTCACACCCAGCAGCACTCAGGGGTTACTCCTGATTCCTGACTCTACACTCAGAAATCGCTCCTGGCAAGATCGGGGTACCATATGGAATGCCGGGATTCAAACCACCAACCTTCTGTATCTCTCCGGCCCCGATTCATGTTTTTCTTAAACATTTTTTGTTGTTTTTGGGCCACACCTGGTGATGCTCAGGGGTTATTCCTAGCTATACACTCAGAAATTGCTCCTGGCTTTAGGGGACCATATGGGATGCCGGAGATTGAACTCCAGGTCTGTCCTGGGTCAGCCATGTACAAGACAAACACTCTACCACTGTGCTCTCACTTCAGCCCAGATTTATATTTATCTTAAGTTGTGCTTAGATTTATGTTTTCCTCAGCACTCCTTAGCTATTTTAATAGCCCTTGTTATTAAAATAAGTAATTTTCAATGTAAACCACAAATAAAGCAATAGCAAATGGACTCAGTTAATGAAATTGTCAGAATGGGTGTTCAACAGAGAAAAGACTAAACATTTCTCAAATCCTTAACTAGAAATTTACAGAAAATATTTAAAAGAAAATTCCGTTTCTAGAAATTCTTTTTTTTTCTTCTTCAGAAATCCAATTTTTCAAAAATTGATATCAGGAAAGTAAAATTTCAAAGGAGTCTTTCAGCAGGAAATTTCAATTTCAAGCTCATTGACAATAGACTGAAGGTAAAACTGTTGCATGTTCACTCACCAGATCAGGGCCTATGCATTACATAAAGCAAATTGTCTCTGAAAAAAGATAGTCATTTTAAATTCATAAAGAAATCTTTATTCCAGGAGTATCTTGCTTAAACGTGATCTTGGTTTTCTGGCTTTGCTTAAAATATTTCAGCTTAACAATATGTGATAAATGGTGGTTTTCTGGTTTTCTTATCTTAATATGAGGGGCCAAGATTGTTCTCAGAGGAATTTGTACTCCAATGGAGCAGAGACTTTCTTTCAAGTCTCCTTTGATACTTGGCAACAGACCAAGGAATCTAAAATGAGCTGCCTTTAGCATCCAGGTGTGGACTGAGTGGAAGCCAGTGAGTGTGCCCCAGGATATCCCAGTAAATGTGGAACTGGTAAATAGAAGTCTGGTCAAAATGCTTCGTACACTGAAACAACTACTCAGAATTACTTCCTTTTGCAAGGAAAAGAAAACCACCACTCTAAGGGTTGATAGAAGGCATCTTGTGTGTGTGTGTGTGTGTGTGTGTGTGTGTGTGTGTGTGTGTGTCTTTTGTAGAAACTGGAACCCAAGACCTCACACATGCAAGCTAAGTGTTCTGCCTCTGTTAATGAGGAACACCCCCAGTTCCTCATGCATCAGCACAAAGAATGAAGTGATTGGCCTCTCTGAGCCTATTTCCGCTTCTGCAAAATGGACCCATATGGCCGGCATTCCCCTCTCTCAAAGGCAGCATGAGGACTGAGAGAACTATCTTCAAAAAGCTCTAAGCATTATTGTTATTTTCTACCATAATTCATGTAGTTTTCTTTTAGGGGACTTTCCACTTTATTTAGATCCTGGGGCCCACTGCTACTAATGATTGGCCAGATGCTGGGGGCCTGGTCATTGGTTGCTCAGGACCCTATGATGCTGAGAAACACCAGGGCTGTACCTGTTAGTGCTCAGAGGCCCATATAGTACCAGAGATCAAACTTAGGGCCTTGCACATACAAGGCATGTGCTCCACCCCTTAGAGCTTTCTTCCTTGTCCACTTGGTGAAGATATTAAAACATATCTGCATATTCTTTAAAACTTTTACCATTCAAAAGTGCCCTTCAACAGAGGCCCATCTGGGCTCAATCCCTGGCAGGCACCCATTATAGTTCCCCAAGCTCTGCCAAGAATGATCGCTGAGCACAGGGCCAGGAGTAAGCCCTGAGCACTACTGGATATAGCCTGAAAACAACCACAAAAGTACCCTTCTCTTAAGTGCAGAGAGATAACCATAAAAACTTGCTTGTAGCCAATGAATGTAGTAAAGTTCTGAGGCCACATTGTAAAAGCATCCATCTATTTGTCTTGAGACACTTTGGAAGCAGCTGGGCATCATGTTGGAAACCCAACTCTCTGAGGATTCTGTGCTGTGTGAAACCTTTGGAGAGACTAGCTGTAGGCCCACTGCTCCACAGTCCCTCTCAAATCTCCTCAAGTTCCTCCTAGGCCTGGCACCACACATACTGCCTCTAGCACCCCACCACAGATAGAGCCAGTTTTTGACCCTTGCTATTGTGTCTCCATTGTGGAACAAAACTGGCTGTCCTAGCGGGACCTTTTCTCAATTCCTGACCCACAGAGTCTATGGATATAATAAAATATGTGGGTTTTGGGTTGTTTTGGTCATCAAACTTGTGCTATCTGCTATTCAGCAATGGTAACAGTATCCGTCACACATTCTCACAAAGACAGGCTGTGATAACTACAGGAACACCCAGGGCACACACAGGATCAAGCTCAGCAGAAGTGCTAATATTCTGTGTCACTGTGAGGAAGCCCATAATGAGAGGGGCTGATGATTTATTTACTCAAGCTTTATAGAGAGGAAGTGGCAAGGCCAGTCTGACACAGATCTGGCCTGAAATGGAGTCCTTCTGTCAGCCACACCTGGATTCTTCTGGGGGAATGGTGACATCTAAACAAGCAACACAAACCTCTGGAATTCAAGGGCCTTCCCAGGACATTCATTTTAGGTTTCTTTGGTTTCTCTAGTTCATCATTTTGCCAGTTAGTATACAATCTTTTTCTATCAAGAGAGGAAATAAAACCTCTTTATTTTCCTGACCAGCCAATGTTAGAGCTGACTAGTTTTCAAATGTGGCAGCCATTTTTCCTTCCTGAAAGTAGAACCAACTTTATAGCTTCACCCCAGAAGCCCTGATTTGACTAAGAAACCAATCTTTGTGTTTGTTTTTCCTTAGCAGTAAAGTAAAAAAAAAAAATTAATTCATTTATAGCAACTCACCCACACGTTCTCATCTCAAAGTGTTGTGTGATCCACTTACTTTTGATGCCATCGTTGACACACTTGGCTAAATTATCTAGAAGGTTCCTAACACACAGCTCTCTCAGCCTGTCTCTTGAGAGGAACTGTGATGCAGCTGCTGTCCTGGGAAGGTTTGCCCAGCCTCTAGTACAGGAAATGCACCCCACTTTTGGCCCTGTTACCCAAAGAACCTCTCAATCTGCAGATCCTTTCCAAAGACATACACCCCCCTATGAGTCTTTGAATTAACTGTGCTTAGGGCTGAAGAGATAGTATAGTAGGTTAATGTCATTTGCTTTATGCACAGCTGACCTAGCTTGATCCCCTAAGCCATATATGGTCCCCCAAGAACTACTATGAGTGATCCCTACTTGCAGAGCCAGGAGTAAGACCTGAGCTCTGCCAGATGTTCTCCTGTACTAGAAAAAATAACTGTGTCCATCTCAGTGGTAGACACCTGTGGTTCTACCTGGACTTTCCAGTGTAGACTCTGAGCTGTACCAGCTGTACCCTTTATTGGTCCAACCCTGCCTGAACTGCAAACTCTAGCTGGCAAGAGTCCCACCTCTTCAAAGGCAGACTGGAGTGAAATGAGACACTCACTCTTTCACTTAAGAGTGAAGCTGAGGGCTTCTCTGTAGTAAAATCCCTGCAGTAAAATCCACCCCAAAGAGGCATCTCCTCTTTCATGTGGTTAGAAGGTTCTCCAAAGGACTATGGCTAACCAGCTCACACCTGTGGTTTTGGGACTCTGGAGTTGATTTTCAGACACAATCAGTTCCAGTCAGCTTGGACTTGGTAGTTCTTCGAAAGCCACAGGCACTGGACATAGATGCTGAATTTCTTCCCTCAAAGGTGAAGACATTTGTCCTCAATTTTGGCCCTCACTTGGGCCCTCCAGGGTCCCCTAGCAGTAACCTGTTATCAATGAATGATAGCAAGGAGCTGAGATTTGAAGTAAGAGTGATTTATGCTTAGGTTTACCCCATGGCTCTCACTTTTTTTAAACTCAGGAAAAAGGATGGAGGAATGGTCCTCAAACTACGGCCCGCGGGCCACATATTGTATTTATTCCCATTTTGTTTCTTCACTTCTAAATAAGATATATGCAGTGTGCATAGAAATTTGTTCATAGGTTCGGGGGCCGGAGAGATAGCATGGAGGTAAGGCGTTTGCCTTTCATGCAGGAGGTCATCGGTTCAAATCCCAGCGCCCCATATGGTCCCCTGTGCCTGCCAGGAGCAATTTCTGAGCCTGGAGCCAGAAATAACCCCTGAGCACTGCCGGGTGTGACCCAAAAAAAACCACAAAAAAAAAAAAAAAAAGATAATAAAAAAAGAAATTTGTTCATAATTTTTGTTTTTACTATAATCTGGCCCTCCAACAGTCTGAAGGACAGTGAACTGGCCCCCTGTTTAAAAAGTTTGAGGACCCCTGAATGGTCTCTGAATCACTGCAGGGAGCAACCTCAAGCACCAAGTTAGGAGTAGCCCTTGAGTCCTATCAGCATGGCCCCACCCTCACCCCAAATGCTCCTTCAAGGTGTTCAGAGGGCTGGAATATGTGTTTTGCATGTGCAAGATCTATTTTCCACCCCCAGAATTACATGGTCCCCCAAAATTTCCAGGGAAGGGAATTCCTATGCATCAAGTCAAAAGTATTCCCTATGGGGCCGGAAAGATAGCACAATGGTAGGGCACTTGCCTTACACGTGGCTGACCTAGGATGGACCTTGGTTTGATTCCTGGTGTCCCATTTGGTCCCCCAAGCCAGGAGCGAGTTCTGAGCACATAGCCAGGAGTAATCCCTGAGCGGTCACTGGGTGTGGCCCAAAAACAAACAAACAAACAAACTAAAGTATTTCCTAGGTATTAATGGGTGTAGCCTAAAGGCAGCTCCACAGGGGCCCAGACAAATAGGGCTCGTGTCTTGCAAATGTACAGTCATGAACTCTAATGCCCAGTAGCCCACATTCACTAACTATGAACCTGTCAGCTCTGCTGCTGGAGAGTTCCAGATTTGCAAGTGGTTTTTGGCTCTAACACAGTCAGAGGTATGTGAGCACCACCAAGTACAAGGGGGAACCCTTGTAAGTACTACAACTAAAAGATGTGTGAATGAAGGAGACAGACCTCTGGCATGCATGTGTGTGAGTATCACAGCCACCCTCAGGGAACTTCACACTCAACTTGTGGGCTCTAATCAAGAGTGCTCATCCAATGAGCACTGTGAAAACATTATAGCTACTGGAGCACAAACCTCATGAGCACCACAATCAAAACTTCCCCCCTGGCAAGTACCCTGAAAAAAGTACTAACACCATAGCTAGGTCATCACAACACCAACATCAATGAAGGGAACATGAGGAAGATAAAAGTAGTAATTAAAGCCATTTTAAAATGAATTATTTGGTCCCCCGAGCCTGTTAGGAGTAATTTTTGAGCTCAGAGCAAGAGTAATCCCTCAGTGCTGCCAACTGTGCCCCCCCCCAAATAAAATGAATTATAAAAATATTTAATGAAAAGGACTGAAGCAATAATGTAGCAGAAAAGGCACTTGCCATGCACATGGCCAATCCAGGTTCAAACCCCAGCACCCTATATGGTCACCTAAGCACTCCTAGGAGTAAGCCCTAAATGTAGAGGTAGAAGTAAGCCTGGAGCACAGCCAGTGTGGCCCCAAAACAAAAACAATTTAATGAGGATTTTAAAATTAAAACATTCTCCATAGATTTGTCCCTTACACACACAGATACACATACATACATGCAAATGCACATGTACTCACATTCCCACACAAACACAGCCCTAACCTACAAACGTAGATCAGGTATTGGTTCTGTGAAAAAAATTGCTCCAAATAATGAGTCCTTCAGAAAGATAGAAAGAAGGGAGTGCCATGGCTGAGCCAAGAGCAGTACTCAAGACCAAGATCCTTTAGATGTGGCCTCCCCCAAAAGGAGAGAGACAGGATGAAAGGGCAAGAATCTGTAGTTGTGGTGTGCGTGTGACATAAGCAAAAGGCAGAAAACCTTTCATCATTTAATACTTCAAAAAGACATCTGATGAGAGGGACTTTTGTATCATTCACATGTTTGTTTCATATTCCACATCAGGGTTATCTAGAGTCACAGTGACTCCAGGGCACAGACCAGACCCAGTGGGAATCCCCTCAAAAGGGAGCCAGCCTGCAGCTGAAATTCTTCCTTCCATGAGTGGAGAAGAGGATTATATCCTTTGCCAATGTGGGATGGACAGAGAGCTGTCAATAACCAGGCAAAATGCATCTGATAGCTTTTCAGAGTTCTTAGGTGTGATGCTCTTTAGATTCAAAGAACTGAATTAATCTGTAATGTTATTCTGTCCTCCAGACTGAAGGCTTCTTCCCTTTGTGGGTGAGTTCCCTTGCTAGCATGCTTGCTTCTCTTCTACATGATGGCTGGAACAGAATGACCTGGATCTATTCATGGAATGTTCCTTCTTTTCTGAGGGGTGTTCCCAATTAGTGTCTATGGGACCTGGGACAATTCCCAGCAGTATTCAGGAAAATAGACCAAGTGGTTTGTTTTTATTGCCCATGGTATTGCTGACCACCAGGGACAACTCCAGCAGTGTTCCAGGGACTTTTGAGTCAGGAATGCAGGAGGCCAAGTGGTACCAG
Source organism: Suncus etruscus (assembly GCF_024139225.1). Taxonomy (NCBI): domain Eukaryota; kingdom Metazoa; phylum Chordata; class Mammalia; order Eulipotyphla; family Soricidae; genus Suncus; species Suncus etruscus. The sequence continues at coordinate 46,475,097 of NC_064851.1, forward strand.
GATTTAAACTGGTCGTTGCCTGCAAAGCAGTTGCCGGGGCCAATAGTAATAGTATATCTGGGAGGGTGTTTCCCTTGCACTCAACCAACAAGTTTTGCCCTTGACACCCCACATGGTCCCCCCACCCCCACCCCGGCCTTGCCAGGAGTGATCCCTGAGAGTAGAGCCAGGATTAATACCTAAGCATCACTAGTATTTTCCCAAAACAAAAACATAGCACTTACCTGGCTCTCCCCCACTCAAATTCACTCTTAACCCTTTTCCTTCTGTTCTGTCCCTGCAATACCAACCACAGATCTAATAACCATCCTTTAGAAACACAATATTATACAGAGTTTGTAACTTTCCACATGACTGCTGCAATTTTGGGAACTCTGAGAAGGGTAGAAGGGATAGGAAACTATGAAACAAATTAGTATCTTGTTTTTTCCAACTTCAGCTAAAATAGTTGTAACATGCATTTCAAAACGTTGTTTTTTTAAAATATGGAACGCTTCATGAATTTGCATGTCATCCTTGCGCAGGGGCCATGCTAATCTTCTCTGTATCGTTCCAATTTTAGTATATGTGCTGCTGAAGCGAGCACATTTCAAAACGTTTTAAACAAAACCTGAAGGGGCCATGACTAGTTCCTAATTAATTTATACAAAGGGTGTCTGTGTCCATAGTCTGGTCCCTCCCTCTAGAGATCATCTCAGCTTACTCCTATCTCTGTGCTCTTGGATGACTCCTGGTAGGGCTCTGAAGACCCTATGAGGTACCCTGGATCAAATCCAGGCTGGCTATGAGAGTGGAATATCTGCTGTACTATCTCTTGAGCTCCACTACAAAAAATAAAATTTAGGGCCCGGAGAGATAGCACAGCGGCGCTTGCCTTGCAAGCAGCCGATCCAGGACCAAAGGTGTTTGGTTCGAATCCCGGTGTCCCATATGGTCCCCGGTGCCTGCCAGGAGCTATTTCTGAGCAGACAGCCAGGAGTAACCCCTGAGCACCACCGGGTGTGGCCCAAAAACCAAAAATAAAATAAAGTAAAATTTAAGTTTAATAAATAAATATTTGAGAATTTTTAAAAAGTAGGTGACAACTCTCACCCCTGGCCCTGCCCAAGGGTGCAGAGGACAAGAAGCGTGGTCTCTAGAGTCTGCTCTTTTTTTCCACAGCCATTGCTTTGTCTACTGAGAGAATTACTCCACATTGCTTCTCTCATCCTCCAGCTCTCTTTGCTGACAGCAGAACAGTTCTCCCCAGGCCTGTGTCAGGGCTCAGTGCTGACAGCCTTCCTGTCATCCGGTGCCTTAGGCACATCCCTGCGGAGTAGACTCAGAGGCAGAGGCTACATGCACATGGCTTACAGGGTAGTGCTGTTGGAAATGACAGCTCCCAGGCATTGAGATCTGCCTGACCAGTGTATAGGAAACTCATGGAACTAAGGCTGAGTTGGCCCTTCCACGAGGTGTTGAATTAAGGGAAAAGAACAAGAGTGTGGTCCTGCTGCTTCTGCAGTTGTCCAAAGAGGATGGGCACTCCCATTAACTAAGGGCAACTCCATGAAAGAGCCCGCTACTGCTGCACTCAAGCAGCATGTTACACCCCAGGATGCAGGAGAAAGAGCACCTGTCCACAGGGAGTAACTGGTGGCACACATCAGCCATGGACATCTAGAGGGGATGGTGCTACAATTCCTGCTTCTCACTACGCCCCATCAGCCCTTGATCTCACTGTCAAGAAACAGGTGCAGAGCAGAGAATCCAGGGAACCTCACTATTGCTGGGGAAGAAGGAGCTGTGAACTATGGGCAGGGTAGGGAAGGGGGAACTGGCTCTCAGAAGAGGATCAACTGACCTCTGGCAGAAGAAATCCTCATCAACAATCTGACACCATGTTTAGAGTCAGAGAGAGGGTGCAAGTACCTAGGGCCCCAGTTCAAACCCCAATACCACATGGTCTCTTGAGTCCTGCCAGGTGTGGCCTAAAATAAAATTCTCCAAGCAGAGTTTATTTTCTCTGGGGAGAGCCTACTTTGAGCTTGGTGAGAGTAATTTTTGAAGCATGGCAGACTCATAAGAACCTTAAGGAGGAGAATGTCTAAGAAATGTTCTGAGAACTGACTAAAGCCAGGAGCCATGTCACCTATTTTTTTTTTCAATCATTTAAATAAGTATATCTCTTCTCTCCTAGCAAGTATCTTGAATTCACCAAAGTGCTTAACCAGGTCCTATTTGGTTTCCAGCTTTCTCGTCTCCCCCTGTTTCAGGACCATATCTTCCTTTTCTCCTCACAATGGAGGAGAACAGCCTGGGAGAGAAGTTATCTCCTGACACTTCCTGCCTTCCTCAAGAAAGAGGAAGAGGATGAGGCAGGAAAACTGCGGGACTGAGGGGCTGCGTGTTTCAGACAAGAACACTAGAGCGCAAAAAAAGTTAATGCTCCCCTCCACACCGACCACAACATAACATTGATGTAATACCAGTTTGTCATTATCTCCCAAAGTAACTGTACCAAGAATAGCTGATGCAACCCATAGCCTATGACACAGTTAGCTAGGTCCTGGCAAAAAAATTGAGAGTGTGACAAGGGTGAATATTGCCCCATTGGCTGGAAGGGGTTTTGCCATCAACAAAGAACCATCATGACAACAGGATAGAATGAAAGCCAGGCACCTGCATCATGCAGACAGAAATGGGTCCCCTCACTCTGACTTTTTCTCCCCTCCCTCCCTCTTCTCTCCTCTCTTCCGCCTCTCTCATCCCTCCATGACAAACAGAGTTGTTATCCCTGGCACACTGGCTGATTTCCAAAGCTCTTGGCTTGATTAATTTCAGCTCCTTCTCCGACTGGGTACTCAGTTCTTGACACTTGAACCTGTCACCAGGTGATTCCACAAGAGCAGGAGGAAGACTTGTGTGATCTCAGAGCATCACAGGAGGTTGATACCAGATTCCATTTCGAAACCTACAGCTTTTCTAGGGTTTCATTCCAGTAGTGCCAATCAAACCTGCCTGTCCCAATACTAAAACAAAACAAAACAAAACAAAATGCCTGTTCTCTTCCCACACCACTGGCTGTCTCCACTAAAAGCTCCCCTCCTTCTTTGTAGACAGACTTCAGATCTGCCTTTTGCAGACCCTTTCCAATTAGCAGATACAGGGGCCGGAGCAGTGGCACAAGCGTTAAGGCATCTATCTGCCTTGCCTGTGCTAGCCTAGGATGAACCGCGGTTCGATCCCCGAGTGTCCCATATGGTCCTTTAAGCCAGGAGCGATTTCTGAGCACATAGCCAGGAGTAACCCCTGAGAGTCACTGGGTGTGGCCCAAAAACAAACAAACAAACAAAAAAACAATAAAACCAACACCCCCAAAACAAACAAACAAACAAAAAACAATCAGCAGATACAATCTCCCCATTACTTCCCCTTCCCTCTCCCAGTCCTGGCCCATTTCTTCCCCTACCCATAAGACCATTCAGATCTAGTGCCCTCTCTCCCCTGTTTCAGATACCCAGGACACCTTGCCTACCCACAGTTTCTTTCTCTTAAGACTTGCCCTATTAAAATGATCTAGAATAAATCTCTAAGCATTAGCATTATTTAACACAGCAGCCTCAGTTCTAGTGATCTGTGCAAAAACTTATTTACATTTCAAATAATGTTTTAAGCAAACAATTTTCCTCCCATTTCATAGAAGATGTTGTCTAGTGGCCCAGAAGCCCACACCTCATAAATAGGTAGCATCTGAATCCAGGCAAACTGGCTTCAAATATCATCCTTTGAACAACAAGCAATGACTTCTCAATGTTCTTAACAGCTTTCATGATCAAGTGTCCTGAGGACTCAAGGCCTTTTATTTCAGATTCACCCATCTGCACCCAGAGAAATAAACCCTTTATTTTCCCCACCTGCATAGGTAAGTTAGGCTTGAACATTTGACCCTCTGGAAAACAGAGCCCTGGTTTGTACTATCTCCCAAGTTACCACTGTGCAAACAGTCTCTGTATGGGCAATTTCAGGCTGCCATTGCACTATGGTAGAGACAGAACTGGAATGGAGCCAGAGAGACAGGCCAGTGGTCAAAAATTGACTTTGCATGTGGCCAGTCCCACTTCAATCCCCAGTGCTACATCACTGCCATAGTAATTTTTGAGCACAGGGTCAGAAGTAAGCCCTGAGAATCATGGATGTGACCCCCCAAATATTATTTTTATAAGATAATGCAATCAGCTATTGCACATCCTCAGACTCCTGTCTAAGGCCTACTTTACCACCCCCATCCTGCCCCTTCTGATACTTACCTGACTGCCCACAAAGGCCACAAGCCAAAGTGTTACATGGGAGGTGAAAACCTCTCGAGTGCCACCTCTGGTTGGCATTCTGAGGGCATGTCTGAGGGCCGAGATCAGCAATTAACTGATTAACCATCAAGGCTGCTGACCATTCTTGTGACTGGCTCCTGTCTCTGCCTAACCAGCTGCCCTCTTCCAGAACAAAAGGCCACATCACACGGAATCAGTCTCAGAGCCTCACCCTTTGCACACTCCACACCCTGGGCTTCTTTCTCTGCCTCTCTCTTCTCAATTCACCCACACTTTGCAGATCCTGCTCTTCTTATTCCACAGAGATTCCTGAATGCAGGCATCCTCCATTCAGGTAGCTAGCTCTTCAGGCTGATGCTCCTATTTCTCCACTGACCTTACACACTGTCTAACCCATCAGTAGAGTCAGAACAAAAGGGTGATGGAGACCCTCCTACCTTCCAGACCATTATCAGGGCCTTGGTTTCCTCTGTCCCAAAGCTCCCTATTTTCATGTACACTCCTATCACTTCTCTTCTGAATCTTATTAACCTTCCAAATTCAAAATCAGGTGATTTCAGTGAACCATTTCTTGGCAACTACCTCAAAAAACATTAATTTGAAAAGATATACACACATCTAGGTTCACTGTATCAGAAAGAGCAATAGCCATGGTCTGGCTACAATTCAAATGTCTAATGACAAGTGCATGGATAAAGAAGTTGTAAAATATATATTTATATAAATACAAAATTTATATTAATGTTTATATTTTAAGATAGATTATATAAATATATAATTAAACAAAATTATTATAAATATGATAGAAAGAGCAATGTTCTATATAAATATATAATTATAAATGTATACATTATACATATAACTTTAATGGAACTGGAGGGTATTATGTTAAGTAAGTCAGAGGAAAAAGAATACTAGATGGTCTCACTCTTCTGAGAGAGAGAAACAAAATAAGGGAATAGACTACCAATTTATGATAGATTCTTTACTGGGTTACAAACATCAGATGAGCATGACGAGAAAAGGAGGAGGACTGGGAGTGACACTTTCCCACTAGCCACATTCCCAGGTCTCTCATTTAATATATCTTTATTTAAGCACCATGATTGCAAACATGTTTGTAGTCGGGTTTCAGTCATAAACAGAATACCCCCCACCCTTCACCAGTACAACATTCCTACCACCAAGGTCTCCCTCCCCCAAGCCTACCTGTATTCGAGACAGGCATTCTACCTCTCTCATCTTTAACATTGTCATGCTAGTTGTTAGTGTAGTTATTCCCCTAACAGCGTTCACCACTCTTTGTGCTCAAATTGTGAGCAGGTCCTTTCAGCGCGTCCAGCGTCCAGCCCTTAACGCTATTGTCTCTAGGCCTTGTTACAGTAATGTCTTTAATTTTTCTTAAAACTCATAGATGAGTGAGACTATTCTGTGTCCATCTCTCTCCCTCTGACTTATTTCACTCAACATAATAGAATCCAAGATGCCCTTCAACAGATGAATGGCTAAAGAAACTGTGGTGCATATACACAATGGAATATTATGCAGCCATCTCATTTACTATTTCATTTATTTGGAGAGTCTCTGAGCCATGCTTAGTACACCTAGGGCTCCTCTCCACTATGCTCAAAGGACCATAAAGTGCTGTGTTAGGTTACACCTTATTTTACCTAAAAAAAAGAATGTCCCTGGTTTCTTTGTATCTGTTTGTTTACAACTTGGTTTTCACCTGGGCAGGACAGGCTCAGGTTAGCTGCCTCACCCGGGGGGAGGTCCCTGTACTTAATAAAAAAAGTTCTGGCAGGCAGCTTTGTGGTAAAAGACTAGGTAAAAGACTGCTAGACTATCAGTGTTTTACCCTCAGTCTGGTCTGGATTCTCATTATTATTATTTTTATTTCTTTTTGGATCACACCCAGTGATGCTCAGGGGTTACTCTTGGCTATGTGCTCAGAAATTGTTCCTGGCTTGAGGGACCATATGGGACACCAGGAGATCAAACCGCAGTTCATCCTAGGTTAGCAAGTACAAGGCAGATGCCCTACTGCTTGTGCCACTGCTTCGGCCCCAAGATCTGGATTATTTCATGCGGGGCTCTGATTTAGGCTCCTTCACCTGGGGTGGGAGATAAGGCGTGTGGGGTGATTTTACAGTGCTGGGGCTCAAATGGGGTCTGTAGCATGCAGGTCATATACCTTAACCCCTTTTCTCTCTTTGAGTCCCTCTCTTAATATTTTGTTCCTTATTTCATTTAATTTGGGGGTGGAGTACCCAGAGGTACTCAGGGACTATTCTTGGCTCTGTGCATGGGGGTGAACCCTAGCAGTGCTCAGAATGCTGAGGATTCAAATATGCAATATGCAAGGCAAGTGACTTACTTAACCCCTGTTCTGTCTCTCAGGACCCTCACTTAAGCAGTACACTCAGTTCAAACACCTAAATTATAAATTCTAGGGGCCTGAGCCGTGGCGCTAGAGGTAAGGCATCTACCTTGCAAGCGCTAGCCTAGGACAGATCACAGTTCACTCCCCCTGCGTCCCATATGGTCCCTCCAAGCCAGGAGTGATTTCTGAGTGCATAACCAGGAGTAACCCCTGAGCATCCAACAGGTGTGGTCCAAAAAAACAAAACAAAAAATATATAAATTCTAGTATATAGATGATATGATATGATTTTACAATTATATTATATATTAAAATATACATGCAGCAATTTCTTTCTACCAATTATCATTGGTTACAACTATGTTTCTCCCTCCCCACCCCCAAGGCAATGTGGCTAGGTGCTTGTAGATTTTTTCTAAGTTCTTGATGGATGACAGCATTGTACCAAACAATGACACTTTGGGTCTCTTTCACTCTGCCACACCTTGCCATTATTGAGCTGCCTGCCTCTTTGCCTCTGTGGCTGCATAAATTCTGTCCCAAGGTCTCTTTCTCAGTCTCTCCAACATAGCCTTTGTTGTACTTGGCAGTTATTTTTTTTCCTTTTTCTTTTTTTTTAAGTCTCAGTCGCCTTTGTGTAAGTGTCTTTGTTCCAAAGTCTTGAAGCTTAAAGTAGATTGCATTACTTGAAGGCTTAGTGAATTGGCCCTGGTTAATCAGATAAGCTCTAGAAAAATTCCTTGGAAATCTTTAACTGATAGGCTTAAAAAGATCTAGCACAATCAGTTTATCAGGACAAGATTTTGGTTGATACTATCAAAAATGGAAGGATCCTGCAGTTATCTAAAGAACTGAAGGAATAAGGAGAGAACTCAGGGCTGAGTTTGGACAGGCACATATGCTCAGCCTCAGGCAGAGTATGCATCCCCAACCCAGGACTCCTGGAAAGAGGTTGGAGACCAAGCAACAGGAATGACTAGCATTCCTGTAGTCAGAAACAAAGAATTAATGGGGGTAAACAACGTTTTAACTTCCTGGACATGCTGGCAGCCTCCTTGTTATCAACACCATGACAGAGATTGCCTAAGAAAGTCACCCTTCCAGGCATATGCACACAAATACATGCACGCGCGCGCGCGCGCACACACACACACACACACACACACACACACACACACACACACACACACACACACTGATGTCTGTGCTTCTATTAGTCCAGTCTCATTCTCATGGTTTGATCACACCAGAGCTTCTCCCAAGCTGCTTTGACCCACAACTCTATACACCTCTGCACACAAACACCGCTCTAGTCACGCTGACTGAAAATCAGAGATGATGATACCACTGAACTCAAGATTCAAAATGGCCAAGAACAGGACAGTTCCAGGGATCCCAGAGTGTAGTTCAGGGAACAACATTCAGTGGCACCCTCTGCACCCCAACCTTGTATGTGCAACATCCAGGGCTCTGCCAGCAAGTGTGTGAGGCCCAGAGAGCACCATGAACAATGAATGAGCAACACCACCAGAGCATAGCATCATATTAACAACAAGGGAAGGGCAGGGAAAAAGCAAACACAGATAAGAAATGAGGGCTAAAGAGTTAGATATTAAAAAAGATTAATAAAATAGCAAATGAAAAAAGTCCATATAAAATTTGATGTACTCTCCTATTCTGAACAAAGTAACATCTAAGTTTTGGCTCAAAGATCTTCTGAAATGAAAGAACAGTTAAAAAGGGATAGTTATCTCCCTGTATGGGTGTAGAAGGGCTCTATCCCTTCATCTCTGCTCATTCTTAATTTAAAGTTTGCAAAAGGACAGGGACCTGATAGGGCTGGCGCCCTTTAGATGCTGAGGTGCTGAGGCTCGTTAGTGCAAATCAACAGGAGCTGCAGGAGCTGGGAGTGGGGTGGGGAGCAAATGGCTGCTTGAGAGTCTGTACTCTCACATAGGCAGCAATCAAGACCCTCCCAGTTCATGGAGAGGGAAGCTTCCAAAGCAACAAAGTGCCAGGAAGAGGGGCTGCTGGAGGCACTTGCCAAGACAAATGTGAAGGAGGGATAAGAACAGCTGCCCCTTAACACAGGTGCAGAGAGGACTCTAACAGCAGGCCCCATGCAAAGGATGAAATCAGCACATGAGAACTTTGCACCCTGGTGGATCATGGCTGAAAAGTGTGTGGAAACCTCCAGGCCCACATGTACTAAAGAGTATAGAGGAGGGGAATCTGCAAAGCTCTCTTGCATTCTTCAGCCTGAAGCCTTCTCTTTGGGGCTGTGCAAGGCCTCCAGCCCCTCACTGGAGCACACTGACTTTTGTGCAATGTTTCCCTAAAGGAGTAAGACCGCCTCCACTTCCTGCTGCCACACAGGGATGCTGCATCCATCAGGGGTGCTTTCTGCTAATTTGTTTAAAGATAGAGTTCAAGGGGCCACTCAAGTGGGCTGAGATTAGGCAAGAGGCTGGAGTTTGTTTCCCAGCACTACATGGTCTCCCCATATAGTAACTCTGGAGCACAGAGCCAAGAGTTGCACCTAAGTGCCTGTTTCCCCCCCCCCCCCCCAAGTACAAGAAACAAAACCAGGCAGATTTTCAGGGGATTGGGGTAGAGTACTTTTTTCTGAAAAGGGTCAGGCAGGCAAAATCTGGGACCTTTATCATATGGCAGCTGTAGCAATAGAAGTCAAATGTCTACCCAATTGAAATTCTTCCACAAGTTTGTCTCAATTTTATTTCATCATTCCTTGAACCTCATATGTTTCCCTGCATCAAAGGAAATGTATTTCTTATTCTTCCAGGATGGAGACATTTTCCTCATATTCATTAGAAACAAATTTTAGCTATTTGGAAAATGAAATGTTATAGGACAGAAACTATCTTCTGTGGAGAACAGACAGACCACCTGTCATAATGGTGTGCGGGGTGGGGGTGGCCGGAACCGGGGACCAGTGTTTGTATTAGAGGGATGTGAAGCAATGAATCAAAAGTCTGTCTCTGGGGATGGGGAGATAGCTTAAAGGAGCTCAGAGCTTTCCCTGAGGAATGAGATCCCTGCTCTATATAGGTCTCCCTCCCTCTGCGCCACTGAGTGCAGCTCTGATGACACCACAGATTTAAGGCCTGATCACTTAATCGTCCAATCAAATCAGTTGGCTGAGAACTGCTGAGAGATGACGCCTGGGCCTGCTGAATGTGAATAATATTTATTTATTCGTCTTTAACCCTAAAAAGAAAAAAAATCAAGTTTTTCCTTTTTTTCAGTCCTGCAGCTGTGAGATCAGATTTGGGCTAACAGCTTGACTTGGGCAACAGGCGCCCAGAAAGTGGGCTACTTAGAGCAGGGGAGAAGGGAGGCAAGCAGTCTAGAGGGGAGGAGAAGGGAGGGAAAGCTAAAAACTAAAGCAGAAAGCGCCATCTGATTAGGCACAGACCCCAGCTGAATAAAAGGGCAGTGTCTGCAGGGGACAGTTGACAGTAAAAAGCTCAGAGTAGATACAGTTTCAGCCTCTGCCGTCCCGGGGAGCCCCAGGGGAGTGGGAAGAGCCGCAACAGGCAAAAAAAAAAAAAAAAAAAAAAAAACCTTTCTTTAGGGTCTCTGGTTTCATGGGGCTTGGCAGGAGGAGAAAGGGGCCCTGCCTGAGAGGGAGGTGCAGGCTTCCCTCCCCCAGGGCGCTGATTCTGCAGTGAGTCGAGATCTGCTCTCCCCGAGGACCATTGCTCTTTGGCAGGCGTAGAGGCCCGGACGTCCCGGGTCTGGGGGTGAGGTTGGGGCACACAAGGTCAAGACAAGCAATGCCAGCAAAGGGCTCTGTAATTACGGCCCTACACGTCCCGGCACTGGCCCTAGAACTAAAAGAAAAGCACAGCTGGTGAGCACATACCCATCCTCAGAGCCTGCAACTCCCGAGCTAATTAAAAGGCAGATTGGAGCGCCAGGCGGTCCAGGGCACTGCTGCCTGCTGCCTGCTGCCTAAGCACCTCTGAGAAAGGAGAGATGTGCACTTCACGGCTACACTTCCCTGTGCCAGCAGAACGGGACGACTCTCATTTCCAGCTCAATTCTCTGAGAGAGAGACCTATGAGCTCCTGGGTGAGATTTTAGGCTAAAAGGAGAAAGTGCCCCAGAGGCTGCTCTTTCTCGCCCTGGGGCTCAGGTCAGTAAAACCATGGAATTAATGTGGCTGGTGAGGGAGAAAAACAAAACCCCAAAGCCTCTAACCCTTCAGGGGGGCGTTTGATCATTTCCTTCTGGGAGGCAGTTTTTGACAGTTTAATCAATGACTGTTTGAGTTTAGCTCTCCTTTGGAGCCAGAGTGGGCCAAGTCAATATGAATAGTTTTCTGCTTTGCAAAACTTGAAACATTCATACACATTGGTTCCTGGTAAAATTCTCTCCAGTTTCAAGAATTATGCTGATGCAGAAAGCTGAAGGGAAAGATGCAAAGTAGTAATTTGCATCCATGTGCCCCCCAGTGCTTCCAGGAGCAATCCCAGAGCAGAGTCAGGCGTAAGCACAGACCACTGCAAAGAGTGACCCAAATTCACCGCTCCCCAAAAAAGCCAGGAGCGCTTTTCTTGTAATAATATATTTAAGCACCATGATTACGAACATGTTTGTAGTTGAGTTTCAGTCATAAAAAGAAAATCCCCCTTCCCCCCATTTACCAGTGCAACATTCCCACCACCAATCTCCTCCAACTCCCTCCTCCTCCACCCCCTGCCTGTCTTGGAGACAGACATTCTACTTCTCTCACTTATTAACATTGTCATGATAGTTCTTAGTGTAGTTATTTCTCTAACTGCACTCACCACTCTTTGTGGTGAGCTTTATACAATGAGCCAATTCTTCTAGCCGTCATCTCTATTGTTTCTGGGTATTTTTACAATAATGTCTTTTATTTTTCTTAAAACCCATAGATGAGTGAGACTATTCTGCATCTATCTCTCTCTCTCTGACTTATTTCACTCAGTATAATAGATTCCATGTCCATCTATGTATAGAAAATTTTTTATTATCTTTATTTAAACACCGTGATTACAAATATGATTGTAGTTGTATGATTTCAGTCATGTAAAGAGCACCCCCCCCTTTATCAATGCAACATTCCCACCACCAATGTTCCAAATCTCCCTCCTTCCCACTCCACCCCCGCCTCTAGACAAGCTTTCTACTTCTCTCATTCATTCACATTGTTAGTATAATTCTCAATGTAGTTATTTCTCTAACAGCACTCATCACTCTTTGTGGTGAGCTTCATGTAGTGAGCTGTACTTTCCAGCCCTAATCTCTTTGTCTCTGAGAATTATTGCAAAAATGCCTTTCATTTTTCTTAAAATCCATAATGAGTTAGACTATTCTGTGTTTATCTCTCTCCCTCTGACTTATTTCACTCAGCACAATAGATTCCATGTACATCCATGTATAGGAACATTTCATGACTTTATCTCTCTTGATGGCTACATAATATTCCATTGTGTATATGTACCACAGTTTCTTTAGCCATTCATCTTTTGAAGGGCATCTTGGTTGTTTCCAGAGTCTGGCTATTGTAAATAGTGCTGCAATGAATATAGGTGTGAGGAAGGGATTTTTGTATTGTATTTTTGTGTTCCTCAGATATATCCCTAGGAGTGGTATAGCAGGATCATATGGGAGCTCAATTTCTAGTTTTTGGAGGAATGTCTATCTCGTTTTCCATAAAGGTTGGACTAGACGGCATTCCCACCAGCAATGAAAAAGAGTTCATTTCTCTCTACATTCCCCACTAGCACTGCTTGTTTTCCTTCTTTGTGATGTGTGCCAATCTCAGTGGCGTGAGATGGTACCTCATAGTTGTTTTGATTTGCATCTCCCTGATGATTAGTGATGTGGAGTATCTTTTCATGTGCCTTTTGGTCATTTGCGCTTCTTCTTTTACAATGTGTCTGTTCATTTCTTCTCCCCATTTTATGATGGGGTTAGATATTTTTTTCTTGTAAAGTTCTATCAGTACCTTGTATATTTTGGATATTAGTCCTTTATCTGATGGGTATTGGGTGAATAATTTCTCCCACTCAGTGAGTGGCTCTTGTATTCTGGGCACTATTTCCTTTGAAGTGCATAAGCTTCTCAGCTTAATATAGTCAATCTGTTTATCTCTGCTTCCACTTGTTTGGAGAGTGCTGTTTCTTCCTTAAAGATGCCTTTAGTTTCAATGTCATAGAGTGTTTTACCTGCATGTTGTTCTATATACCTTATGGTTTTAGATCTGATATCAAGGTATTTAATCCATTTGGATTTTACCTTTATACATGGTGTTAGCTGGGGGTTATGTATAGGAAAATTTTATGACTTCATCTCTCCTGGTGGCATTATAATATTCCATTGTGTATATATACCACAGTTGCTTTAGCCATTCGTCTGTTGAAGGGCATCTTGGTTGTTTCCAGAGTCTGGCTATTGTGAATAGTGCTTCAATGAATATAGATGTGCAGAAGACATTTTTGTACGGTGCTTTTTGTGTTCCTAGGGTATATATATCCCTAGGAGTGGTATAGCCGGATCATATGAGAGCTCGATTTCCAGTTTTTTGAAGAATCTCCATATTGTTTTCCATAAAAGCTGGACTAGATGGCATTCCCACCAGCAGTGAATGAGAGTTTCTTTCTCTCCACATCCCAGCCAGCACCAATTGTACTTGTTCTTTGTAATGTGTGCCAGTCTCTGTGGCATGAGATGGTACAGGAGAGCTTTCTTATTCTAGATGTAAGTCCCAGAGGAAGTTGAGTTAGAGGCGCTCCTCTCTGCAGTCCCCAAACCAGTGAGTCAGAGGAGGAGTGTGCAGGGAGCTTGGCCTAGGGAACGCCAGAGGAAACCTCAACACGCAGGAAGAAGATAGAGGCAGCAGATCTAGCTTTTCCCAGGAAAGACCCAAAGAAAGATTAGGCTTTCTCTTGGGACAGTGTTCAGAAGGGGTAGAGAAATTGTGGGACAGAACTGGAACCCAGATGACTGGGTTCAATGCCCAGCACACATTGGATGCCTCCAACATGGCTATGAATGATTCCCAAGCACACAGTCAGTCCCTGACCAAGTCAGGTATGACCCCAAAACAAACAAAACAAAAGAGAAAAAATAAAATAAAGGTGAAAGGCTTTTGAGCAAGGTTATTGGGGCAGTTCATCTGTCTCTGTCCCCAGAGTCTACAAGGAAACCATCCCAAATCCTTGGGATAAAAGAGCACAACCACTCACATAGGCAAAAAATAATTACCAAAACTAAAAAGAAGAAAAGGTGGTGCCTGGATCCAGAGGACCCTGTACTTGTTTGTTAGGGGGAGCACCAGGAGGAAGGTATGTCACTCATAGTGGCAGGGGAAGTGTTAACCCCAGGGAGACTGAGTGATTGTGTTCTCATCCTGACCGCCAGAAGACTGGAACCATGGCGGGAAACTGTGCTGCAAGTAGTAGTAGGGCTTAGAGTACTAGTGACACTCATACAGAAACTCAGAGACAAGGTGTTCTGATTGTCATGCAGATGACGCTTGGGAGAGAATATTGGATGGCATGTTTCCTCGCAACATTCCAGTGAGGGTAGAAGACCTGTTTTCAGACACAGAACAGAGGATTCTAAAACTTACCACTACCAAATCCAAATTCCATTTGCTGGATAAACTTGCTTATGAAGGCAAGGGCTCTGTGTGTGCAAGAACATAATAGTGGGGATCCCAGAAGATGGTTTGTAGCAAAAAGTTTCAGCTTTACCAGCCCTGAGGCCATGGTTTCAATCCCTGGTTTCTTCTCTAGTCCTCATGACTCAGTGGTCTGGATCTCCAAACCCACAGAGGAGCATAATACCTTCAGAACACAGTCAGGCATGTGTGCAAGCACCACAGATAATTGTTGTGGTCCCCTTGCACAAGCACTATGTCCAGGAGAATGAACCCACCCCCAGTAAGCACACGTGTGAATACTACAGCCACCCCTAACAAGCACTACATCCAGAATGTGTAGGAACCCTGACTAAAGAAGTTCAAACCTAAGGTAAAAACTTGTATACAAACACCACAATAAAGTGTGTAGCTCCTGACCAGTGTAAAGAAAGGGAGGGGGGATTAAATAAAATAAATAAAATAAATTTGTGTTAAAAATATAATGTGTTTCAGGACCACAGACAGCAGCACATAGGCACCATGGGGGGCAGAAACATGTTGCTTAGGGCTTCTAAGTTAGTGAATTTCATCTCCTAGCGCTTGCTTTCAGTGGAAGAGAAGAGTTGAAATTTTGTAGAGTAGATTCCACTCGACCCTTAGCACTGGAGTGATAAATCAAACTCTCAAATCCAATACCAATAACACTCACTATGCTGTCATGTAACTTTACATTATTTTCATTTAATTCTTATAATGAACCCCATGAGATAGATTCTATTAGACATTTTGCAGAAGAGAAAACAGTGTTGCAGAAAGATAAAAACTCTTTCTTTTTTTGTTTTTTTTTTGGGCCACACCCAGCAGTGCTCAGGGGTTACTCCTGGCTGTCTGCTCAGAAATAGCTCCTGGCAGGCACGGGGGACCATATGGGACACCGGGATTCGAATCAACCACCTTTGGTCCTGGATAGGCTGCCTGCAAGGCAAACGCCGCTGTGCCATCTCTCCGGGCCCAGATAAAAACTCCTTATCTAAAGTCATACAGGCAATCTATTTCCAGAGCTTACCCAATGCCCCACACCCTACCCACCATTTTGGGTTCTGGAACTTTGAATGTAAAATGTAGATGAAATGGTAAGAAACACAAAATTCCATAGGACACTTTGGCTCAGGCAGACCTCAGGGACCTTAAAAAGTCATTTGTGTTGTTAATACTGTCGACTGGAGAGCTCTGTTTCCTATTAAGAGTCTGCCTCTTGAGCTCTAGAACCCAGTAGGCACAGTGAGTAAGGCACTTACCTTGCACGTGGCCAATCCAGGTTCAATTCCCACCAACCCTCAAACCCCATGAAGAGTAATCCCTGAGCACAGAGCCAGGATTTATCCCTGACTCATCATGTGTGGCCCAAAAACAAAGGGGAAAAAAGTCAGCTTCATATCATCTATGAAATCTAGGACAGTTTCCATAGTGCCTCCGTGCTGTTATGTCCTTCCTTACTATAAAAGAATGATTTGGACCAGTCATGATGGATGGATTTGTTATAGATAAAATACACTGAAGGTGCTAAGACAAAGAAGTCAGAGATAAGAATGCTCAGGGATGAAGGCACCACACTGAAAGTTTTAGGGGACCTGCAGGTTTTAAAAATCTACATTTTGTGGGGCTTTGACTATGAGGTAGGTGAGCCATCCCAATACAAGAATCCTTTCAACCACACTCCTGTGCCACAGCAGGAAGCTCTTTTTATTTGTTTTGGGTCACATCCAGCAGTGCTCAGAACTTCCTTCTGATTCATGTTTAGGTTCACTCCTGGTGGTACCATGAGACCTTATTGGGGAACTGGGGATTGAACCATGGTCAACCATGTGCAAGACAAATGCCTAACCTGTGTACTAGATCCCTGGATTCTCCAGGGAGCACTTTAGGTCATCAGGAGTTATTTGTTCTCTGCAAAACTGCATTCCTCCACTAAATGTCCCCAGATGTCATAGTCTTCTCTGTTACTTTGCTTTTGTTATATCACACACACACACACACACACACACACACACACACACACACACACACACATCTTCCTCTGACATGTCTGTAGGAACTCCTAGCCTTTGACATGAACTTACCCATGGCAACCTCTAACATGAATAAAAATGAATTAATAATATGGAGGCTGGAGAGATAGCATGGAGGTAAGGTGTTTGCCTTTCATGCAGAAGGTCGTTGGCTCAAATCCCGGCATCCCATATGGTCCCCTGTGCCTGCCAGGAGCAATTTCTGAGCATGGAGCCAGGAGTAACCCTGAGCACTGCCGGGTGTGACCCAAAAAAAAACCACCAAAAAAAAAATAATAATATGGCTCTTTTATTGCTTGCTTTTCCAGGCTAACTTTTTTTTTTTAATTATTTCTTTGGTTTTTATTCAACCTCATTTCCACAGTTATCTTTCTCTGAATGCACTTGGGTGGGTGGGTTGTTCCATTGTTTGGGCAGCTATTTACTGAATGCCCACTAGAAAAATTGTAGGTACTAAAATGCCAAGAGAAAAGCATAGTCTAATCTCTGTGTGGAGGGGCTCAGTGGGAGAAGGGAGGACTCTCAAGTGTTTGGGTGAATTGAATAGGCAGTGCTACAACAGGGGCAAGCCCAGGAGTCTGGAAAGGCCCAGAAAATGAAGATGCTCACAGACTGAGGAGGAAGGATAAGATAGTGTGTGAGTAAGTGTGTGTATGTGAGTGCACCTAGTGGGGAAAGAGAAAGACCAGACATTGTGAGGACCTCCTGTGGATTGAAACTATTAGAGTCAGGATTGCTGGACAGTGAAGAAGAAATTTATGGAGGCAGGGTGATGAGGGGTACAAGATGAGCCAAATCAGGAAGGATATTGTAGGAACCTCTATCCTAAGAATAGCAAAGCACCATAGAAGGCTTGTAGTCCAGAGTGACACATCAAAATTAGACTTCTGTTTCTGTTTTGTAGTGACAAGGAACAAACTCAGAACCTCAAACATGTGAGGTATGCACTGCACCTTTGAGCCCTTCCCCGCTTAGATTTTAAGAACAATCAATCTGATTGCAAATCAGTTGAGAGATTAGAGGCCTATGTGTGAGGCTGGAGGCAGGAGATGCCAGTCAAGTGAGAGCCAAGCAACGCGAGATTCTACCTGCTTTCTTTATTCTCTCTCTCTCTCTCTCTCTCTCTCTCTCTCTCTCTCTCTCTCTCTCTCTCTCTCTCTCTCTCTCTCTCTCTCTCTCTCTCTCTCTCTCTCTCTCCTCTCTCTCTCTCTCTCTCTCTCTCTCTCTCTCTCTCTCTCTCTCTCCTCTCTCTCAAAAGTGATGTTAGCTCTTTGTCAGCATCAAATTCTGCAACAATTTGTTTTAAATTTAATCTTGCTAGTTTCAGTGCTTCTTAGATGATTGGATTTTTGCTTGCTTGCTTGCTTGTTTGGAGACCATATCCAGCAGTGCTCATGGGCTTTTTTTTTTTTTTAAACCTTATTGATTGATTGGCTTTTGGGCCACACCCAGTGGCGCTCAGGGGTCATTTCTGGCTCTGCACTCAGAAATCGCCCCTGGCAGGCTGGGAGAGAACCATATGGGATGGCAGAAATCAAACCACCGCCCATCCTGGATAGGCTGTGTGCAAGGCAAATGACCTACCGCTGCACTATCACTCGGGCCCAGCCTCTTTTTTTTGTTAAAGAGAAGATATTAAAAAAGTCAGGGGTACTTTGCTTTGAACGCTGGTGCATCTGAGATATCTAGAAAGGAAGCCCTGAGTAGTGAATTGGTAGGGATGCTAACCCCATTCCAGGCCCTGTCTCCGTGGTCTCACAAAACCTTCCTCATGCAGCCATGGCTCCAAGTTACCTGATTCAGGAGATCTGATGGCTAAAGCTTTAGAAAAGCTATGAGCTGATGAATACTTTTTTTTTTAAAAAAAAAAAAACACATTTTCTATAGTTCTATCTGGTTTCTCACACATCTTTAGTGACACCTGAAAAGCTTTGTTGAAGTAAAATGCATTTGTCTGTGTCCAGGTTACTCATATTACTTCTCTTCCTTGCCAGGAAGTTCCCTTTTCTGGCAAGAGATGCCCCATATAAAGTCCCACACAGCAGGAAAGAAAATCCTGCTGACACGGGGGCCTTAGGAGGGATTAAACTTAAACCACATTTTAAAAAAAATGGCAGGGAAGATGGCGCTAGAGGTAAGGTGTCTGCTTTGCAAGCACTAGCGTAGGACAGACCGTGGTTCGATCCCCCGGCGTCCCATATGGTCCCCCCAAGCCAGGGGTGATTTCTGAGCGCATAGCCAGGAGTAACCCCTGAGCATCAAATGGGTGTGGCCCAAAAACAAAAAAACAAAACAAAACAAAACAAAAACGTGAAGTAAAAATAAAAGCTCACTATGCTTCCCTGCTCAGGACACCAATGCTCAGAGATGACCTAATAGCTCTCTTTCTTGTCATGGGGATGGTTTCTATCCCTGTTAGCACTTTCATGTCTTTTTTTGGGGGGGTATAGGGTACTTAGGAGTCATTCCTGGTAGTGTTCAGGAGATCCTATGCAGTGCCAGGATCAAACAGGGAGTCAGCTACATGCAAAGCAAGTCTTTCCCCCGCTACGCTACCTCTCTGTTTCAGTTTTAGTGTCTTAACTTTAAATAGCTGAATAACTATCCCCATTCAAGAGAATCTAAGTTTAACATCCCCTAGTGCTAGAATCTTTCAAAGCCAGCAGTCTTACCAAAGTGCAATGGGTGAATGACTTCCTTGATACCCCAGTGGTGCTCAGCTACGAAGTTGTAGACCATATCTGAGTCAGGGCTATGTCTGAGAAGGGCTCCTCTGCCCCTTGGGAGCCAGGGAGCTTCTGAGCACGGAGCGACAAGCTGCCCAGACACTGAAGAATCACAAAACAATGAGCTCTAGTTGGGGAAGTTCCTTGTGGGTGATTGTTTCATCCCACAGGACAGCTCCTGTTCAGATTTTTGCAGATTTCTAGCAAATTTTCTTTGGTCTGTGTACATAAGTAGATATATGGCAACATTATCAAGAGAAAGACAATTGGGGGAAAAGCTTGCCAATTAGAGACTGAAATTAATTATAATGTTTCCATATAGTGGGATAAGAAGGAGGGTCTGTATTTGCCACTACAGTATTCTACTTGGGTCAGGAGCATATTTTCAGGGCCCAAAAATCCAAAAGAAATACAAAACAGTGGAGAATGGGAAAAGTGGTTTGAGACACTTTTTGGATTTTTGGATGGAATCTATGCCTATGTATTTTTTTTTTCCTTTATGAGTCATACCTGGCAGTGCTCAGGGTTTTACTGGCTCAGGAATTACTCCTGATATTGCTCAGAAGTACCATATGGGTTGCTGGTGATTCAATCCAGGTCAGCCGCATACAAGGCAAATACTCTATCTACTGTACTACCACTCCAGCCCCTTGTACATGTGATTTTATCACACAAGGATATCTGAAAAATTCCTAATAAATTTTTTAATTTTTTTTGCCACACCCAGTGACAAACAGGGGTTATTCCTGGCTATGTGCTCAGAAATCACTCCTGGCTTGAAGGACCATATGGGATGCCAGGGGATCAAACCATGGTTTGTTGTGGGTCAACAGCGTGCAAGGCAAACACCCTACTACTTGCACCACCACTCCAGGTCCTCTAATAAATCTTATAATAAAATATTTCAGTAACCAGCTAAGTCTCCAACAAACAAAATTTCTTGGTTAGCAATCAAACTACAATGATAATTTTGAAGAGAAACTCACTGTAAGAAAGAGTAATCCTTAGTAAGACTAGAGAAAGAGATGTCTTCAGCAGATAGACTTTGAAACTCTCACCAGATGAGAAAACTAGTTTAACAAAGTGTTTTTGAAGTTTTCTAATACATATGGCTGCAGAGGTCCTGGCGTATGGTTCCCCAAGCACTGCCAGGGGTGATCCCTGAGTGCAGAGTCAGGATTAAACCCTGAGCACAGTATGACCCCCCAAAAAAAGAAAGGAAGGGGGTAAGGAAGGGGGGAGGGAGGAAGGGGGAAGAGAGGAAAGGGGAAGGGAAGAAGGGGGAAGGGAAGATGGGGAAGGAAGGAAGGAGGAAAGGAAGGAGGGAAGGGGTTAAGGAGGAAAGAAAAGAAGGAAATAAATTAAAAATAACTATAGATTTTCAAATTAGTGAAAAAATAATCCTTTTATGTTACTCTTTTTTTGGGGGGGGGTTTCAGGCCACACCCATTTGATACTCAGGGGTTATTCCTGGCTAAGGGCTCAAAAATTGCCCCTGGCTTGGGGGGACCATATGGGATGTTGGGGATAGAACTGCGGTCCTTCCTTGGCTAGCGCTTGCAAGGCGGACACCTTACCTCTAGCACCACCTCACCGGCCCCCCTTTTATGTTACTCTTATTCAATCCTCAGCACTACATATGGGTCTTTAGAGACCCACCAAGAGTGATCTCGAAGCAGATTCAGGAGAAAGCTCTGAGCACTATCAGATACAAACCCCAAACAAAACAAAACAAAAAGAATTTTTCTTTATATTATTAAATATCTAGTATTTAAATTTTCCAACAAGATCTGGACATTCTAGACATTGTATTTGGTCACAACATCCATTGTATTCATTTAATATACAGATTTATCTCCTTCTGCCTTGCAATATATGTTGAAGAAATTCATCCATTTGCCCTGGAGGTTTTTCCACATTCTGAATGTTGCCTGTAGTGTATATATTTTTTAAGCATGTTCAATTGCCCAAAGGCATTCTTTCTTTATTTGGGGACTGGGGTGGGTGCAAAGAGGTACACCCAACAGTGCTCATGAGAAAGTTTTACTCTAGTAAACAGAGACATTGCCTAGAGAGATAATTCAGCAAAATGGAATGCATGTAGAAAATCTAAATTTGGGGCTAGAGAGATAGCATGAAGGTAAGGTGTTTGTCTTGCATGCAGAAGGACAGTGGATCGAATCCTGGCATCCCGTATGGTCTCCTGAGCCTGCCAGGAGCAATTTCTGAGCGTAGAGCCAGGAGTAACCTCTGAGTGCTGCCATGTGTGACAAGCCAAAAAAAAGAAAAGAAATTCTCTCTCCTTTGCTGTTCCCCAGTGTGCTCCAAAGGGAAAAAATGATGTTTATTTTCTCTTTTCTGAGCATCAGTATAAGCTTCTGTATTTTCAACAGAGTTCAGGAGTTTCTACTTTTTTTTTCAGTTATTAGTTCTACTCAGTTCATATTAAAACTGGCTCATGGGAGCTTTGACAAGTCAAGTTCTGAGTCCTGGACATAATCCAGGCATTTCTGGAATGTTGTACTGTTCCAGGCTCAAAGAGTGCATGTTCTGACTCAGACCAGAACCATCCGTTTCTCCACGGAGCCCTGATCACATTTAGGAGTGGATACTATTCAGAGATTCAAACAGTATCTGTTGTCAAAGCAAAGTCTATTGAGTCTCTTGCAATCAGATTCAATTGTTTTAAGTTTTGAGAGTCAGTGGGGCATTGCATTTTAAGTGTATAGAAGACAGAGTAAAGAAGGTTAACAATGAGGCCAGAGAGATAGCATGGAGGTAAAGCATTTGCCTTGCATGCAGAAGGTCCGTGGTTCAAATCCCGGCATCCCATATAGTCCCTCGAGCCTGCCAGGAGCGATTTCTGAGCATAGAGCCAGGAATAACCCTTGAGCGCTGCTCAAAAAACAAAAACAAACAAACAAAAAAACACACAAGGTTAACAGAAACCCAAAGGTTAACATATTCACATAGCACCTACTTCTCCACAAGAGAAGACTATTAGGATATTCGTATGAGAATTCGCTGTCTTTTTATTCTTTTGTCCCCAGGCTTGTATGAGGCCCATTCTGGAAAGTGGGGCTGAGAAGAGTGGAGTCCTGGGTCTTTTAGGTCTGAGATGATGGCTCATGAAAAAGCAAATACAGGGTGTGTGATGCAGACCTCAATGGGAGGAAGGAAATAAAATAGGTCAAGAGGACATAATAACCAGAAGGACTGTTTGGGTCCTCATTGAGAGCAACATGAGAGATGAAAAGAATAGTGAGCCACACAGTACCTGATGGCATTCCTTGACTATTAGTCACTGTACAGGTCACCTGTAACCTGAACCTCTTTCGTTAGCACTTTACAGTAACTGCTTAGTCCAGAAAGTTGCCCAGAAATGAGGAGCAATTTTCCCAATGAGAGTTCTGGGTACCTATATTTTGCACAGGCTTTATACCAAGGGAATAGTTTTATGACACAGCTATGTCTATGGCCCCACCTCACTCAGGCTGTTGATGTCTCCTCCACACCCTCCCCCCTTCCCAAGGATAGGCACTGCCTTACCCCAGCATTCCTCAGAGCTGGGGCCAGGAAATCTGGGGTCAACTCAGGTTCTTGGCCTCCATCAGAGGTGTCACCCATTCTGCCAGATCTCCTCTCTCTCAGCCCCATCTGCTCAGAGGAAGTAATCTCTTGACCTACACCCACAGACCCTGGAATTCCTGACCCCCCCCCCCCACTTCCCCAGAAGACAAAAGATTTATCCCCTCAACCACTTTATCACCTCCTTCTCAGAAGGCTGCTCAGCTCCCATATCCTGAGGGCCTAGCACTGTACTGGTTCCATGGTGGCTTCTGTGTCCTCTCTCTCATAAGAAATGTCCTTGGAGGCTCAGGAAAGTGCCCTGGGTGTATTCTCTGCATTGCATGACATTTACCCTAGCACTCCGGGTGTGATTCTGGTGACTCCCAAGCTGAACCCCTGCAGGAGAGACCCCAAAATAATAATCACACACTCAAAAACAATGTTCTTTGAATTCTGAGCCAGCTACCTCTTCTCTCTCCCTCCTTCTCTCTCTCTCCCTCTCTCCCTCTCCCTCTCTCTCCCTCTCTCTCCCTCCCTCTCCCTCCCTCTCCCTCTCTCTCCCTCTCCCTCTCTCCCTCTCCTTCTCTCTCCCTCCCTCTCCCTCCCTCCTTCCCTCTCTTCCTCCCTCCCTCCCCCCCCCCTCTCTCAACACCCAGTGGTGATCAGGGGTTACTTCTGGCTCTGCACTCAGAAATCACCTCTGGGGGCCGGGCGGTGGCGCTAAAGGTAAGGTGCCTGCCTTGCCTGCGCTAACCTTGGACGGACCGCGGTTCGATCCCCCGGTGTCCCATATGGTCCCCCAAGCCAGGAGCAACTTCTGAGCACATAGCCAGGAGTAACCCCTGAGCGTTACTGGGTGTGGCCCAAAAACCAAAAACAAAAAAAAAAAAACAAAAAAAAAAAAAAAAAAAAAAAGAAATCACCTCTGGCAGGCTTGGGGAACCATATGGGATGCTAGGGGATCAAATTCAAGTTGGCCTCATGCAAATGCAAAGCAAAAGCCCTACCTGCTGTAATCAACCCCATCCAGAATGGAATACAAGTCTTTGGTATCTTCACATGTTGAGAATCTTCCTTAATTAAATGTTTTTTTTTTTTTGGGGGGTCTCTCGTTGTTGACATTCCTGTTCATGATAGGGGTTCACACAGTAACATTTACCTTTCTCCAACGTCACAACAGAAACCAGTCATCTTGTGTGCAAGCACAGAAACCAGAGAGAACAATGAATAAAGACCAATGAGAAGGACATAAAAAGCAAAAAGCAAGGCAACAGGTACTAGAATTTAATGACCCCTTCATGTGAGTGGCTGGGATTCAATTCAGGTTTGACTTCAGGGAAAGGATAAACCTCAGCTTTTGTACCATCTCTCCAGCCCAGGAACTGTGGTTTTTCCCTAGAAACAAAGTTGGGAGGCTCAAACTCCATTTTGAAAGTAAATTTGATATGACTTCAGGGTTCAGTGAAGTCCAGATTTGATCCCCCCAGTCCATCCAGTAGCAGTCCTTGAGCACAGAGTTGGGAATGGCCACTAAGCATCCTAGTGTGGCCCCAAATAACAAAATAAAAATTAAAACTAAAAGACAGGAATAGAGAGAAAAAACAGCAGATCAAATGATTGTCTTATCTGTGGCAAACTCCAGTTTGATCCCAACCACCATATAAAGTTCCCTGAGGTTACCAGAAGCAACCCCAGAGTTCAAAGTCAGGAGTAGCCCATAAGCCCTGAACCTAACCCAACGGTAAATTGGTCTGGTGAGAAATGAGAAAATTCTGACTACGAAATTATTTAGTTTAAAGAAAATGACTGGGGCCGGGCGGTGGCGCTAGAGGTAAGGTGCCTGCCTTGCCTGCGCTATCCTTGGACGGACCGTGGTTCGATCCCCCGGCGTCCCATATGGTCCCCCAAGCCAGGAGCGACTTCTGAGCGCATAGCCAGGAGTAAGCCCTGAGCATCACCGGGTGTGGCCCAAAAACCAAAAAAAAAAAAAAAAAAAAAAAAAAAGAAAATGACTATACCCACATTAGTAGTCACATGGAGAAGAATAAAAGGCAGCCCAGCCACAGGTCACAGAGGTGTGGCCTCATGATTCTGACCATTCTTTGTCGTCTGATAGATCCTTTTCATTTACAAAGCCTCATAGGATGTTTGATTTCATCTTAGTTCAAAACAGTCCTCTCATCACTCCCCTGCACAATGACTCGAGCTCATTTCTGAAAAATCTCAACATCAGTGCATTGGATCAACCAACTCTAGCTTGCCCACACAGTACACTGGGGCTCAGAGGAAAAAAAGAGAGAGAGAGAGAGGGGCATGGAGGAAAAGGTCCAGTTCTGTCAGTGCAGCTGACTAAATCATTTGCCATGCAGAAACAGCGAGTGAGCTGGATGTGGGCACCGCAATGTGTTGGTCCTGGGTCTATGCCAATATTCCCTTAAAGGAACTTGTCAGCTGGCATTCTGATCATAGACTGACAGTGATAACAACAGCTGCCAGTGTGAACACATGCACTGTGCCAAATACTATGAAAATGCTCTACACATGCCTGCCTTACAATCATACACATTATTCTGCCATCCCCATTTTGCAGCTGGAGCAGGGCGCTGCGTGAGGTTGCACAACCAGATAGGTTGGGGCATTCCCAGATCCGCAGACTGTTTTCTAACCACCCCACTGTCCTGCTATCAAGTTAAATCTACTCCATATGCCCCTCATGCCCACTTTATTTCCCCATCCTCCTCTCTATTTTCCTGAGTTTGGCTAGTTTTGGAGGGATTATTGAGGGATGCAGGGGTTGGGCTATATCTGAGAGCTCTCAGGGGCTATTTCTGCCTCTGTGCTCAGGAGTGACCTTTGACAGTGCTCAGGGGACTATATGTGTTGGTGGGGATTCAAACCAGGGTTGGTGAGATGCAAGGCAAATGCCTTAATCTCTGTGCTCCCTATCCAGACCACTGTTGAGACTGTGACATTCGCTTTCACCTTCTCTTTACCATTGCAAAATTTATCTTGATGTGGCAACTCTTAAGCCTGAAACTAATGTCTTCAATTTTATCCAAGTCCATGGATTTAGAGCACGAAAACTTGAGCCACAATATGGTTTCAGGGGGGCATCCTAGAACTTTTGGAGCTACACGTTTCACCCATAGCCCTTAGAAAGCACTGAATACTAGAGCTGGAGAGATAGTATAGTGGGTTAGGCACTTGTCTTGCATGCAGCCAACCCAGATTTGATTCCTAGCACCATATATGGTCCTTTATATATGGGTCACTCCTGAGCAGATAGCGAAAGTAGACCCTGAACACAGCCAAGTATGACCTAAGAAAATAAAGAATAAAAATAAATAAAAATAAAGCACTAAATGACAGAGACAGGGGAACTCATGTGAAATCTAAAGGTGAGAGGATCCAGATAAGAGGAGTACTGAAAGCCAGGACATGTTCAGAGCAGGACAGGGAAGCAAAGTGGAGCTGTGATTTGTTTCCTTGGAAGGAAGCAAAAAAATTTAACCATGGTCAGTCTTAAAGGCACTGGGCTGCCTGGCTTGACAGCTTAGGGCAGGCCGGATAGGCTCCTATGGAGGCTTGTTCATTGTGAGGCACAATATTCCTGGGCTCTATTAGACATAAGGGGAGAGTAAAGCAAATTGGTTCCGATATTACATCCAAACCAGAGAGATAGTACTATGGGTAGCATACTTGTTTTGCCAGCTGCTGACCTGGCACCCCATATGATTCCCTAAGCCAAGTCAATAATAATCCCTGAGTACAGATCCAAGAGTAAGCCCTGAGCACTGTTGGATATGCCTCCCTCTCCCACCCCCCAAAATCAGATACCACATTTACACACTGTATGTATGTATGTATGTATGTATGTATGTATGTATGTATGTATGTATGTAAAGGTGTCTTCAGCATTACAGCATCCAGGGCTGCTATGGTGGCTCCCCAAATAATCAAGTCCTATTTCAAGAGGAACAGGGAAGTCTTGCAGAGAGCCTGTCCCTGTAGAGCAATGGTCCTCAAACCACGGCCCACGGGCCACATATTGTATTTATTCCTATTTTTTTCTTCATTTCTTTTTTTTTTTGTTTTTGTTTTTGGGCCACACCCGGCTGTGCTCAGGGGTTACTCCTGGCTGTCTGCTCAGAAATAGCTCCTGGCAGGCACGGGGGACCATATGGGACACCGGGATTCGAACCAACCACCTTTGGTCCTGGATCGGCTGCTTGCAAGGCAAACGCCGCTGTGCTATCTCTCCGGGCCCTGTTTCTTTACTTCTAAATAAGATATATGCAGTATGCATAGAAATTTGTTCATAATTTTTGTTTTTACTATAATCTGGCCCTCCAACAGTTTGAAGGACAGTGAACTGGCCCCCTGTTTAAAAAGTTTGAGGACCCCTGCTAGAGGAAGTGCAGCCTGCCAGGAAAGCAAGACATTAGGCCAAGATGCACTTCCACATTACCTAGTGGGCAGTCACACCTGGGGGAGCAGGCACAGTACCAAGAGGAACACTAATTCACAGCAAGTAAGAGCTAAGAGAGACTTCAATAGGCAATAACCAACTTTCACTTATAATATCCTCATGTGCTAATCAAAGGCTGAAAAATTCAGTCAAAGGCTGAAAACTTCTGGGCTGGAGAGAGACTGGGAGTTAAGGTCAACATTCCCCTCACCTGCCAACCTGTAGCAGGACAGCCCCTGAAGAGGTTGACTGATGGTGGGATGGAGAATGAGGCCCTTTTCTTCCAGCTCGGAGCACGCGTCTGCCACCCTGTCTAGCCCACGGTTCTGAGGTGAAACGGCGGGTAAACAGCTCGCAGACAATCAGGCTCGTGGAAATATTTGCTTTATTCGGATGGACAAAACTGAAGTCCAAAGACTCAGATTCAGTTCCAGCCAGCAAAAAGCCCTCGCCTTCCACAGACCGTTATACTCCAGAGTCAGGTCCCACCCAATGGTGGGATCAGATACCAACCAATGGTGAAAGCAGAATCAGGTCCTACCCTAGGGTGGGGGCAGAATGCCAGGTCACACCCTAGGGTAGGGCACAGATTAGGGTGAGCAACATAGTAATCCCCCAAAATATTTACATACACAACACCAACCCACTTCAATTTCCAAACCACATGGTCCTCCAGCACCTTCGGGAACAGCATCTGAGCACCATCACCCAAAATCTTTGAAAAATGTAAAATTTTGTGTATCCTCAAATCTATGATGTGAAAACAGAAACCAGACACTGGGAGAAGATATTTGTAACTTATACAACCAATGAAGGTTTAGCATTCAGGATATAAATGTAGATATAGATATATAACTCCTATAAATCATGTTTATTTTGTAAATGAAAAAAATATGTGAGAATACATTTCAAAGAAAGCATGGCTCAGAAAAAACTAAGTTCAATAATACCAATTCTAATGGAATATAAATTGGTTCAAAAGTTTAGAGTCCTGTATTATGGGATCAGAGAGATAGCATGGAGGTAAGGCGTTTGCCTTTCATGCAGAAGGATGGTGATTCGAATCCCGACATCCCATATGGTCCCCTATGATTTCTGAGTATAGAGCCAGGAATAATCCCTGAGCACTGCCGGGTGTGACCCTACCCCCCCAAATAAAGAGTCCTGTATTAGAATTAAAACTACAAACACATATAACTATTTCCCCCATCATGTTCTAAACTAGTGTCACTCTAGCATACCATCTCTAACTACAACATGAATGATATTAGACCAGATAATTTTTGTTGTGGACACTATTTGGTATACTACAGAATATATAGCAACATTACTGGCTTTTACTCACTCAATATCAATAGGAACTTCCAGGGGCTACTCCTGAGTACAGAGACAAGAATAGTCCCCTGAGAATCACTAAGTGTGGCCCCATACCCCAAAATTAAAAAATAGTAGGGCTAGAGAGATAGTACAGAGGAAATGTTATTTTCCTTGCACCCAGTCAATCCTAGTTCAATCTACTGTATATGGTCCCCCAAGCACTGCCAGGAGTAAGCCTTAAATAGCAAGTGTGGTTCATATGTGAGAGCCCTGGCTCATTGACTCGTACCACATGCTTCCCTGAGCACCAACAGTGACTCTGATCACTGCCATGTGTACCCAACTCCCAAAGAAACAAATGTAAAGACTGGAGAGATGAGGGGAGAAAGCAAACTGGAAAGAAATCATTCAAACCTGGCCAATGTCAAGCCAGAATGTAGTTCACACCGTTTATATAGGTTAGCTATAGAATCAATTGATTCTATGGAAACAATTTTCTCATTTAACATACACATTGGTTGCTAACATATGCAATGCTTATTAATAGTGATTGTGTGTGTGATTAATAGGCTTTTTTAAATTCCAGATAGACATTTACTAATTATTTCTGTGACCCTGTTCTATTCCTGCTCAAGCAACCAGATCAACCTAGTTCTTTGTTCTGTTCTTGTCATAACTTTATGATTTATTGTGTATTCACTTTTGCTCAACTCCTAGAATTGATCTCTCATATCCTGCCTCTAGTTTCCCACTTCTGCTCCTAGTTTTCCTGCTATAAAGTAGTATGGTTCAAAATGGCAAAAAAGCTTAAACCTGAAAGAAAAAAAATGAAATAATATAAATATCTAATAAAATAATGGACAATTGGGGCCAGCATGGTGGCATTAGAGATAAGGTGCCTGCCTTGCCTGTGCTAGCCTAGAACGGACCGTGGTTCGATCCCCTGGCGTCCCATATGATCCCCCAAGCCAGGAGCAACTTCTGAGTGCCTAGCCAGGAGTAACCCCTGAGCATCACCGGGTGTAGCCCAAAAACCAAAAACCAAAAACCAAAAAAAAAAAAAAAAAAAGACAGTTAAGCAATCAAGTTGTCCATAGAAGCAAAGAATTATTGTACAGTTTTAAAAATAAATGTGCTTTTTATCACAATATACATGACTCTCCTCATTGTTGATTGAACAAAATTATAAAATTGTATCAGTGTGAATGTTTCTAAGAAGTTTAAAATATCCAGTGACAAAATAAGTATATTAACTAGGAACACTTACCAAACAGGTGTGGTATATTTTCCTCAAATGATTGTAATAATAATTCTAACTCTACCAAACCTTCCAGAACCTTGCTACCCTCTTTTCAAGAGGTGGAGCCACACAAAATTAAAAAAGAAATCTTAGTGACAAAAATAATTATACAATAAAGTGTCAGGCTTCAAAATAAATTCACAAAATACATGGCATTTTTATATGCAGGAAGTAATACAGAAGAGAAAGACAAATAATTCAAACCTATATATTATAGGATTGTAATGAGAAAAAAAAAAAACCTCACTCCCCAAATACCCCTCACCCTCCACATATTTATTACTGTTAAAAAAAAAAAAAAAAAAAAAACAGGGCCCGGAGAGATAGCACAACGGCGTTTGCCTTGCAAGCAGCCGATCCAGGACCAAAGGTGGTTGGTTCGAATCCCGGTGTCCCATATGGTCCCCCGTGCCTGCCAGGAGCTATTTCTGAGCGAACAGCCAGGAGTAACCGCTGAGCAACGCCAGGTGTGGCCCAAAAACCAAAAAAAAAAAAAACCTCACTCCCCACATACCTAGGAATAAACTTAAAAGAGGTAAAAGACTTTGGGCCCGGAGAGATAGCACAAAGGTGTTTGCCTTGCAAGCAGCCGATCCAGGACCAAAGGTGGTTGGTTCGAATCCCGGTGTCCCATATGGTCCCCCGTGCCTGCCAGGAGCTATTTCTGAGCAGACAGCCAGGAGGAACCCCTGAGCACAGCCGGGTGTGACCCAAAAACCAAAAAAAAAAAAAAAAAAAAAAAAAAAAAAAAAAAAAAAGAAAAAAAAAAAGAGGTAAAAGACTTAAACATTGAAAATGGCATTACTGGGCCCGGAGAGATAGCACAGCGGCGTTTGCCTTGCAAGCAGCCGATCCAGGACCAAAGGTGGTTGGTTCGAATCCCGGTGTCCCATATGGTCCCCTGTGCCTGCCAGGAGCTATTTCTGAGCAGACAGCCAGGAGTAACCCCTGAGCACTGCTGATTGTGACCCAAAAACTGAAAACCAAAAAAAAAAAAAAATCTCCCCAGTCAGTGGGGAAAAACCTTAGTAGACCTTAGTAGAGGACTAAGTTCTGATCCTGATATTTCTTGCCTGTATTAAATTTTTTTTTTTTGCTTTTTTTTTCCTCAGTGTTCAGAAATCGCTCCTAGCAGGCTCTGGGGACCATATGGGGTGCCAGGAATCAAACTCTCATCCATCCTAGGTTGGCCACATGCAAGGCAAATGTCCTCCCAGTATGCTATCTCTTTGGTGTTCCTGTATTAATTTTTCAGATAATTAATTTTCAACAGTAATTGACCATGGAATATTCAAAGACAGCTTCTTTCAGGCACTGACATGAGAAAGGCTACCTATTTTTATATAGAATAATTTTTAGTGGGCCCGGAGAGATAGCACAGCGGCCTTTGCCTTACAAGCAGCCGATCCAGGACCAAAGGTGGTTGGTTCAAATCCCGATGTCCCATATGGTCCTCCGTGCCTGCCAGGAGCTATTTCTGAGCAGACAGCCAGGAGTAAACCCTGAGCACCACCGGGTGTGGCCCAAAAATCAAAAAAAAAAAAAAAAAGAAAGAAAGAAATAAAAGAGGACACAAGAAGTGAAGACACATACCCTGTTCATGAATTGGGAGAATTAACATCATTAAAATGACAAAACTCCCCAAAGATTTAATGCAATTCCTCTAAAGATACCCATGACATTCTTCAAAGAAGTGGATCAAACACTCTTGAAATTTATTTAAAAGAATAAATGCTCAGAAATAGCTAAAGCAACCCTTAGAAAAAGAAGATGGAAGGCACCACTTTACCCAACTTTAAATGTATTACAAAGCAATAGTCATTAAAACAGCATGGGATTTTTTATTGGAATAAAAACAGGCCCTCAGATCAATGTAATAGGCATGAGTATTTAGAGAATGTTCCCCAGGCATACAATCAATTCATCTTTGATAAAGGGGCAAGAAAGGCAAAATGGAGCAAGGAAAGCCTCTTCAACAAGTGGTGCTGGGACAACTGGTCAGCCACATGCAACAAAGCAAACTCGGACCTCCATCTAACACCATGCACAAAAGTCAAATTCAAATGAATTAGCTTGGAAAAATATTTTGCTTTAAAAAGGTGGAAATTTTGTACAAAGTTGAGGCAGAAAGAAAAGGGTTTAGAATCCATGTCTGACACTGCGTTCCTTAGGAAAATCACCGTTCCCCCAACTCCACAGATGCCTTGGTTATACTGAGAACCAGTTCTTGGAAGCTAAATATAATGTCAGAATCTTTAGGAGTTTTTTGTTTTTGTTTCTTTTTATGGGGCACACTTGACAGTGCTCTGGGATTACTTCTGGTGATCCTTAGGGAAGTATATGAGGTGCCAGAAATTGAACCTGAGTCAGTTTATGTGTAAGACAAGTATCTTACGCTTGTACTGTCTTTCCAGCCCCATTATATATATATATATATATATATATATATATATATATATATATATATATATATATATATTGGGTCACACCCGGCAGTGCTCAGGGGTTATTCCTGGCTCCAGGCTCAGAAATTGCTCCTGGCAGGCACGGGGGACCATATGGGACACCAGGATTTGAACAGATGATCTCCTGCATGAAAGGCAAATGCCTTACCTCCATGCTAACTCTCCGGTCCCAGCCCCCATGATATTTTTTTTAAATTTTTTATTTTTAATTATGAGAACAATGATGCAAAGAGGACAAGGTAAAGTTACAATGAAAGAACAATCACCCATAAACAGAGTTCTCAGAAGAAATCCCCTTGCTGACGCCTAAATATTGAACTTACAGTCAAAAAATCATTAAGAAAAATAAGGCAGAACCCATGTACAATTACTTTGTCCACAAGTCCCCAGATTGTAGGACATTATAACATTTCTTAGCAGTACACAAAGCAACCTAAAGCCATGAAATTTATGTGACTCCTTAACTTTGAAGGCATAGTATTTTTATATATTCATGCACATACATATTAGTTTAAGTTAACATCAAAAGTTTAAGAGGTGGGGTCTGGGAGAGGGGGAAAAAAGTTTAAGAGGTATTTTTTTAAGGGTTAGTCAAAGGGACACAGTAAAAACGGTGTTAGAGTGGTAAATATTGTTTGCATAGGCCCACCAAAATGTGGGGGTCATAGAAAGGAATAGCCTTGGTCTAAATACAAGGAGACCACTACCCCTGAAGTTTCCTGGCATAAGACCAACTCTAGGCTCCAGGCAAACTAGTTTATTCTATCCAAGTCATTGTCTGTAGTGCCAATACAGTTTTATTTTTCACGCAGTCCTATTGTTGGCATCAGGTTTCTGTATTAAAGATCCTGGAATCTGCACATCCTACATTGAAGTCAGGCTGGTGTGGAGTATCCTCTAGTTTCATCTCACAAATAAGGGACAATACAGCAAGCCCTGTCCAGTAAGCAGGTCATTGTTCTTGTTAAGTCTTCACAGTGTTAAGGGAAGTCTCTTTTGAGTAGATTGATGTCAGAGCAGCTGTAGGGTCTTCCCTGGTAGAGGAATGCCTCCAGGTGATGCTATAGACAACCTTGGATGTTTTGTAGATGTCTTCTCTAGATCAGGGGTGAATGGAGAATGCCCATTCTTCTGAGGCCTGTGCCAGGTCTTTATGTCAATGTTCAGGGTGTAAGGTCCCATTGCACTACAAGATTTTGTGTGTTCCCATCTCTCTTAGATAAGAACTTACTGGTATGTATAGTATTTTCCCGTTTTAGTGTGCCTAAGCAAACAAGAAATAAAGCCACGTGGCGTTATCAGAGTATATGGGGCGTTAGAACACGTCCAACAATACCCATGACTTGGTTCAAACAAAAGCATTAAACTGAGGGATTCTTTCACACCAAATTCCATATTGAGCAGTTCACAAAGAGAAGATAAAAAAAGGGGGGGGGAGGGAATCATCACTGTATAAGAAAATATTCAGCAAAAGTTATAGCCAACAAAGAAAACACCCATAAAATGTTGAAAAGACATAAGTGTACTTTTTATGCCTTTTGGAATAGTTGGGTAGCCAGCCCCATGATATTTTTAGTTTTTTCTTTTTTCCTAAAGCACCCCTGATGCTCTGAATTATCCTTGAGTCCTCCATCTTATTATGTAATTTTCTTTCTACCTTGAGTTAAAAAAAAGACTCATTTCTTGCCTATGTTTAAGAGAGCTTTTAAGGTAGAGAAGCAACAGTAGGACCACGTGGAGAGGCTCAAGATGAAGAGGGGAATGAGGTGGCATTGCAAATATGACACAAAAATACAGGGACTGTTGTCAGCCACATGATCTCAAAAATGGGGAAACTAGGGGGAAATTTTCTACTGTTAGAATTTATGTTCTAGAACTATTCTTTTTTGTTAGTATACATAGATGTTTATAATAATGTATACCTGAAATTTATATTATGTTAAAGTTTACATAGTATTATAGTGCAATTCTATTTTACTAAAGTATTGTTAAAACAAAATTAGGGGCTGAAGAAATGGTACAGTGGGTAGGGTGCTTACCTTGCACACAACTGACCTGAGTTCAACCCCCAATATTGCATATGGTTCTCTGAGCCCTGCCAGGAGTGATCTCTAAGTGCAAAGCTAGAAGTAAGCCCTGAGTACCACTGGGTGTAGCTACAAAACAAAATGAAAACAAATCCCCAAATTTTAATTTTGTTTAAGCCCTAAACATAACAAAGTATGGCATAAAAAATGGCAAAAATGACATTTTAAGCCTATATTTTAGTGAGTTTTGATGAAAAAATATAGTCCTACAAATATTGCTTTAATTTGTATATAAAACATTTACATCACTCCCCAAAACATATCTTGTTTCATCGCCTCTTTTCCCACCCATTAATCTGCTTTCTATTACTATAGCTTATTTTGCCTATTCTATATTGCATATGAATTAGAATTATATACTATCTTATATATTATCTTTTGGCTATAGTTTCATTCACTCAGCATGTTTCCAAGATTCATTAATGTTGCAATGGTACCACTAGTATGCAAAATTTTATTTATTTCATTGCATAAATATATAGTAATTTGTTTACTCATTCATCAGTTGATGGACATTTGGGTTGAATCCCATTTTAAATTCTATGCATAGAATAAAGTTAATATGACCATTTGTATACAAAAATATGACCATTGTGTGGGAAAATATTTTCAATTCTCTTGGATAAATATTTGTAAGTGGAATTGTTGAATTGATGATAAATATATATATATATATATTTTGTTTGTTTTGTTTTGTTTTTGGGCCACACCCGGCGTTACTCAGGGGTTACTCCTGGCTGTCTGCTTAGAAATAGCTCCTGGCAGGCATGGGGAACCATATGGGACACCGGGATTTGAACCAACCACCTTTGGTCCTGGATCGGCTGCTTGCAAGGCAAACGCCACTGTGCTATCTCTCCGGGTCCTGATAAATATATTTTAATTTCATATTTTTAAGATACTTTCATTTTGTTGGGACAATTCTTACAATCTATTCTAAATACATAATCATAAGTTTATGTAAAAATCATGGATTTATGTAAAAAAAGTGGCTTAGATAATCATGACCTTAGTCTTCCTCATGACCTTTGTTTATACATTTACTACAATTTACATGCAACCTGTTAAGGAATGCCACATGGAAATGTAAATAAAAATATTTCAGACTTTCAGTTAAGGTTCAGGACTTAGTACATGTCTATCCTCTGAGATTTTCTCATTCAATTAATAACAGAGCCTCAGGATAAGCTTGGCCAGTGAAGTTTCACATTCAATCCCACCACCATTACAAATGCCAAAGGCTCTATTCTTTGAAATTCTCAGAACTATAGCAAAGAGTAGTACATCACCACAATAACAACAACAACAACAACAACAACAACAACAACAATAGCAAAGATGGTCATTGTGAAAAGAAGGGGAATACTTTTTATTAATTAAGTAACATAAGTAGATTTAATTGACACAAACCTACAATAAGGAAGGTGGCAAGAAAGGGTGAGGAGCAGAGATTCCAGCGAATGTCTTGGGGACAGACTAGAGTGTTCATTAAAGCCACAAGAAGAGCAAGTTGCAGGCAATGAGGGTTCACCTGTCCACAGGTGCAGAGAGATACTTTGACCTGGAAAGAGGAAGGATCCTGTTTCAGAAACAAGAAACAGTCTGGAAACTCCCTGTTCATGGCAACAACCTCCTCCTCTCTCTGCCCAGATTAGATGGCACCAATTTCTCTTTCTGGGGAAAGCAATTGTAGGACTTGTTCTAAGGACTGGCTGGGGTGAACTAGGCCATCTATGTGGAGTTTAGAAGTCCAGAGTGGGGTCTTCTACATTCTTGCCTTTAGGGACTCTTAAAAGAATAACAAAAGGCTCCCTGCTAACTTTCTCCAGAATTAGATTTAATGGTGTACGCCCTAGCTTTGCTCCTCAAACTTCCTCTAAACTTCCTTAGTGCCTCAATCTTAAATATAAATAAAAAGAAAAGACTAAACAGACGTAAAAGAAAAACTTGACATTAGAAAAGTGGAAAACAAAACAAAAAACAAACAGAAAAAAGTGGAAAACAGAGACTAGAAGTCTAATGTGATTCTAGAGGAAACACAATTCATGGAGTAAAAGAGAATCAAACAAAAATTCATAAAAAAAAAATTCAGAGTCCACTGGAAAAGTCTATCACCATGGTAAAACAACAAAGACAAATGAAAGTTCTATTAAAAAAATAAAAGGGCAATCCAGGACAAGAATTTTTTGACATTAAAAAAGTTTGCCTGAGGGGCTGGAGAGATAGCATGGAGGTATCAGATGTTTGCCTTTCATGCAGAAGGTCATCAATTCGAATCCCTGCGTCCCATATGGTCCCCTGTGCCTGCCAAGAGCAATTTCTGAGCATGGAGCCAGGAGTAACCCCTGAGCACTGCTGGGTGTGACCCAAAAACCACAAAAAAAAAAAAAGTTTGCCTGAGGTCGGAGAGATAGCATGGAGGTAAGGCATTTGTCTTACATGCAGAAGGATGGTGGTTTGAATCCCAGCATCCAATATGGTCCCACAAGCCTGCCAGGAGCGATTTCTGAGCATAGAGCCAGGAGTAACCCCTGAGCGCTGGCTGGGTGTGACCCAACAAAAAAAAATTTGCCAAGTGACCTAAGATTGGCTCAGTAATAGAACATGCAGGTAGGAGGCCTGTAATTTCAGCCTCTGTGATGCCTGCTGCTGAGGGCATTTCCTCTTGGTCATGCTCTTTGAAGTCTCAGGTGGCACATCCAAGTGCCATTTCCAGCACCATGCAATTATAAATACACTCCAACTGATTCTGTAATCACAGTGTGCTAAAAAAAAAAAAAAAAAGGGAAGGAGGGGAGAATTAAATTTTGTTTAACTTAAAATGTTATTTTTTTGGACATAATAATAAAATATTTCAGGGCAGGAGTGATAGTACAATGGGTAGGGCATTTGCCTTACATGTGGCAGATGCACGTTCAATCCCTGGCATGCCATATGTTTCCTCAGTCATTGCCAGGAGTCATTCCTGAGTACAGAGCCAAGAGTAACCCCTGAGCATTGCACAGTGTGGCCTCTGAAAAAAAGTTCATTATCATCAATGGGGTAGGTAACATAAACAAATCTCCCAGCAACAGACATTAAAACAAATATAACAGAAAAGGCAATAATTATAAAGGAATGATTGATCTAAAAAATCAAAATCAGGGGCCGGCGAGTTGGCGCTAGAGGTAAGGTGCCTGCCTTGCTAGCAGTAGCCAAGAAAGGACCGCAGTTCGATCCCCTGGCATCCCATATGGTCCCCCCAAGCCAGGGGCAATTTCTGAGCGCTTAGCCAGGAGTAACCCCTGAGCATCAAACGGGTGTGGCTGGAAAAACAAAACAAAACAAAAAAAAACAAAAAAATCAAGAATCAGACCTCCCTGCCTCCCTGGCTGGAAAAGGTCAAAACGAAAGTTTAAAAAAAATAGTGGCCACAAAAAAATAAAAAAATAAAAAAAGGGGCTGGAGAGATAGCATGGAGGTAAAGCGTTTGCCTTTCATGCAAGAGGTCATCGGTTCGAATCCCAGCATCCCATATGGTCCCCTGTGCCTGCCAGGAGCAATTTCTGAGCATGGAGCCAGGAGTAACCCCTGAGCACTGCCGGGTGTGACCCAAAAACCACAAAAAAAAAAATAAATAAATAAAAAATAAAAAAATAAAAATAAAAAAAATAGTGGGCACTTCTCTAAAATGAAGAGGAACATGTCTTTCTGATTATTGGGCCTATTGAGTGTCCTGCACAAAGAAGGAGAAAAGAGCCACACCTACCCCAATGATCAGAATCTGCCTGAATGACAAAAACATTCTACTTGGAGAGATATGTAAAACCGAGAATTTTATTCACATCATTTTATTAATCAAGTGAAAAGCAGCATAAAGGCATTTTTAGTAAAAAAGGCAATCATACTCCCAAGAAGTTACCTAAGGACACATTCCAACAAAACTAGAATAGAATGTAAGTGAAGAAAGAAGCAGCTATTGTAGCTGGGAAGGGTTGAATGCAGCAATTGAACTGCATTGGGAAAATGAGGTTCAAATGCTGAAACAAGAGCAACCTATTGCAGGAAGATGTTTCTTGGTTTGTTTTCTTATTAGAGTGGAGATGCAAAAGAAAAAGTTGGGGGGCCGAAGAGATAGCATGGAGGTAAGGCATTTGCCTTGCATGCAGAAGGTCAGTGGTTCGAATTCCGGCATCCCATATGGTCCCACGAGCCTGCCAGGAGCAATTTCTGAGTGTAGAGCCAGGAGTAACCCCTGAGTGCTGCCGGGTGTGACCCAAAAACCAAAAAGAAAAAAAGAAAAAGTTGGGGCAGGAGAAATAAAATGGGGGTAGGGTGTTTGGCATCTAAGTAGCAAACTCCAGTTTCATCCCTTATACAGTATGATTCCCTGGTCAACCCACATCCCCAGCCCAAATGAGGATCAATTGAATAGTTACATTGAGAGCTAAAAAACAAGAAACAAGAAATGAGAATAAGATAAAGGAAGCTGGCATGCTTTCCAAAAGAAGAGAACTTAAATTTGTTTGATAAATATTATTCTGTACAGGAACATTGGTCCCATGACGAAACATAATCCTCGTTCACTACTTTGATCCACTATGAATCCTATTTTTAGAGCCCAAATAAAATAAACATTATTTTCTGGTCTTCACCTCTCAGAATCAATCTTAGACGAATATAAAGCGTAGCCATGATTTCAAAACAAAACGTGAAACGTGAAGAGGCTGACAGGGTAGGGAGGGAGAAGAAAGAGGAGGGCAAGGTGGGAGGCCATGCTACCTAGCCAACTGAGGAGGAAGAGATAGCATCTAGGGTTGATGGAGCAGGAAATGAGGGTTTAAGTGTGTCCTTTGAAGTTAAAAAAAGAGACCGGGAAAGCTCTAAACATAGTTGAAGAACAGAGCTTTAACTGTATTAGGGTAGTGGGGGAGGAGATAGGCGCAAGATCTAGTCTGAAGTTGCTAAGTTAATAAATAGCTTCTTATTTACAAGCATGAAGGGAAGAACCAAATAAATTCTAAGCAGCTCAGGACTGAGGGAGAAGGGATAGGGCAGATGGCTCTTGTATCCTATGATCTAGTTTTCCGGTGCTATTTGATCTAAGATCATTAGTGAGCATTGACCAATGAAAAGCCTTAATGAAGATTTTTTTGTTTTGTTTTGTTTTGGGGTCATACCCAGTGATGCTCAGGAGTTACTCTTGGCTCTACACACAGGAATTACTCTGGCAATGCTCAGAAAACCATATGGGATGCTAGAGATCAAACCCAGATTGGCTACATGCAAGGCAAAGCACACTACCTGCTGTACTATTGTTCCAACACCCTTAATGAAGAATTTCTAATATAAGCTGTTTTAGGCGTGTACATAACTAATGGCACACAAAAGTGAGAAAGATGGCAATCATACTGTATTAAGAACTATCTCTCCCGGGGCTGGAGAGATAGCATGCAGGGGCCAGAGAGATAGCATAGAGGTAGGGCTTTTGCCTTGCATGAAGAAGGACTGTGGTTCGAATCCCGGCATTCCATTTGGTCCCCTGAGCCTGCCAGGAGCGATTTCTGAGTGTAGAACCAGGAGTAACCCCTGAGCGCTGCCAGGGTGACCCAAAAACCAAAAAAAAAAAAACTATCTCTGGGTACAGATGATGTCATCTTTTCATATTTCACACATCTGCAAAACTTCTAAAGCCTCAGGTGCTTTAACTTTCAGGATTACAAACAAAACCTTAAATTTCTTCCTGGTGGTAATAGCTGGTTTGTAGTGCTCACCTCTCTAAAGACAACCCACAGGCAAGGGGTGCAGGCCAGTACAACCAGCACTCCTTTTTGGCTTCCTAAATATCTATTGAAGTCTCACTTGGGATCCAGAGAAACAGCGCAGAGGGTATGGCAATTGCCTTGAATGCAATCAACCCAGATTCCATCCCTGGTACCTACTGTGAGAGATTTTCCCCATGCAATGTCAGAACTCCACTGGGTGTGACTCAAAACCCCTTCTCCAATAAATACAAAATTTAAAAACTTTCTCTGCCTACAACACCTCCTTTTCCATGCCAGTGCCACCAGCTATGAGCCCTTTATGACTTTTTTTCACCATCTGAACTTACCTAGCAGGGTTCCCCATCTCTCACTCCCAGAAGGCAGTGGCCCTTCTAAGCACAAGGTCTCTCTGGCACCTACTGAACTAGAGCATTGTTTCACATGACCTACCCCAGGTAAAGACCCACAACCCAGAGCCTAACATTAGGGCTGGAATTCACCCAATTCATCTAGTCATTTTTATAAAAAGAAACCAACAGTCTTAGAGAATGAGTGGCTTGACCTGGTCAAAATCTAGATCTGATCCCCAAAGTTTTTGTTTTTGTTTTTTCCTATACTAGAATTTTAACTGTGTGTATGGGGGGGTGTAAGAGAACCTTTCCTAGGTTCAGGGCTTGTGCCCATTGGATCTGGGGGCCACTAGGACTACACTGGGAAGCACAGGGGAACATGCCATGCTGGAATGGAGCTCTAGGCTTCATGTATGTATGCAAGATACTCAGATCCTTGAAGATAGCTCTCTCTCTCTCTAGCAGATGATTTAAAGGAAGGTTATTATTGGGCCGGAAAGATAGTATGGAGGTAAGGCGTTTGCCTTTCATGCAGAAGGACGGTGGTTTGAATCCCGGCGTCCCATATGGTCCCCTTTGCCTGCTAGGAGCGATTTCTGAGTGTAGAGCCAGGAGGAAGAACCCCTGAGCGCTGCCGAGTGTGACCCAAAAAACAAAAATAAAATAAAATAAAATAAAATAAAATAAAATAAAAATAAAGGAAGGTTATTGTTGTGTTTCAGAACTCTGAGTAGTTCTCAGAGACAGGAGGCTGAGCCCAATTCAAGACAGCTAAGCCCATGGCGGGAAGGACATGTCTGAAAGGCCTTGGCAGAGAAGAGGGGAGAGGGATTGTGGGTGATACTCAGGTAAGTGTTAAATACTTCTGGCCATAAACATCCTGCCATAGATATAATTAGAATTGTCTGTATTTTACAGCCTAAAGATTGAAAGTTTGGGCCAGAGATTGTACAGAGTTCAAGTGCTTGCCGTGCATGTTGCCAACCCAGTTCAAATTCCAGTGCCACATGGTCCTATGAGCTTGGGAGCCAATGGAATTTTACAATTTGGTTAACAACACACTGGTTGCTAAAAATAAGTCTGTATTTGTGATTATGTGTGTGAATTTGTGATTATGTGTGTCTGTGCTGTACATCGGACAAGCAAGACTTTTCAGTCTCTTCTCACCCCAACCTGCTGCATATTTCCCAGCACATCACTCTCTGCTTGCCCCCCTTTCTGCCTTCAAGACAGTCCCAGATGTTCATTTGAAAGCTCCACTTAACTCTCAATTATAAACATCCTTTGAACATATTTAATGGGATTTTGAAATATTTTTGCAAATGTGAGTGCTTATTATCAATTTTGGTGGTAGCACTAGGCCAAAAGCCTTTGAGAACAAATGGATTCTGTGTAATGCAATTCCCCTATTAGCTATAAATTTTTTTTTTTGGTTTTTGGCCACACCCAGTGAGTTCAGGGGTTACTCCTGGCTATGTGCTCAGAAATTGGTCCTGGCTTGGGGGACCCTATGGGACACTGGGAGATCGAACTGCGGTTCGTCCTAGGTCAGTGCATGCATGGCAGATTCCCTACTGTTTGCACCACCACTCTGGCCCCATTAGCTATAAATCTTTTTGTTTGTTTTGTTTTTGGGTCACACCCGGAAGTGCTCAGGGGTTACTCCTGGCTCAACGCTCAGAAATCACTTCTGGCAGGCTCAGGGGACCATATGGGATGCCGGGATTTGAATCACCGTCCTTCTGCATGAAAGGCAAATGCCTTACCTCCATGTTATCTCTCCGGCCCCATAGCTATAAATCTTATAAAACTCCTTTGTTCTTCTTGCTCCTATCCCAAGCCTTTATCTCAGTTGAGCCAGTCACTGGGACCTCCTATCTAACTTCACAGCCTCTATCCTACTGTTCTCTTTGCTGGATCTTTGGAAAGCCTTGCCTCTTGGCCTCCATAAATAGATTTGCATTGGGCCCAGAGAGATAGCATGGAGGTAAGGCATTTGCCTTGCATGCAGAAGGTCGGTGGTTCGAATCTCAGCATCTCATATGGTCTCCTGAGCCTGCCAGGAGCAATTTCTGAGTGTAGAGCCAGGAGTAACCCCCGAGCGCTGGCTGGGTGTGACCCCAAAACTAAAACAAACAAACAAACAAAAAAACATAAATAACTTTGCACTGGTCCCAAATATTTCAGATTCCTGGGTCTTAGTTCCACACCTGCCCTTGGACCCCTTCCTCCCTCAAGTAATGGATCCAGACTGAACCCTGCATGCAGTTCCTTCTCCCATAAGTGCTCTCTTCCTAGTTCTTCTAAAACCCAGTTTCAGTGGTTCATATGGGTCATTCTTAATTCCTAACTCTGACTGTTGCCCTTATCCCAGGGCTTTGACTCTCTTCAAATGCTACAATTGTGGCTTTCCAGTGTCCCTCATCACCATGCCTCCTCCTTGCTGGATGGGACCCAATCCCCCATTGCCTCACTGCACCCCACACCATGGTGCAGATCTTAGTACCTGGGCACATGAGAAATGCAAATTCTCACTCCCAATCTGGATTCTAAATGACTCAAAATTGGGGAATATTGTGGGGTTAGTATAATACATGAATCTACCTGATACCACTTCCAGGGCTTTTCCTACTCCATGTTGTTGTTGTTGTTGTTGTTGTTGTTGTTGTTGTTGTTGTTGTTGTTATTGTTGTTGTTCTTCTTCTTCTTCTTCTTCTTCTTCTTCTTCTTCTTCTTCTTCTTCTTCTTCTTCTTCTTCTTCTTCTTCTTCTTCTTCTTCTTCTTCTTCTTCTTTTTAAACTTTCCTCAAGCTCTCTTTTTTTGGTTTTAGTTGTCCATTCTATTTAGAGAGATGTTTTAATTGAATCACCATGATATACTGTTACAAAGTTGTTCATGATTGAGTTTCAATCATACCATGTCCAACACCTTTGCCAATGCACATTTCCCACCACCAATGTCCCCAGTATCCCTTCTACCTACCTGCTTCTACGGCAAATATTTTTCTTCTCTCTTCCTTTTAGACATTGTGGTTTACAATACTGTTACTGAAGGGGTATCATGCATGTCACTTGATTTTCTTTCAGCACCCAGTTCTTGTCCTGAGTGATCTTACATTGGACCAACCCTTTTGGCCTTCATCTTGATTGTCTTTGAATATGATCACCATACTATCTTTTTTTAATATTCCACAAATTAGTGTGATCATTCTAGGTCTATCCCTCTGCCTCATTTTGCTCAACATAATACTTTCAAGGTACCTTTTTTTGTTTGTTTGTTTGTTTGTTTGTTTTTGTTTTTGGGTCACACCCAGCAGCACTCAGGGGTTACTCCTGGCTCTATGCTCAGAAATCACTCCTGGCAGGCTCAGGAGACCATAGGGGATGCCGGGATTCAAACCACCGTCCTTCTGCATGGAAGGCAAATGCCTTACCTCCATGCTATCTTGCCAGCCCCCTCAAGGTACCTTCTTACTGTTACTATTTTCCCCAGCAAAGTGGACACTGGTGAAGTGATTGATGTTAGATTATTATATGCCTGAATTCCAGTCATAATAACTTTGTAGTTCATGGTGACTAAATTAAAATAAATTATTTTTCTTACTGCTCTCTCAGTTTTAATGGTTTCACCTTCTAGAAGAGTTGCCCTGGTGAGGCCCTAGGTGGGGATTCCATTCATGCCAGAATTCTTGTTTCACTCCTTTCTGTATTTGGAATCTGGGTTGCAAAAGAAAGGAACACCGCATAAAGGAAACAACTGACTGAGACATGACTCTGGACTGTAATTCAGTTCCGTCGCTGTGCCTTTCCTGTGTGCCATTGCCTAGGCATAATTTAGGTTGTTGATATTGAGATGTGGGGCCT
Organism: Suncus etruscus; assembly: GCF_024139225.1. Taxonomy (NCBI): domain Eukaryota; kingdom Metazoa; phylum Chordata; class Mammalia; order Eulipotyphla; family Soricidae; genus Suncus; species Suncus etruscus. The sequence goes on from NC_064851.1 coordinate 46,519,385, forward strand.
GTAGCAGGCTCTCAACAAAGTCCCTGTCCTGCTGGGAGAACATGTGGATTATATTCACTCTTCTCAATACATCCGCAGCAGAGGCCTTCCCTAGCTACTCTTGCCAAACCAAGCAAAGGGGTGCTCAGGGTGGCTGAACCACTGTCACTGAGATGTTTCTTTCAGCCCTACTGTCCCCCACCAGGAGCCTTTTCTGCTTAGATTCAGACCCAACAGCAAGAGAATGAGAAGAGCTTCCATGGGACTCAAGGGATACCACAGAGGTAGGGTGGTATGCCTTGCATGCAGCCAATTCGAGAAGGACCCAGGTTCGATTCCTGGTATCCCATATGGTCCACTGAGCCTGTGAGGAGCGATTTCTGAGTGCAGAGCTAGGAATGCTGCTGGGTATAAACCAAATGCAAAAAAAAAAAAAAAAAAAAAAAGAGCTTCCATATATACTTTCTTTCTTTCTTCCCTTCTTCCTCTTTTTTCCTTCCTTCCTTCCTTCTTTCCTTCCTTCTTCCTTCTTCCCACCTTTCCTTTCCTTTTTTTCTTCCTTCCAACTTAGCCTTCTTCCTTCTTTCCTTTCCCTCCTCCCTTCCTCCCTCTTCCTTCTCTCACTTCTTCCTTGCTTCATTCATTCTTCCTTTCTTCCCTCCTTCCTCCTTTCCTTCCCTTCCTCTTTCCTTTCTTCCCTCCTTTCCTTCACTCCTTCTGTTCTTCCACCCTTACTTTCTTTCCTCCTTCTATCTTTTTCTCTCCTTTCTTACTTTTTTCCTTCTTCCTTCTATCTTCCTCCCCTCCTTATTTTCCTTTCCTCCCTCCCTCCTATCTCCCTACCTTCCTAACTCTTTTTCTCCTCCTTCCTTCCCTCCTTTCCGTCCAAGCCTTCTTCCTTTCCTTTTGTCTTTCTCTTTTCCTTTTCTGTTTTCATTTTTTGATATTTTTGGGCCACACTGGCAGTGCTTAGGGTTTAACTCCTGGTTCTGTGCTCAGAAATCGCTCCTGGCAGATTCTGGGACCATATGGGATGCCGGAGATAGAACCTGGATTTATCCCAGGTTGGCCGTGTGCAAGGCAAATGCCCTACCACTGTGCTACCATTCCAGCCTCTCTCTTTTCCTTTCTTTTGATAATCATAATATATATGTATTGATGAGTATGTACACACATATAATTTATATATGAAACTATATGCATATATAATTATATATCATTCCAAAGTTACAGAAGATCATAACACAAGTAGAGGGCCCAGGGCTGTTACTTGTAAGACACCTATCATGTTTGTATAGTTGAGGTCAAGAGTTCTAACCTTGGCTGGAGAGATAGCACAGTGATAGGGCAGTTGCCTTGCATGCAGCCAGCCCAGGACTGATGGTGATTCGAATCTTGGCACCCCATATGGTCCCTGAGGCAGCCAGGAACGATTTCTGAGCACAGAGCCAGGAGCAACCCCTGAGCACCACCAGGTATGACCAAAAAACAAAATCAAAACAAAACAAAATAAAGAGTTCTAATCTTGGGGCTGGAGTGATATTACAGTGGTAGGGCATTTGCCTTGCACTCTGCCAACCAGGGACAGACCCGGGTTCTATTTCTGGCATCCCATATGGTCCCCCAAGCCTACCAGGAGCAATTTCTGAGTTCTTTTTTTAATTATCTTTATTTAAACACCGTGATTACAAATATGATTATAGTTGTATGATTACAGTCATGTAAAGAACACCCTCCTTCACCAGTGCAACATTCCCACCACCAATTTTCTGAGTTCTGAGCCAGGAATAACCCCTAAGCACTGTAAGCTGTAACAAAAAAAAGAGTTCTAGCCTTTATATGGTGCAATAATGTTTTTTCTTCTTCTTCAAATCTTTTGTTTTAATAATTTTTTGTGACCAAAGTGAATTACAAATATTTCAAAGTAATATTTTAGGTACATAGCAACATTGAATCAGGGGCATTCCCATCGCCAGTGTTGTCCTCTCCCTCCACCCCTGTTCCCAGCAAGCATCCCATAATCCCCCTCCTTTGACCCCTGAGCTGCCAGTAGAAGTGGTTCCCCTGTGTCTATCTTGTTTAGATTGGGTATCAATTCTGTTGTCATTGGCTTTGGAATTGGTGGTTAAGTCTGATCATTTTTTTTTTATTTCTACTCAATGTTCATATGACTGTTTGGTCTTGGTACTATCCATTTTGCCCCCTTAATTCAAGTTTTGTGGTTCTGTTTGAAGGAAAAAAAGGGCAATAAACAAACTAACAAAAAACTGGGAGGAGTCCATATAGAGGTTATAAATATCAATTTAAGAGAAGAGAGGGAAAAGGGAAGAAAAACATAACAAAAATACAAAAAATACAGAGCAAAACAAAAAAAAAGACAAACAGGAAAAAAACTATGACAAAAAAGAAAAAATCAAACGAAAAACCGAAATGCACCACAGCAATAAAGACATCAACCGGGCCCGGAGAGATAGCACAGCGGTGTTTGTCTTGCAAGCAGCCGATCCAGGACCAAAGGTGGTTGGTTCGAATCCCAGTGTCCCATATGGTCCCCCGTGCCTGCCAGGAGCTATTTCTGAACAGACAGCCAGGAGTAACCCCTGAGCACTGCCGGGTGTGACCCCCCCCCAAAAAATAAATAAAGACATCAACCAAACAATAACCATGATCCTCCACCCCCCAAAAAAAGTGTTTGGTTTTTTTTGCATAGGCATAGTAAATATTGGTAAGATTAGAAAGGGAATTCTCTTGGCCTAAGAGATACAGGGTTTCTTCGTCCTTGAAGCATACTGTCATGGGAATAACTACAGGATCCGTATGTGCTCTTTTTTACTCCCCTAGGGCTTTTTATGGTGTTAGAAAACTTTCCACTCAGTCGTGGATGATAAAATCAGGCCTCTATGACTAGAGATCTTGGTATTTGCACAGGCCGTAGGATGAAGTCTAGGATAGAGTCTTTCTTTACGGTTCTAGAAGTTCTGTTCCATCACTGTTGTTTTAATCAGTCTTTTGTAATTGGTGGTCTTGTTTTTGGTGTAATGAATTTTTGACCCTTAGTGCCACTATTGAACAGTTACATACATCACAATAATTGTCACCTCCAGTGTGCTGCAGCCAAGTGTGTGACCATAACCATAATAACAACAGGGGGAAAGTGGAGTGGTGGCACAGCAGTAGGGCATTTGCCTTGCGTGCGGCTGACCTAGGATGGACCACGTTTCTATCTCCCAGCGTCCCAGATGGTCTCCCAAGCCAGGAGCGATTTCTGAGTGCATAGCCAGGAATAACTCCTGAGCGTCCCTGGGTGTTGCCTCAAAACAAAACAAACAAACAAACACCCAACGGTAGGGAAAAAGACTGCAAGCTTAGGATAAGAAAACCCCAGATTCGGGGCCGGCAAGGTGGCGCTAGAGGTAAAGTGTCTGCCTTGCAAGTGCTAGCCAAGGAAGGACCATGGTTCGATCCCCCGGCATCCCACTTTCTGAGAGCTTAGCCAGGAGTAACCCCTGAGCATCAAACGGGTGTGGCCCAAAAAAACAAACAAACAAAAAATAACCAGATTCACCAACACTTACATCCTACTCCATTTCTTTTGTGTGTGTGTGTGTGTGTGTGTGTGTGTGTTTTAGTTTTTGGGTCACACCCGGCAGCGCTCAGGGTTTACTCTTGGCTTTACGCTCAGAAATCACTCCTAGCAGGCCCGGGGGACCATCTGGGATGCCAGGATTCGAACCACAGTCCTTTTGCATGCAAGGCAAATGCCCTACCTCTATGCTATTTCTTTGGCCCCTTCTTTTGTGTTTCTATTGTGTTTTCATACTCGTTCCTACGTTGTAACCATTTAGAAGTTCAAGGCAATGGGCCACTTTACTTATAAATATTTCTAATAACAAAACTTTAGGCTGGGAACTCATCCATAATTCTCTTCTATAATTACAGTATAATCACCAATCTTATGAAACACTGATAGGCTGGGAAGTGACTCAAATGCATGCCTTGCACTTGATCCCTAGCATTGTCCCCCAGCTCTGTTTAATGTGCCTTAAGTGATGAGCAATGGGGATGGAAAGGTAGTAATGCACTTGCCTTGCATGACAGACCCAGATTCAATTCCCAATACCACATATGGTCCCTACTGAGCACTGCCAGGAATGATCTCTGTGCACAAAGACAAGAGCCCAAAACTCTCTCCTTGGTAAATGAAAAAGAAACGCTGATAAAATACTATTATCTAAACCAGTTTTCTTCAATATTTTTCTCACAGTGCTTCCCCTGTTCTACTGATCAATCAGCTCAGTAGTCTCATGCTACAGTCACCCCATTTATCTGATTTTCACCTGTGGAATATCCTGGTGCCTAAAGGGGCATATTCCCCTAGTTGAGAAATACCATCCTATAGTCCAAAAACTTCACTGATTGTTTCTATATTATCTCTATGTCTAGTACCTTATTTACAGTTCAGAAAACAATTACACTTGGTAATTGCATTTAGCTCTTATGTATAGTCTGTACCCTTCTTCTCCCTCCATCACTCTTTGATAATTTTGACGTTGTTGAAGGGCATCAGTTATTTAGTAGACCATGATCTGAACAGTTGTTTATCAAGTGTTTATCAAGGATTATATTCAGACAATCATTTTGAAGTAGAAACATCACAGGAAATGACGCTGCATCCTTCTCAGTGTCGCTCAGTAGGGGTCCCTCTTGGTCCCCTGTCTGGAACTAAGGGCAGCTTTGTGCCATTTGAAAATAGGATACTTTGTGAATGCTGCCCTCTGCCGGTTCTATCCAACATTAGACCCCTCTTGCTACCAGAAGCCCTGAGATCTGAGAGACACTTCCACTGACTGAGAGTTTAGGGAAGTTATTCAGCCCTACTGAGCCTGTTTTCTCACCTGTAAAATGAGGCAATATCTCCTACCAAGCTTCTCTCACAGGGTGATTCAGTGTGAACAAATCCTACAAAAGGAGTTGTGTATTGCCTTTGAAACTAATGTTCATACTGGCTAATACTAATGTCCATAGTGGATTTGTTCTTCATGGGTCTGCCTTGGAAGATATTCATAGGTTTCTGTGAGGAAGTCTGGCCTCAGTGTTTCTGCCACATGGGTCCCCTGGGTAGCCCCCCAGATCTCATATCTATTCAAGTGCCAACTACACCACTGCCCCAGCCTGGTAAAGCCCTCCGGGATTAGTGCTTCCCTCCTCTTACCTTAGTTCTTCCACCTACACCAGGTAAAGCTAGGCTCCATATGTGCTACTGAGGAGATAGTCTTCATTTCCTAGCTGAAAGGCAAAATGTCCCATGGGTCTTTCTCAGAAGCTGCACAAGCATTCCCCCTGACCTGTCTTCTTTCTCACTCTCAACCCAGGTTCATTGAGCATCAATTGTAAGCCAGGCTCTGCAGTAGGGCTGTGTGGAAAGTGGGAAGTGAACTGGCCTCCCAGTAGTCCAGCAATTCCATTACCAATTTGATCCTTGGGTTACTCCTCAGACAGTTCTGTTTCAGGTGACTAAGCCCAACTTTTTTGTCCCACCCTACTGGCCCAGAGCATCAACTCATTATGGTTTTATATTTATTCAATGCTCTTCCAGGACACTATAAAGATTCATTCTGTAGGCTCCAGGAATTGTTCGAGAATTTGAGATATGAGATCTACAGGACTGAAGCATTTCTCAGCTTGGCATTAATTCACTCTTCCCTTTCTTACTCAAGTGGACTCTTTATCAGAGGGCTCAGTAGTCCTGAATATAAGTCCTTCTGGGAGTATTCTGTGGGGTTTTTATGTTCAGGGGAACTGGGGATTCTTGAGAATTTGGACAGAGCAAATGGAGCCATGAGCCTGCTCAGAGGAATGCATATTACATAGCCCAATGCAGTGATGTGGAATAACAGCAAATATTTCTTGGTGATGTTGGTGCTAGTTAGGTTGGGGGAGGGTAGGCCAAGGGCCCTGGGCAAGATGGGAGGATATGTGGCTGTCCTGTCTCACTCCCCCTCTGCCTACGGGATTAAAGAGACCTCACTTCTCATGAGAGTGATACCACAGCCTGATGCAACCTATCCCACAGGCTTTCTTGTTCCTTCCTGGACAGAGCCATGCACCATTTATGTGAAGGTGAAGATGCCCTATACTCCAACAGATGTCTAAAAGCATATTTGTTTGGGTCAGAACCATGAACAGATGGGGCTGGAAAGATAGCACAATGGTAAGGCATTTGCCTTTTATGCAGCTGACCCTGGACGAACCCAATTCTATTCCTGACATCCCATATGGTCTCCCAGGGGGTGATTTCTGAGCGCAGAGCCTGAGCATCGATGGGTGTGGCCAAAAACCCAATCACTCACTCACTCAATCAATCAATCAATAAACTGGAAAAAAAGAACCATGAATAGAGTCATTTTATAAAGCACTTTGCTGTGGTTCCTCAGGAAACAACTGTGCTTGTCTCTAGGTGATTCAGTGCTGCCGATGTGTTGCTGCATCCCTAAGCAAAACCTTCGTAGGGTCCGAGAACCTTTACGGGGAGAAAGCGGACACACGAGGTAGACAGATATGAAATATGAAATAATGATACCACATGCAGTATGTGTGGGGTCAACACCTTTCTGGCAAGAGTGTGACGAATTTAATCTTCAGGAAAGGGAGTATATAAAGGGAGAAGAGGCAGTCATATCATGAAAGGAATGCAATGTACACTGTTTGATTTTAGAACAAATACACATAGCTTTAGGTGGTTTGTAACCTTAGAATAGAATAGGTTTCAGTTAGGAGTTAGAGAATAAAAGGAAGGCTAAATTCTTACATATCAAAGAAGTTCCTGGCCCTAGGTGTCATTACTGATGTAAATTAAGGGATAGCAGGAATCCTGGTTTACTCCTGATAACAAATATTTTTAACCTGAGGGAAATAGTATTCTAGCTAAGGGCTAAGACCCACTTCCTATGATCTGATAATAGAAAGAAAATAACACTAAAGAAAGGGGTACAGAATATACCTAGTAAAATAATCTAATTTTACACTGACCAAACCTATTTGCAAGCAGGTATTCAAAGTGACAGGGAGAGTCTCCAAGGCAGGAATCATTTGCTGTTGATGTTCAAAGGCTGGGAGAGAAGACCATTGTCTTGAAGATGCTATGTTTTGACCTGGCCTTCAAGTAAAAAAGCTGACAGAAAAAGAGGTAGCTGACTGGGCTTTGAGTTGCAAATATACTAAGCCAGCAGGGAACTTCTAGCAGCTTGCTTTGGTACTGAAATTCCTTCAATGACTGCAGGATAACTAAAGCCGAATTTCTGTAGTATAGCAGAAAAGAATTAAAGGGAAAAATGTTGAGTCACTACCATGTAGGAAATATGACAGAAATATTGCCAGTAATCCACACAAAGGGTCAATGATAGACTTCTCTAAACGGGCCTTCTGGCAGATAATTCTTGGGAGGAAAATTAGGCACTGCACCAGGAAAGCCAAAAGCCACGTCTGGCGCGTGCTTCCTTTTGTGGGTAGTGACAGTTCAGAGCTGGTTAGTGAATATGTAGAGGTTCAGTTCCACAGCCATTCCAGGGCACAGGCAAAGTAGAGGATCAGGAAAGAACTTTAGGAGATGGAGAGATAATACAGCAGGTAGAGCACTTACCTTGCACGTTGCAGATCTGAATTCGATCCCCAGCACCCACATGGTGCTGAACATGGTTCTCCGAGCTCCACTAGCAGTGATCCCAGACTGCAAAGCCATAAGTAAGCCCTTAGCACCATTGAGTGTGGCCCCAAAACCAAAAGGGGAAAAAAGTTTATTGATAAATGTGTTTGCAGGTTGGCAGATGGCAGACTCATATGTTCCCAGGAACCATCTTAGAATCTACATCGTTGCTACAAGCTGTTTTTAATAGGAAAAGGGAACCATATTTTCAGGAAGGGTGGACTGAAGACACTCAGTGTCTACATGATCAATAAATTCCCTTGTGGGCTTATCCATCGATCTTTATCTTCTTTTATTTCTGATCTAGATATAAGTTATGTTCTCTTATCCTTTATTACATGGTAAGGGGGGCATTAACCATTCCTGCCCAAACAGGTTTTCTGGCTTCTAATACTGAATTCAGTTCATGGTTTTTTAGGACTGGACATACAGGAGTGTAGTGTAGATAAAGGCCTATGTTAGGTTTGATAGGCCATTTTTTATGTATTCCACAGGCAAGGGATTCTGGGGAGACTGTAATAAAGTGTTCGGTAATATTTATTCCAACTTCATGAAGAATGAGTGATGAGTGAACACTGCATAGGGCTGAATGCCAACTGGAAACATATACTAGAAAATACCTAAAGGGTTAAGACTACGTCTTGTTTACCACTTCATACCCAGGCCTAATACTAGAATTGACAAATAGTAAGCATATATTTTTTTTTAAAAAAGAATAGGGGCCAGGGAGATAAGACAGGGGTTAAGGTGCTTACCTTGCATATGGCCGACTCCAGTTCAATTCCTGGTACCACATGGTCCTCAAGCACTACCGGGAATGTCCTCTGACCACTGATCTGGGAGTAGCCACTGAGCACCTCCAAGTGTGACCCAGCTGCCACCACCACCCCCCAAATACCTAGATACAGAGGAAACTCACAATGACCTAGTTTGTTTTCTTATTCTGTTCAGAAATTAAACAGAATAGGGTTTATATTTTCTTGCTCCAAATACTCAAGAAATACTTTGAAATTATGCTGCAATTTCTAGCTTTGCCTTGTTAGATAATTCATCAAACTCTTTGAAAATAAAGTGTATAGATAAGAATTGATGGTAGATATAGTAAATTTATGGTAAACATAAAAAGACATTTATGTTGTTGCTAGCCTAAGATCACGACTCGCAATGTCAAAATAACCATCATATTTAGGACCAAAATATGAGGGAGGCAGGGGGAAGGAAAAAACTTGCCTGCCTGTATGCAAGAATATATTCCCACCTGAACTCCTTAGCCATCTGCTTCCCTGATCCCCCTCCACATTTTGTTGACCCAACACTGTCCTGGAAACAGGGGTCCCAACTGAGATTTCCAGTTTTCCTGCCATGTTCAGAACAAATTTTATTCTTGGGACTGGAAAGATAGCACAGTGGTAGAGCATTTGCCTTGCATGCAGGCAACCCAGGAGGGATCAGGTTCAATTCCCAGCATCCCAGTTGATCTCCCAGCCTGCCAGGAGCGATTTCTGAGTGCAGAGTCAGGAATAACCCCTGAGTGCCGCTGGATGTGGCCCCCCAAAATCAATCAATCAATGAATAAAGAAGATTTAAAAAAAATTTATTCAGTGTTATGTGTGAGTGGCCACTTGCACATATGAAGGAAGGAGTAAGTGACAGGGCCTCAAAGCTGTGATTGAAAGGGGTACCACCCCCATACCTCACCTGGCCCAGCATGCTCTGCTTGCTTCCTAGATTTTGGGGCTGAGATCCATGTCCCGTGGATCTATTCCATGGCTTTAAACAGTGACCATTTTTTGAGCAGCATGAAATGGGTTTGACATAAGTTACAGAATTTTCCACTAAATTGACTTCACAGTTATGCAGTGATTTACCCCCTCACTTCACAGAAAATGAACTAGAACTCCAAAAAGGTTGAGTGGCATGGCATCTCACAGGACTCAGAAGAGGCAGAGGTCTAATGGGAACTCTGTCTCTACAGAGCCTGTGCTGTGAGGCATCCACTTCCTAAAGAGCTGAACAGCAGCCACCTAACTGGTTTTCTAGTTCACTGGTCTGACCATCAACCATGTGCCCCTTTCTGATCCCTCCATACCACTCAAGGTGCCATTTAACTTTTCAGAGCCTACCTCTTCATCTCCATTTGACAAGAAACATCTATTTCCCTTAACCACGATCTCTATAATTTTCACAGAAAGGGAGTTTTTTTAATTACCTGGTTGCTGTGCAGAGGTTCTTAAATAACTACACTCAAGTGTGAATTTTTTCCTTAAAGAAATTATCAGGCATACACCAGCCTTTACCACTCTCCCATGTCCTCTGGCAAGAGGAACCACTATTCTTAATCAGGAAAGGTTGCCCAGCTAGCCCTGTGATTCTTGGACATGTCCTTCCTTGGCAGTGATTTAGAGGAAAGGACACCCAGGCCCAGGCACCCTGAAATCCAGCTGGACTCACCCCCTCCCTGCTATTCTTTCCTGAAGCGGTGAGAGTAGGTGTTTGCTTTTCTGCTTCAGGGCCCTGTGTAGTCTGGGAGTGGTCCTGGGGGAGCCTGGGAGGGTAGAGCAGAGACAATAGAGAGATGAGGGTGAAAGATGTGCCTAAGTGTTTGTTCCCAGAAGACTGGACTCCTCTGCTGGGCCCTTCCTGTCCTGGGTAGGGTCAATGATAATTGTGGGTTGGAAAGTGGCTTACAAGGCTGGAGAGCATGGTCAACATGCACAGGGCCTACATTCCAACCTGAACATCACATGTTCTCCCTCACACCAACAAGTATCCCTGGTTGGCCCAGCACTCTTGGAGATGCCCCTAAACAAATGAGATGATTCTCTTTTGGGTTATGCAAACTGAGTTGTCATTTTCTCTTCCTTCCTTCCTTCCTTCCTTCCTTCCTTCCTTCCTTCCTTCCTTCCTTCCTTCCTTCCTTCCTTCCTTCCTTCCTTCCTTCCTTCCTTCCTTCCTTCCTTCCTTCCTTCCTTCCTTTCTTTCTTTCTTTCTCTCTCTCTCTTTCTTTCTTTCCTTTCTTTTTTCTTTCTTTTTTCTCTCCTTCTCTCTCTCTTTTTTAATTATAAATTTTTATTTTGACCATATTGGCTTACATATCTTTCACAGTAATATTTTAGGTACATATTAACATAGAATCAGGGGAATTCCCATCACCAAATTTGTCCTCCCTCCACCCCCATTCCCAACCTGCACCCCATATCCCCACCCTCACCCCCCGGGCTGCTAGAATAAGTGATCCCCTCTGTGTCTAGCTTACTACTTAGTGATCATACATCTGTTTGGTCCTGGTACTCTCCCTTACTTCCCCCTCTATTTGAGAGGTGAAACTAGATAGTTAAAGTTATGTGGCTTTGTTTGAAGAAAAGCAATAACATGGAATAAAAATCAAAAAAGCCGAAAATGGGCAGAGTCCTTCTAGAGGCTCTCAACCTCAGTTTGAGAAGGGAAAGGAAACAAGGAATTGAAACACCACAAAAATAAAAAAAAAAAAGTATCAAATAAGATATCCAGTGAGCACTACAGTAATAAAGACAAGTGGCACATAATAGCCAGTGTCCTGGTTTGGAGCAGGATTTCTTTCTCAAAGTTCTTAAAATGAAGTAAGAAAAAATGATCTTTCCCAGACTTCACATATAACCCATTCATTTGTGATGGTCTCAGTCAGACCTCTGGAATTAGAGATCTTGTTTGTTGTACAGATCGTAGATGAAAGCCTAGTCTAGGGCTTTCTTTTATTAGTCCTAGATACCTACTGACCAGTCTTGGTTGTATGAGCCAGTCATCTATAGATAGCTATCTTGGCTTTCACACTGATCAAAAGGTGACAATTCTTCTGATTTTGTCTTATCGTTGGCTGGTGAGGTAGGACAACCTGCTCTTAGATCAAGTTATTCCCATTTCCTCGTTGACTCTTCTTCCTCTTCCTCCTTCTTTTCTCTTTCTTTCTTTCTTTCTTTCTTTCTTTCTTTCTTTCTTTCTTTCTTTCTTTCTTTCTTTCTTTCTTTCTTTCTTTCTTTCTTTCTTTCTTTCTTTCTTTCTTTCTTTCTTTCTTTCTTTCTTCTTTCTTTCTTCCTTTCTTCCTTTCTTTCTTTCTCTCTCTCTCTCTCTCTCTTTCTTTCTTTCTTTCTTTCTTTCTTTCTTTCTTTCTTTCTTTCTTTCTTTCTTTCTTTCTTTCTTTCTTTCTTTCTTTCTTTCTTTCTTTCTTTCTTTCTTTCTTTCTTTCTTTCTCTCTCTCTCTCTCTCTCTCTCTCTCTCTTTCTCTTTCTCTTTTGCTCACAGATTCTTCCACCTACCTGGTTACTTTGGTAAGAGACAACGGACCAGTTGTCTTTTTGTGAAAAGCAAATAATGTTTTGTTCCTGCTTTTCTGCATTCTTTACCTACCCCTTCCAGCGGTGAGATGCCTCTTCCCTACCCTGGGCTCAGCGTTCATTGCTGAAGGGCTGAAGCTCTAGGAGCCAAACAGAAAGCTGATAGCCCCTAGCCCCTAGTGAACCAAGGAGAGGGTTATGTTTACAAGTGCATTCTGCAAAAGAGGATTCTTCAGTTACTCCTCCTTAGCCCCAGTTCTCTTGTTTGTTTTGTTTTGTTTTGGTTTGGTTTGGTTTGGTTTGGGGGTGGTTTTTTTGGGGGGGAGCACACCCAGTGTCTCTCAGGGGTTACTCCTGGCTATGCATTGAGAAATCGCTCCTGGCTTGGTGGACCATATGGGACACCAGGGGATAGAACTGTGGTTCGTCCTGCATCTGCTGCGTGCAAGAAAAATGCTCTACCGCTGCACTATCGCTCCGGCCCTGCCCCAATTCTCTTTCAGGCAACTCAGGTAACCTGGACCCTGGAAATTGGTTCTATCTGGAGCTCCAACCAGAGCCCTGATTAGTGGGATGTCCACAGTCTCTCCAACTGTTCTGCCAGCTCCAGTTCCAGCTTCTGGTTTGGAGCAGGATTTCTTTTTCAAAGTTCTTAAAATGAAGTAAGAAGAAATGATCTTTCCCAGTCTTCACATATAAAAGGCCCTCAGCAAATAGGAGATAGTTTTGGCAAAGAATGTAAAGAAAGGAGAGGGGAAGTGGTAAGGAGGGAGACTGTTTGTAGTGTAGTTGCTCTGAAGATGACATTTCTCTCCTTTCTCCTCCTCTCTTTCACCCTTTTTTTCTCCCCTAAAGACTCATACCCACCCCACTGCTTGATCTCACTAGGAGACTTTTGTAGTCCCTGTGTCACATTTGTCTGTGTTTTTGTCATCATTCTGCCTCTTCTGAGGCCAAAGAAGAGTGTTCCCAGATACAGGGGGACTTGTGAAGTAGAGAATGCTTCTCAGGTCACACAAATAGAACCAAAGTCAGATCTGAACTTGATTTGCATCTGAAGGATGTTGTGGTTCTTGACTGTGAATTGCTTCCTAATACAAATAGCAAATAGCTATTGCATAGCCTATGTTCCAGGACTAAGAGAAACCCTGATAAGTCTATGAACTCTGCGATCATAGCAATTGTAGTGTTTTCAGATCAAGAAAAGAAAGCCTGGAGAAGCTGGGCTTCTGATATAGCAAATAAGAGGAAGTTCAGATATGGCTATCAAGAGTTTCATTACACAGCCTGTGTCCTTCCCTACCAGACTCTGCTTTTTAGAATTAATTTTTGGAGGGGCCACACTAGGTGGCACTCAGTGGTTTCCCCTGGCTTTGCATTTAGAAATTACTCCCACTAGACTTAGGAACCACTCGAGATGCTGAAGATCAAACCCGGTGAGCCACATGCAAGACAAATGTGCTATTGCTCTGACCCTAGTTTTTTACAATCTTATTCAGGGATCTGGAGGAATAGTGCATTGTGTAGGGCGCTTGCCTTGTGCTGACCCGAGTTCAATCCCTGGCACCCCCATATGTTTCCTGAGCATCACTAGGAGTAAGTCCTGAACACTGCTGAGTATGGCCCCAAAGCAATCAATCTCATTCCCTTTTACAATGGGAGGAGGTATTTTATAATTAGTATAGCAGTACAGGCTTGCGTTTTTTGCGTGCAAAGTCAAAAAAGTTTATTCATAGGGAAGACAAATAATTTTGTCACTTTTTTCATATGCTGTCTTGTATTATTTGCTTCTTACTTCATTATGCATAGGAATCTGCAGTTTTGTTGAGTGCAAGGATGCTGTCTAAACTACTATGGGGATGAACTAATTTAGCCCCACAGAAGAAGCAAATCTTTTCTTCTTAAATTCTCTCTGAATGAAATTAAAATGGTACTCCAACAACCTTCTCCTGTAGTAAAGCAACCTAATGAAAAAATATAGAAATATAAGTAGATTTTATAATTTGGATGAAAGCTAAATGTACTGTATACACTGTAAATAACAATATGGTATCTTAAAAAATAATCCTGCTGTACCAACTTGGAAAGGGTTTGTTTAGATTTCCAGAGATGTATAATTTGAACTTAAAATTTCAAATAAAGTAGTATTTAATTAAGTGCTTTGTTGTCCCTAAATTACAAATAACAACTGGGGTGGCGCTGACATGCTTATTACCCATGCTTTGACTCCCTCTACTGGCAGGGAAGGGAGACTTTTTTTTTTTTTTTTTTTTTTAATGGTGGAAAATCTTGGTTCAGGTCCATGTTTGCTATTGACTGTAGTGTTCAAGAACTTGTGGGTTTAGAAAAGGGAGAGACAGGGCCCGGAGAGATAGCACAGCGGTGTTTGCCTTGCAAGTAGCCGATCCGCGACGAAAGGTGGTTGGTTCGAATCCCGGTGTCCCATATGATCCCCTGTGCCTGCCAGGAGCTATTTCTGAGCAGATAGCCAGGAATAACCCCTGAGCACAGCTGGGTGTGGCCCAAAAACAAAAAACAAAAAAACAAAAAGAAAGAAAGAAAAGGGAGAGACAAAACCTGTTGAACCTTTCTCCTCAGATAGTAATTACACATTTAAATTCCTTTTATACGTTAATGTTGCTGCCTTCAAAGCCAGACATGATATAAACCACTTATTAATGGTCAGAGAACACTTGTCATGCTGTTGCTTTACCAGTTTTCTAACATTATAAAAAGGTTAAAAAAGAAGTAACGTCCAGAGCAGGTAGGGCATTTATCTTGCACAAGGCTGACCTGGGTTCGATCCTGCATCCCATATGGTTCCGTGAGCCTTTAAAAAGTAATTTTTTTCTTTTATTTATTTATTTATTTATTTATTTATTTATTATTTATTTATTTATATATTTATTTATTAACTGAAACCCAACTACGGGCATGTTTATAATTATGGTGCTTAAACAAAGATACTATTATAAGAAAAGAAATTAAAAATAGATCTTCAGACCATTTTCCTTTTTTCTCTTCTTTTTCTTCTTTCTCTTACTCTTCTTCCTACTCTTCTCTCTCTTCTTTTCTACTTTCTCCTCCTCTTCTTCATTTTCTTCTTCCTCTTCTTTCCCCTTCTTCCTCTTCTCTTGTCTTCTTTTTCTTCTCTTTTCCTTCTTCCTCTTTCTCCTCTTTTCCTCTTCTTTTTTTTCTTCCTCCTTTTCTTTTTTTTTTTTTCTTTTTTTGGTTTTTGGGCCACACCTGGCGGTGCTCAGGGGTTACTCCTGGCTGTCTGCTCAGAAATAGCTCCTGGCAGGCACGGGGGACCATATGGGACACCGGGATTCGAACCAACCACCTTTGGTCCTGAATCGGCTGGTTGCAAGGCAAACGCTGCTGTGCTATCTCTCCGGGCCCTTCCTCCTTTTCTTCTTCCTCTTCTTCCACCTCCATTTTTCTTCTTCCTTTTTTCTTTTTATTCTCCCCCTTCTTCTTCCTCTTCTTCTTTTTCTCAAACTTCCTTCAACTCTTCTTAATATTCTCTTCCTGAATCTCTGGGACTCCAATGATTCCTATGTTGTTTCTGTTGAGTTTATCAAAGACTTTTATTTTCATTTTGAGTAGTTTATTCATTGCTTGATCATTTGCCTTAAGGTTCTTTTCCAATCTCTTCTGCTGTATGCAGTTGTTCTGCATCTCATCCTCTGGCTCACTGACCCCATCCTCAGCTGCTGTACTCCTTCGGAGAGGCTTCTCATTGAGGTGTTATTTCATCTGCTGAAAGGTCTCTCAAATAAGGAGTTTAGCTTTTTTTTTTTTTTTTTTTGGTTTTTGGGCCACACCCAGCAGTGCTCAGGGGTTACTACTGGCTGTCTGCTCAGAAATAGCTCCTGGCAGGCACGGGGGACTATATGAGACACCGGGATTCGAACCAACCACCTTTGGTCCTGGATCAGCTGCTTGCAAGGCAAACGCTGCTGTGCTATCTCTCCGGGCCCAGGAGTTTAGAATATTAATACAAAGGATGATCAAAGAACTTAAAGCAAGCGTAGATCAATCTGAACAACCATAATGACAGAACTTACAACTAAATAAGAGGTCTGAAAAACCTTTCTTTTTCTTCTTTCTTTCTTTCTTTCTTTCTTTCTTTCTTTCTTTCTTTCTTTCTTTCTTTCTTTCTTTCTTTCTTTCTTTCTTTCTTTCTTTCTTTCTTTCTTTCTTTCTTTCTTTCTTTCTTTCTTTCTTTCTTTCTTCTTTCTTTCTCTTTCTTTTCCTTCTTTCCTTCTTTCTTTCTTTTTTCTTTCTTTCTTCCTTCCTTCCTTTCTTCTCTTTCTTCTCTTTCTTTCTCTCTTCCTTCCTTCCTTCCTTCCTTCCTTCCTTCCTTCCTTCCTTCCTTCCTTCCTTTCTTTCTTTCTTTCTTTCTTTCTTTCTTTCTTTCTTTCTTTCTTTCTTTCTTTCTTTCTTTCTTTCTTTCTTTCTTTCTTTCTTTCTTTCTTTCTTTCTTCTTTCTTTCTTTCTTTCTTTCTTTCTTTCTTTTTTTTCTTTCTTTCTTTCTTCTCTTCCTTCCTTCCTTCCTTTTTTTTGAGGGGGGGCACATCCTATGGCACTCAGGGGTTACTCCCGGCTCTGAGCTCAGAAGTCTCTCTTGGCAGACTCGGGAATCACATGAGATGCCGGGGATCAAACCCAGGTCTGTTCCAGGTCAGCTGCATGCAAGGCAAACAACCTACCGCTGTGCTATCTCTCCAGCCCCACAAGCAGTAATTTCTGAATGCAGAGCCATAAGTAACCCTTGAGTGATGTTGGGTTTGCCCCCCCCCCCCACACACACACATACAAACACAAAAGGAGGTAAAAAGTATAACATCAGGACTGAGATATAGTACAATGGCTGATGCTTGCCTTGAATGGCTGACTTGGGTTTAAACCCTGGCACCACATATGAACCCCTAAGCTCTTCAGATGTGACTCCTAAACAAAATAAATAAATGTAAGTAAATGTAAAATAAATAAATAAATAAATAAATAAATAAATAAACAAACAACTCTGATTGTTCAATCTGAAGCAAATTTCAGCTTATCCTATTTCAACTAATACTTTTTCTTGGGGAAGGGCACACCTTGTGATACTCAGGTGGCCACATGCAAAGTAGTTGCTATCTCTCCAGCCCTTCCAGTGTGTTTTCCATGATACATAGACAAAGGGCTTCCAGTCTCAACTAGTAAAAGTGAGCAAGTACCACAAAAATGCTTTACTTGATTACTCAAGTGGAATTAAACGGCAGAGATAGTATAGAGAGCTAGTAATAAGTTAGCCTAGCATGCAGCCAAACTGAGTCCAATCTCAAGCCCCAAAAGGAATTACCCCCAGCACAGAGCTTGGCATAAGCCCTGCTTATTATACACTGTGGTATAAAACCGACCAAACAGAAATCCCACAAATACAAACAAGTGGAATTAAGGATACACAGATCCTTTTTAGGCAAGCAGGTGTTTCCCTGTTCCCTCTTTACAGAACTTTGAACCTAAATCAGCATAGCAATAACTTATACTATGGGACTTTGACCCAGGGCCCTCTTGACTGACTCTCCTGACTCCCTTTCAAGGTATTCCCAGTGGGGAAGAAGAAGAGAAAGCATCTCTCAATAACTGCTGGACCATTTGCAACTCTGAGTTGCAACTCTGAATGGAGAGGGACAACCTGTGCATGGCACATTGCACAGTTAAATAAAATTCTATTTTATTTATTTTATTTGTGTTCAAGAGCAAACCTCAGCTTGGTGTTCAAGGTGACCAATATGTGGAATCAAGGAAACGAATCCCAACTCCCCACATCATGAAGACATTTGTTTTACTAATTTTACTAATTTCAAAGGTGAGGGGGTACGATTTTGTATGTTACAACTTTGCTATGCATAAAATTCATGTCATTGAGGAACTTTATTGTCAACACTGGTGAGATGAAACAGAGCTGGGTCAGCAACCTGAGCTCTGTCATTTCCTCTCTGGAAAAGCAATTTATCATTGACCTTGGCACCCTCGCTGATCTTGCTGAATGTGCCAAGCAGCAAGAGCCAGCCACTCCCTACTCAGAACATTTACCTAGCTTGTGTTCACACTGAGCAAACTTGAGAGCTCTGGAGGGATAAAGTCCAGGCCTACTTATCGCTTTTTTGAAAGGGCCTTTTCTCCAAGCTCCCGATTCTCTTCTCCATTGTAACCCAGTTGGCCTGCAGTTATGCATGGCATTCTTGTGTGAACTGGGGTTCACACAATTGAGTAATACACATGTTGACACTCTGCTACTTTGGCCATCAGTGAAACTGAACAGACCAGCAAACAAATTACCATTCAAAAATCTCAACATTTTATTTTCTTTTTTGTGGGAAAGAGGGTACAACCAGTGGTACTCAGGGCTTACTCTTGGCTCAGCACTTAGAAATTACTTCTGGAGCACTGGGAACAAGTGCAGTCATGGGGGCAGTGGGGCAGGAGACCACAGGAGATGCTGGAGTTCAAAACCAGGTTGGCCACAGTGCAAAACAAACTCCCTACCAGTTCCAATCCCTAACAAAACCTCAACACTTCTATTTATTTATTTATTTATTTATTTATTTATTTATTTATGCTTTTTTTTGGGCCATACCTGGGACGCTCAGGGGTTATGCCTGGCTATGCACTCAGAAATCACTCCTGGCTTGGGGGGGGGGAGCGACATATGGGACACCAGGGGATCAAACTGTGGTTCCTAGGTTAGTGCGTGCAAGGCAGACACCCTACCGCTTGTGCCACCTCTCCGGCACCAAAATTTCAACTCTTCCACATTTCCAGATATTAGCTAAGAGTCTCTAACATGTTACAGCATCTCCTTTCCTTATAAAGGGGATAAAAGACTTGCTTGATGATGGCTTGGTATTGAGTTAAACTCAAGAGGACACGACCCCAACCTTGTTAGACTCGTGTGGTAGGCTTTTTCCCACTTCCCCCCTTTCTTTCTTTCTTTCTTTCTTTCTTTCTTTCTTTCTTTCTTTCTTTCTTTCTTTCTTTCTTTCTTTCTTTCTTTCTTTCTTTCTTTCTTTCTTTCTTTCTTTCCTTCCTTCCTTCCTTCCTTCCTTCCTTCCTTCCTTCCTTCCTTCCTTCCTTCCTTCCTTCCTTCCTTCCTTTCTTTCTTTCTTTCTTTCTTTCTTTCTTTCTTTCTTTCTTTCTTTCTTTCTTTCTTTTGGTTTTTGAGTCACACCTGGCAGTGCTCAGGGGTTACTCCTGGCTCCATGCTCAGAAATTGCTCCTGGCATGCTCAGGGGACCATATGGGACGCCGGGATTCAAACCAATGACCTTCTGCATGAAAGCCAAACGCCCTACCTCCATGCTATCTCCCTGGCCCTCCCCTTTATTTCTTTTCATTTATATTTTAACAGGGCATTTCCTTCTATCAACAAATGAAAATTAAAATTAACAACATAAAGATCTTTGGATGTAGGAATTTTTTTGTTTTTTGTTTGTTTGTTTGTTTTTAGTTTTTGGGCCACACCCGGCGGTGCTCAGGGGTTACTCCTGGCTGTCTGCTCAGAATTAGCTCCTGGCAGGCATGGCAGACTATATGGGACACCAAGATTCGAACCAACCACCTTTGGTCCTGGATCGGCTGCTTGCAAGGCAAACGCCGCTGTGCTATCTCTCCGGGCCCAGGAATTATTTTGATCACTGATAGTTTTAAAGAACTGTTTGAATAAATCATCTTACAGGTGTCCAATCTAAACTTCTAAGCTATTAGCTAATATATTGACTGAAAATTCATCAGAAATCATGAACCATAATTTCCAGATAAGCCTTTTGTGTGTGTGTGTGTGTGTGTGTGTGTGTGTGTGTGTGTGTGTGTGTGTGTACAGAGGAACTTTAAGTTTCAGGGTAAGAAAATGTTTCGATTTTTTGAGATTCAGAGCCGAGGGTATTGCTCAATTCTGAAGGACATTCCTCACAGATATGATGTCTTTAGTTTACTCCCAGCATCACATGCAGAGCTGTTATACCTAGAAGTAAAAATAAATCTACCTAGTAAATAATAACGATGTCAGTTAATCAATATAAAAAATAATACATTGAGGGCCAATTGGAGTGCATAAAGTATATACTAAGGACCAAATTGTGTCTTCACTAGAGTTAATAGAGGCTTCAACCTTGAAGTCTTTTCCCCCACTTCAGAGCACGAACAGAGGCTTCTTTGCGTTGGTGCCGGACGCTACAGGCTGGAAGAAGCTGAAGCCTGACCCCCCGCGGCTTAGTGAGCAGTCGACTACGAGCAGGGCCTGAAAGATGCTCGCGGCCGGCGCGCGCACTTTCTGGGTGGGCGGGGCTCGGAGAGCGGCGATCTGATTGGAGGAGCGGGCGCAGCTGTTGCCTAGCAACCGCATCCTCTATAAAAGAGGCTCGCTGGACCACTCCGGATGGCTTGGATGGAGGTCACGCTGATGGGGACTCCCACCTGGAGACCCTCCCAACCCTCCCTCCCTCCGTTTCTCGGTGACAAGAGCCTTCAAAATGCGGAGTTGGACCCTTAAAACCTCCACACCCCTCCGGCTGCGGGGTGCAGCCCCGGAAGTTCCCCTCCCCCTCGCCAGAACGGCTGCAGCAGCTCGGCCGCCGTGCCCCCCCCCCCCCACGGGATGCGGGATTGGGGTGTTGGGGTGCATGCGCTCTGAGCAGAAGCGTAGAGCTTTCACCATCCGAATTTCTCGGAAATTCGTCTCCGGGTCCCGGGAGGAGGAGGGGGAACCTGCAAGATGCACCCCATTCCCAAGGTTTCCCCCAGCCCCCGTGCCAAATAAACACGCACAAATACGCAGCCCAGATGCTTGGAGCCCTGAGCTGCGCGGGAGCCGCGAGAGGCCGCTGCCTTCGCCTGCGTCCCAGCTCAAGAGAGGCGCGACGTGAATGAATGAATTGCATCGAATGAACGGCTCCGGGCCCGGCTCGGGCCTGCGGGGCCGGAGGGACACGGTAGGCGGGGACACGCGGGCAGGACGGGAGCCGGGGAGGACGCGTGCGGGCGTGCACGGCGGCGCCCACTGGAGACCAGGCTGCCAGAGCCGGCGGGAGCGGCCGCCCTGAGCTGGCGGGTTGGCCCCGAGTCGGGTAGAGACGGCCTCCGGGAGCAGGGTGGGCCCGGGCGGCTGGGTTTGGGGGCGACCGCCGGGCCGGCCGGGCCGGGGCCTGCTTTTTCGCTGACGACGGGCGAGCCCAGCCACCGGGTGGTGGGAGGGCGCGGGGCCGTCGCCTCTGGCTTAACTCGGCAGATGCGCCGAGACTCCAACAGGTGGCTCCGTGGCGCAATGGATAGCGCATTGGACTTCTAGAGGCTGAAGGCATTCAAAGGTTCCGGGTTCGAGTCCCGGCGGAGTCGCTACGTTTTGCGGTTCCTTTATTTTTTAAACCACTCCCTTTGTTCTTCGTGCTAGTTCCTTCCTTCCTCGGTCATCCCTCTACGAGGCCTCCTTTTCTAAAAGATCGTGCACTCGGCTCCCAGTCCCTGCTTCTTTCAGCGTCTGCAATCCCCTTTGTCTTTCTTGTTCCTGAACCACTCTTTCCCCCCACTTTTTCCTTTGCTCCTGGAGCACGGTGGCTCCGGGCCGGTGCTGGGGCTCCTCCAGAGTCTGCTGCAAGAAAGTGGGGAGCGTGGCTGTGGTCGGCGGCGGAGCAAGGTCCTTTCGGGGCCTGCTTTCGAATTTCGAGCGCTGCTTTCGGAGACCACCGTCCCTTGGCCCAGCGCTCACACACATACCCCTTGGCCCAGAACGTAACGGCTTCTGATAGATAACAAGAGGCGAGCCGAGGACCGCCCCCCCTCACGAGCTGTGCGGTACAGGGCCACGTACCCCCGCCCCCCCAAAAAAGGCCCGTGTTGAAGTCCTCGGGATCGTAAATCCGAACTGTAAATAAATCTCTGGGCATCGCCCCGGAACTCTAATGGAATCTGCACTTCTCTGCAGACTTCCTGCCTCCACCCACCCAGGGCATTCCTTGTCTGCAATGCTTAATTCTTGCTGGCTGGCTGGTCCTCTCACCTCATCTTGCACCAGATTAGTCAAGGGGGATGAACTCTGGGAATAACGAAGATTCATCGTCAACTTAATTCAATACAAACCCCAAAATTGTCAGGAAAAGACACAATTGCTCCCAAACATCAGTCTAGGACTTATCTATTCAAAGCATTGATGCAATGCTTTCTTGGAAATACTTTATGATTCCATAATCAGCACGTGCCAACATTGACCCTCTGTATTTGTTGACATTATTGACAAGATACTGGGCACCTTGTAATCAGCACCTGTTTAAAAACACCTATGAGGCATGGGTGTGGCTCCATTGAAG
This sequence comes from Suncus etruscus, assembly GCF_024139225.1. NCBI lineage: Eukaryota > Metazoa > Chordata > Mammalia > Eulipotyphla > Soricidae > Suncus > Suncus etruscus. Next base: position 46,541,728 of record NC_064851.1, read on the forward strand.
AGCTCCATCCCTGGTACCACTTCACACACAAAATTATTAAAAACACAATTGCAAATCTCCACCGCTAGCACGTTCATTTATTAATGCAGCAGAGCCATCTTGCTTGTTCCATATTTCTGAGTTGCATATTTAGGGGTCCAATATTTTCCTATTGCAATGCTTCAGTGAATTATTGTACACAAGCGCAAGTAAACCTTTGGACTTGATACCTAGGGAATTGGGTTGCTCGGTCATAGTATTACTTCCTCTTTGATAGACACTGCAGCATTGTTCTCTTGCAGAGTGTATCCATATTGCTCTCACCAGCAGCATGTGAATGACCTTTGGCCCACGGCCCAAATGTTATCAAACAGTTGTTAAAAACTTGTTTTTTTTTTAAACTGGTCACACCCAGCAGTGCTCAGGAGTTACTCCTGGCTCTATGCTCAGAAATCGCCCCTGCCAGGCACAGGGGACCCTATGGGATGCAAGGATTCGAACCATTGTCCTTCTGCATGAAAGGTAAACGCCTTACCTCCATGCTATCTCTCCGGCCCCATTAAAAACCATTAATAATAATTTCCTTCTTAAGCCATGCCTTTTATTATGAGTTAAGCTGAATATATTTCATATATTGAATTCTTTCTTATTTATTTATTTATTTATTTATTTTTGCTCATTTTTATGCTGCAAAATCAGGCATTTTCTTTTCTTTTAGTTTTTGGGTCACACCTGGCGACACTCAGGGGCTACTTCTGGCTCTATGCTCAGAAATTGCCCCTGGCAGGCTCAGGGGACCATATTCAACCCATGGTCGGTCCTGGGTTGGCTGCTTGCAAGGCAAATGCCCTACCACTGTACTATCATTCCAGCTCCTTCCTTTTAGTGTTTTATTTTATTAAGAAAACCGTATGTCCCCCAAACACAATGCAAAAGAGTCCTCTGCACTCCTTTTAATCATTGCTACTAGTTACAATATCCAGAACCTGGAAACAACCCAAGTGCCTGAGAACAGATGAGTAGATAAACAATGATACATCTACACAATGGAATACTATGCAGCAGTTAGGAAAAATGAAGTCATGAAATTTACATATATCTGGATGAATATGGAGATTATTACTGAGTGAAGAGTCAGAAGGAGAGGAATAGACATAGAATCATGGCACTCATTTGTGGGATGTAAATATAGAGTATGGTAGTAATAATACTAATACTAATACTAATAATCCAGAGACAATAGAGTCAAGGACCAAAAGGACTAGCTCATGGTAGGAAGCTTGCCACAAAGAACAGGGCAGTTAGGGCAGAGAAGGGACCACTATGACAATGATTGTTGGAAATGATTATTTTGGACAAGAACTGGATGCTGAAAGGAGATAAAGTGATAAGCACTTCAGTGACAATGTTGCAAACCATAGTGTCTAAAAGGAGAAAAAAGAAAGAGAAGAAAAATGTCTACCATAGAGACAGGCAGGGGAGAGGGCAGTGGGGCGGGGGCAGGAAGTAAGGAAACTGGGGTTTTGGTAATTGGTGGTGGTAAACATGTGCTGGTGAAGGGTGTTGTATATTGTATGACTGAAACTCAATCATGAACATTTTTGTAACTATCTTTTCATGATTCAATTAAAGAATTCATTTACCTATATGTAAAAGAAAACCACCTGTTTGTAATAGGTTTATGATTATTCTTGCATAGGTTATCTTTTTTGGGGGGTGTCACACCCGGCAGTGCTCAGGGGTTACTCCTGGCTCAGCGCTCAGAAATCGCTCTTGGCAGGCACGGAGGACTATATGGGATGTTGGGCTTCAAACCACCATCCATCCTGGATTGGCTGCCCCCACTTTTGCCATACCCAGCAGTACTCAGGAATAACTACTGGCTTTGAATTCAAGAATTCAAATATTCCATATTTCATCATATGGAACGCTGCTGGAGAATGAACTTGGGTTGGCCATATGCAAGGCAAATACCCTACTTACAGTACTTTGGCCCTAAAAAAAACTGAGTTGCTCTGCTTAAAAAGGTAAAATGGGGGCCGGGCGGTGGCGCTAAAGGTAAGGTGCCTGCCTTGCCTGCGCTAACCTTGGACGGACCGCGGTTCGATCCCCCGGCGTCCCATATGGTCCCCCAAGCCAGGAGCAACTTCTGAGCACATAGCCAGGAGTAACCCCTGAGCGTTACTGGGTGTGGCCCAAAAACAAAAAAAAAAAAAAAAAAAAAAAAAAAAAAAAAAAAGGTAAAATGAAAGGCCGGAGAGATAGCATGGAAGTAGGGCATTTGCCTTGCATGCAGGACAGTGGTTCGAATTCTGGCATCCCATATGGTCCCCCCCAGCCTGCCAGGAGTGATTTCTGAGCATAGAGCCAGGAGTAATCCCTGAACACTGCTGGGTATGACCCCTCCCACCCCCAAAAGAAGTAAAATGAGGGCCAGAGAGGTAGGGCGTTTGCCTTGCATGCAGGACTGTGATTCGAATCCCAGCATCCCATATGGTCCCCCCCAGCCTGCCAGGAGGGATTTCTGAACATAGAGCCAGGAGTAACCCCTGAGGGCTGCTGAGTGTGACCCAAAAACCAAAAAAAGGCAAAAAGAATTGGATAGCAGTGGTTATGCAGCTGACCTGGGTTTGATCCCTGGCATCCCATATGGTTCCCCAAGCCTACCAGGAATACTTTCTGTGCACAGAGCCAGGAGTAAATCCTAAGTACTGCCAAGTGTGGCCCCCAAACAAAACAACTAAAAAGGTACAACAGATACAAAGACTGGAACTAAGACTTTCTTCTGACTTTTACCATCTTCATACTCTTACATAAGGTGACTTACAAAAAAGTATGTAACATTTTATAAAAAGGAACCTAGGAGAGAATAAAAGCTCATGGATTTGAAATGTAATTCAATTTTTAATTCTGAGATTGAGTCAGAACTGGATTTGGCACGGAATACTCTTTCCTATTAATGCCTTTTATTTCCAAATGTTTCTGTGTAGCTATATGGGAAAAGTTAAGCAGGTTAAGCTGTGCTCACCGTGGATTCCCTATACAATGTGCTAGTAATGAAAACATTTGCCCTAACTGCAGGTTTTATTCTGCCTGTTCTAGTATTTGAGTCAGAAGCATGAAAATCAGACACTTTTATATACTTGAAGAAAATGTGTCCTCAATTGCCTGATGGTATCAAAATGGAATGATTGGCGACTTTGAGTATTTTTACAGGCTGGTAATAGAATCTAAAGTAATGTCTGTAAACAGTTTTCTGGAAATACTCAGTTTTACCCAGAAGAGGGCAAAACTTCCTTAATTATCAGAACTTTTTTTGTAATGACAAGGATCAATCCAGGACCTCACACTTAACCTCACACATAAGGTATAAACCCTATTGCTGAGCATCACCAGTCCCAAGTATTTCTACAAAAAATAAAAATGCCAGACATACATACTTTCTTCAACCTACCTATGAATATCAATTCTATTACTATGTGTTTATATACCAAATAAATATGCAACATGAGATCTCAAATTTACTGAAAACCTTAAGGAAGCAGTAGGCTGGGGAAAAGGCATTATATAGGATAGAAACAATGAGAAGAAATGCCTAACATTCCTTTTGTGCATCCTGTGCCATTTGAGATGTTAGGGAACTGCTTTCTGGCCAAGATATTGAGTGACATTGACTTTGTTTTCCTGATTCAGTTGTCAAGAAAAACATCTTCGTAGTTTCTTCTATGTTTAACCCCAAACTTTCTAGGTCATGCTCACTATCTCTTAAACCTTTTGTTGTTGTTGTAGCTTTATTTTGTCAGATTCTATATTTGCCATTTACCATTCCTATGTTGGCAGTAAGGTCTGTATCCTAACCTTAGCAATGATCTAGAGCTGCAGTTGCAGCTGACAAATGGGAATATCCTGTCTAGATTCCCCACAACACACTCCCCCCTACACAAGTGATTACAAGATTTTTTAGATATCTTGGATTGTCTGGTTTTTTTTTTTTAAGTGTTAGCAATTTTGATACTTTCTAAACATAACTCACTGCTTTGCATGTATGAGGCTCTAGGCTCAAACCCTAGCTTTGGGGAAAAAGAGCCAAATCATCTTTTAAGGATGAGTGGGGGGGGGGGTCTTTTATAGACACAGCTCTAATTATTCCAATGGACATTTGAATGGTTCTGAAGTCCCAAATAAAATATCTTCATAGGGGCTGGAGCGATAGCATAGTGGTAAGGTGGTTTGCTTGCACATGGCCAACACAGGATGGATCATACCATATGGTCCCCCAAGCCTGCCAGGAGCGACTTCTGAGCACAGAGCCAGGAATAACCCAAGCATCGACAAGTGTGACCCAAAACCCGCCTCCCCCCAATCTATATAAAAACGAGGCCAGTCCATTTTAATTTATCTGATGACATTAGTCTTTAAAAATATAATTAGTGGGGGCCAGAGAGATAACACAGCTGTGTTTGCCTTGCAAGCAGCCGATCCAGGACCTAAGGTGGTTGGTTCGAAACCTGGTGTCCCATATGGTCCCCTGTGACTACCAGGAGCTATTTCTGAGCAGATAGCCAGTAACCCCTGAGCACCGCCGGGTGTACCCCAAAGACCAAAAACAAAAAACAAAAAAACATAATTAGTGGGGGCTGGGTAGCACATTGGGTAGGAGGGCATTTACCTTACACGAGGCCAACCCAGGTTAGATCTCCGGCATCCCATATGGTCTCCCGAAACTGCCAGGAGTGATTTCAGAGTGCAGAGCTAGGAATAACCCTTGAGCGCTACGGGTGTACCCCCCCAAATAAATAAACACATAAAATATAATTAATACCAAGTAAATAAGGGAGGAGCCTGTGATTTGTCAATTTTAATTGCGAAATTTCTTCTTCTTTCGAAACTTCTTTCCTGCAGCATTTGCTGTTTTTTCAGCCATGATTTCGGAGTACTTCTTTCGGTTATATCTAAAAAAGAAAATCAAACTTGTCAGTTCTAAAGTATGACACACCACACATTTGATGTTAAGGTAGCCTCTCTGGTGGATTTGGCCAAAAATACATAAAGTAAAATTTTTTAGAGAAAGATTAATGGAGTCCTTAAACCAAAATATTACCATCACATACTGCAGACTTTTCTTCGAGTAGGCTTTGAAAAGTCATAGTCTAATTTATCACTGAAAACTAATAATGCAGTAATTAGAATTTTCAACATTTTAAAGGAAGAGCTGTCTAAACAGGAATTTCCTATATAGGATTGGAGTGATAGTACAGAAAGTAGGACACTTGCCTGTACCTTAGAGACAAGAGTAAGCCCTGAGCACCAATGGTACAGTACATGCCCCCTTCCCAAAATAAAAATTCCTAAATACAAAATATCCTTTGTTTGAAAGCATTTTCCCCCGTTTAAAAATTGAAATCTGTGCTAAAGCTAAGATTAAGATCATATTTTTCCTTATTTCTGAAATTATTTCTTCTGTCTCTGGGGTATTTGTACTAATAAAAAATTATGATGCATTTTATATACATATATATCCAGTACATATATTCCATTTATTATAAAGCTCAGGGAAGCTGGGGGGCAATTCTCTCAAAAATTGCCCAAGCATGTCTGCTTTTCCACTAATCTCCTTGAACTTGGCTTTGAGATCAGAGTTGCACTGCAGGTCAATGAGCTCCATTTGAAGCACAGGAGGGGCATCTTGCCCATCAAAGGAAAAGGGGTCCACAAAAATTTGGAAAGTGGCTCTGTGCTTTTTGAAGTCTGCAAATCTGTGATCAAATTCCTTCTCTAGCTTAAAAATAGCATCAACATATTTCTCACCACTGAATGGTATGCCTGCATCCACAAGTTCCTTGCATGCTGGGAAATGGCAAAGGTTTGTCTGAGAGAGCTGGGATTTCCATAACACAAGTTTTGTGGAGAATGCTCTCATGTTGTCATAGGCAGCACTGATAAGCTGCCCCGGGCCTTGTAACATCTTGTTTAGGACATTCAACTTATGTGTGATGTCAACAAGAAAAGCTAAGTCCATGAGCCATTTGTGATCACTCAACTCAGAAACAGCATTCCCATCCTTCTCCCTGAAGGCTTTCACTTCTCTCAACTAAAAAATCTTTTCAGGACATTTCCCCTGCTGAGCCAATGTACCTTGGTGAAATAGAGCACATCTCCATATTCTGACTCCATTTTCTCTAAAAAAGCATGGAACCTCCTGTGCTTTAAGCCCCTGGATCTGATTTGGTTGATGCATTTCACAACAATAGACATCACATTGTCACACGGCAGGCATTTACTGCAAAGGCCTGCTGATGGATAATGCAGTGAAGAGCAATGGCCTTCTCTACACCCTCCACTTCAAGGTTTTTTTGAACAAGTGCCACCAGTCCATTTTTCCTCCCTGTCATCGATGGCGCTCCATCCGTTATTATTCCAACAAACCTCTTCCATGGCAAACCTGCATTCTCAATGGCATCACACAGATACCGAAATATCTCATTAGCGGTGGTCTGGCCATGCATTGGAATTATTGTGAGCAGCTCCTCTGTCAATTCAAAATTGCAATCAACACCACAGACATAAATTGTGAGCTGCGCAGTGTCTGTTATATCTGTGCCCTCATCAAGAGCAACTGAGTATGCATCAAAACATTTGGCTTTTCCACACAGTTGATGATGTCACTTGACATGTCAGAAATGCACTCTGCCACACTGTTAGCAGAAAGGCTGATTTTGCTAAACTGACCTTTTCCAGACAGATAATACTTGCAGCCTGTAACATGCATTTTTTAACAAACTCTCCTTCTGTGAATGGTTTCCCTGCCTTAGCAATCATCTCACTAACCATGGAACTAGCTTCGACTGATGCAACATTCTCTTTGGTTGCTTTCTTGAAGAAATCTTGTTGCCTCATTAGACATGCTTTAAGACTGGCAACTCTCTTGGCTCTCTCATTTCCTTGATATTTTGCACATTCCTCAGCATGTTTAGTTGAATAATGGCGTTTCAAGTTGTATTCCTTGTGCACTGCAACTTTCTCTGAGCAAATAAGACATGCGGGGATGGCCCTGTGCTCAACAAAGAAATACTACGTCTTTTCCTGAAATTGTCTGTGCTCGTCATCAATCTTTCTCTTCACTGCAGGCTTTGATGAAGTCATGATGAAGGTATGACAAAATCTAATTCTGTAATAAACTTCTCTCCCTTAGGCCTCTGATAATGCAAGGGACAGCGGGCAGGAGCAGCGGAAATGATGTCTGCGCTAGGCGCAAAGTATTCGCGATTATTCGCTTACCGAATATTCACAATAAAAAAATCCCATTAGTAAGAAAAAAAAAATCACATTAAACATTTGCATACCCCGAACGGAACTGCTTGGGGTATGCAAATGCTTAATACAATTTTTTTCTTACTAATGCAATTTTTATTGCAAATAATCGCGAATACTGCGCTATTTGAAGGCTGGCCCGAGGGCCACAAAATGTTGTATGGAGGGCCGCAAATGGCCCGTGGGCCGCAATTTTGAGACCCCTGGTATAAAGGATAGCATGCATATTAGGAAGTAAAGCAAAGTCTGATACCTTCTGAACTCAGAATCAGCCAGCAGTTCTTCCACAATAGTCCTCTTCCTTTCTTTCTTGGGAATCCGTGAATGATAGAAGTCAGCTGGATTGTCAGCAATGGTTCCAATCTATAAAAATTATTGATATAAATCATCAAAGACCTGGGATGACAAGTTGATTTCTTATTTTTTTTAATTTTTTTTGTGGTTTTTGGGTTATACCCGGCAGTGCTCAGGGGTTACTCCTGAGCTCCATGCTCAGAAATTGCTCCTGGCAGGCATGGGGGACCATATGGCATGCTGGGATTTGAACAGATGACCTCCTGCATGAAAGGCAAACGCCTTACCTCCATGCTATCTCTCCAGCCCCGATTTCTTATTTCAAGATAGCAGTAATACATACTTACAGAGAAGAACAAATGGAAAATAAGCTTATCATCATACCAATATTTAAGTTAGGTAATTTTTTTTAAACAAAAGTAGCCTATTCAGTCTGCACAGTTGGTGCCATTGACATTTCTTCATTAGGGTTTAGAACTAACTAGCACAGTAAATTCTAGATGAACAGAGTAACTTAAAAGAAAAGCTAAACAGACCAATTATTTTGCTTTACTTTCACAATTCAATGAAATAGACACAATCTCTACCTTATACTTATTTAAGGTTAGATCGTTTGTAAATACTTACTGACCTCTTTGCATTTGTTCCTACATTTAATTGTCTATCATGTACCAGGGAAATATGACAGGTGCTAGGTAGACAAAAAATAAATTATCTGGTCCCAGTGCCATAGGCAATCTACACATAGTAAGCTGAAAATCTTCCTAAGGGAGGCAAGAGACTTTTGTATAGGGTGACATTTTAATTTGGAGTAGATTAAGCAAAATTATTTTGGAAACACACATAGCGGTGCTCAGGGATTACTGCTGGGGTTCTGAAGACTGAACTCAGGTAGGTTGAGTGCCTTACCTACTATACTTTTGCTCTAATCTCAGATTGGGTAAAATTTCATTAAGCAAAATGACATGCAAAGTCAGAAGCCTGAGTCTGCTTATTCTTATGAAGAGCTAATAACGATATCTAATGAACATTTATAATCATCTCTCTACATAGAAAACCTTTACAAAATAGTGCCTGTTTAGCCAGATTTTAGTCTAAACAGATATATTACATACATATATGTATGTGTCATAAATGTTCATTTATTTTAAGAGAAAAAAGTACATTCCAAACTCAAATCCATGAACTATAACCATAATGATTCTGTTTATTTCATACCTGGAAGTATTTGGGGAAACCATCCCTGTCATTTTTCTTGTAAAATCTTTTTGGGTCCATGCTAGCTCTCATCTTCAATGCTTTCAGATCATTTTTTAGTTCATCTGTCAATTCTGGTGCTTTCATGCCAAACCAGCCATCACCTGCTGTTTTTTGTCGTTCTTTCTGAAATTCAGATATCAAAATGATTAGCTATCACAGTAAAAATTACGCACTTTCCCTCCAAACATAAAAAAAACCCACAAGAATTAAAAACAGTAAGATTATGAGCTATCTCAATACTTTCAATCCCCAGAACCACATGGTCTCCCCACACAATGCCGGAAGTGACCCCTGAACTTACATTATTGCAAGGTAGCAATAATGATCCAAAGGCAACATAATGGGAGACCTGATCTACACCACTGAATTGGGGTAGTGGTGGTGTATTGGGGCCCTTGGCAGAGAGGGAACATTTGTGATAGATGTGGTGTTGGAATTATTTACATAAAATATCATTATTAGCAGCACTGTAACCTACAGAATCTTGATTAAAAAAGTGACCCCCGAGTACAGTGCTGGGCACAGCCCTAAAACACTACCACAGGATTTTTAGTCTCCAGAATAATGTCTCATAAAAGGAAATATTAAGTCGGAGTGATTGCTATGGTTAGGCACAGGAAGACCAGCTTTGTAGATAAAGATGCCTCCATTTTTATTTTGTATTTTAGTAAAAAGTACAAACTTGCTGGAAAATCACTCAATAGTATCAACTCGTACTATGCAAAGCCAGTTGGCACAAGAGATAATACACAAAAATGTTTCCAGTAGGCTGGAGAGATAGCAGAAAGGGCTGGCGCATGCTCTGTCATCTGGAGCATGTGGGAGAATTAGGTTCAGTCCTCAATGATGCCTAGTCCTCCTCACACCATCAAGTTGGCAACCCTGCAAATGCTTTCACTTTGGGGTTGGAGTGGGGTGGTGGGTTCCCTATAAAATTAACATTTTCAGTATTCACTCTCATAGTCCAGAAAGCAGTATTTCTAAAATTAAAATGGTGTATTTTGGAAATTCCTAGAAAGGTATTTGTCTCATTTTGTTTGTGGACAAATACTGAGTGCCTGCCATGTGCCAGAATGTGCTCTGTGAGAAGGCATTGCCTGAGCACTACCCCTGACCTTTATAGTTATTAGTTGAAGAGTCAGATTTAATAGATGAGGGTATTATATTGGAACAGTGCCCATAGCTTTTGGTGCAGCAGCTATAAACTAAGAGGCATGGACAATGACCCTGGATACTAGTTGTATTTTTTTTTTTTTGGTTTTTTTTTTTGGGCCACACCCTGTGACGCTCAGGGGTTACTCCTGGCTATGCGCTCAGAAGTTGCTCCTGGCTTCTTGGGGGACCATATGGGACGCTGGGGGATCGAACCGCGTCCGTCCTAGGCTAGCGCAGGCAAGGCAGGCACCTTACCTCCAGCGCCACCGCCCGGCCCCACTAGTTGTATTTTTAAAGCAGAAAAAACAATATTATTTAATGCACTCCATGCTATGAAAACCCCTAAAAACATGCTTATGTAAATATATCAACGGTCCCAGAAATGTGTAACAACTTTCTTCACAGGTATATATCAATATGTAAATATCATCTAACCATATGTATAAGTGGAAACTATGTAGTAAAATGAACATTTTAAATACATCACCACACTTACTCTGCGTTTTTTCTGAAGTTGATATTGTGATTCGTGGTATGGTGGGACAGTGTAGTTTTTCTCAAAATCAGGTGTAATGACAGCTTTCTGCAGAAGCTATTAAAACATTAAATTGACTTTAAAATTAAACATCAAGGTATCATTAAAAGTATTTTTGGCGGGGCCGGGAAGGTGGCGCTAGAGATAAGGTGTCTGCCTTGCAAGCGCTAGCGTAGGACGGACCGCGTTTGATCCCTGGTGTCCCATATGGTCCCCCAAGCCAGGGGCGATTTCTGAGCGCATAGCCAGGAGTAACCTCTGAGCTTCAAATGGGTGTGGCCCAAAAACCAAAAAAAAAAAAGTATTTTTGGCTTTAGGGGAAATATCTCCCATGCTTACTACAAATACATTAAACTTTGCCTGTGTAGTAAAGGATCCTTAGATGCTAATGGTTTTTAGTCATAAGAGTTTACTCTTTTTTATTTGTTTGTTTGGTTTTGGTTTTTGGGTCACACCCAGCAGTGCTCAGGGGTTACTCGTGTTACTCGTGGCTCTACGTTCAGAAATCGCTCCTGGCAGGCTCGGGGGACCATATGGGATGCCAGGAATCAAACCACTATCCTACTGCATGAAAGGCAAATGCCTTACCTCCATGCTATCTCTCCAGCCCCAAGAGTTTACTCTTGAAATAAGAAGCTATTGAATTAGTTGCTATACAAAAATCCTGTCCCATAGCCAAAGTTGTCATAGACTTTGTCTTCCATGTAAGCAAGTGTATGTGTTATAAGTCACACCACATGTTAGCCTGGAATAGTAAAACTTAGGTTGAAACTAAGTTATATAAGATCACTAAGTCTTTGAAATTACAACAGTGGCTCTTTTAACAGGTTCTCTCTCTCTGTTGGGAGACTAGGCGACAGCTCTGAAAGTACACTCCAATGTACTTTTGAGAGGGAGGAGAATCATTCTGTTTTTACTTGTGAGTAATGCCCCTGTTTTATTGCATTCTCTCAAAGTTTTGACCACCACATTTAAATAGCTGATGCCCAAGCATAAAGATTCTATGAAACCATAGCTTTAGAGGAATGAAATGGAACAACCTAAGGTGTGTGAACCAGGACCTGCCCTGAGCTTGAAATCCCTTGAGCATTGCAAGGGTGTGCCCCCCCTACCCCCAAAAGGAACAAGCTAGTCATGATCTAATAGATTGGTAAAAATCACAGGAGACCAGGAAACAATGTGAAACAGTACTTTGAACAGCAGTTCTGACTTCAAGAGTCTTCAAGAAGATTAAGAATAAAAAATAGGGCCAGAGCGATAGTATTGCGGTAGAGTGTTTGCCTGCATGCGGCTGCCCAGGACGAACCTGGGTACTCGGTGTCCCATATGATCCCCCAAGCCAGGAGCGATTTCTGAGCGCAAAGCCAGGAGTAACCCGAGCGTCACCGGGAGTGGCCCAACCCCCCCCCCCAAATAAAAATAAAAAATAGCAGGTAGGGTTATTGACATGGCCAACTCAGGCTTGATCCCTGGTACCCATATGATCTCCTGAGCTCCAATGAGTGATCCCTATGCATAGAGCCAGAAATAAATCCTGACTCAAAAATCAGGGAAAAAAAAAACAAAACAAAAAAAAAAACAGACTCAAAATGGAGTTGGCAGGTTCACCCAGACAAATATCTAGCTAACAGAGCAACAGTCAGCTTAACCTTGGGCTATAATGTTAAGCCTATCAGAGAGTAACCTGCAAAAGATCTTCTGAAGGAAAGTGGCATTATTAGAAAGAAGTTTTTTTCTTTTATTTGGGGGGGGGGGGTGCTGAGGAGGGTTATCCTCAAGATCCTGGGGGAACGTTGGGGGGGGTCAAACCAGGGTTCTCAAATTTAAAGCATGAGCTCTAGCTCTTTGACCCATCTCCCTGGCTCCAGTAATTTTCTTCTGGTTTACTCTGACTACAAATCCCCTCATTTTAAGTATTGCCTTTGCAGAACATTTCTACTTGCTAGAAAAGGATGCCGCATGATTCAGTAATAATTTAAATGAGCCCGATTACAGGTGAACATAAAAGTAGAGTAATGTAAAAGAAAAACTCAACCCCTGTGATAATTGGTGGGCTCAAGGGCAATGTGATCCTGCATTAATTTTTCAGGCCTTTCTCTCTCTCGTTCTCTTTTTTAAAGGGAGGCTTGATTTCTGCTTTGGAGCTATATGCAGAGGCTACTCGGAGCTTGCTTGAGGGATTATGTGGTACCAGAGCCTTAACCTCTGACATACAAGAGTTATGATAATGTTCTTCCCATCTACTCCTATCCCTTACACATCACTAGGTATGGTCTGAGAAAAATAAAAAGACTGAGAAAAGGGGAATAATCAAAATAGCGTAAGCTAGTATCTACAGAAAAAAAAAGAGTCTCTTAATACTCTTAAACTCTTAATCACTTCTGGAAGTAATTAGTTGGTTCTATGAAAACCAATTAGAACACTTAAAATAATTTACCTCATTTTTCTTTTTTTCCTTGATTTGTGTAAGAGTTTTCTTATTTGACTGTAATTTATTCGCATTGATATTAATGTACAAACCACCCAGTTGCTTGATACTTAGACCAGGGTCTATGCTGCTGCTTGTCAACTTCAGGCTGAAAGAGAAATGATTAAAGATCAATTAATTAAATCAAACAGAAAAAAGGATGTATAAAACTTATTGTTTTGAAGATGGAACTTGGGGCCTCACACACTCAAAACATATAAGTTACAATCCCAGTCAATAACAGATTTTTTTGGTTTTTGGGTCACACCCGGTGGAGCTCAGGGGTTACTCCTGGCTCTGCACTCAGAAATTGCCCCTGGCAGGCTGGGGACTGTAGGGGATGCCTGGAATCGAACCACCAGCTCCCGGGTTGGCTGCGTGCAAGGTAAACACCCTACTGCTGTGCTATCTCTCCAGCCACAATAAAAGATTTTTTTTAATTGGTAAGGAATGTGTAAAGATGTACAGTAAAAAGCATGCCTTGCAATCAAGAGATTCCCACCCCCCACCCCATATACACACTAGAAAATCATTTAGAAGGAAATTCTGAGGTGAATACAAATAAAATAACTTTTGAGGAATACTTGCAAATGTATTCATTCATCCAGAAGATTAAGGGTATATAATATGCCAATAGATTTCATGAGGCAACTTCATAGAGGGTTGTTATGAGAGAATTACAGGAAAGAGAGGTGGACAGCATTTGGATAGCAATTCAAACTACCTCACATGTAGGTAGTAAATAAATATATCTCTGAAACAACAATTAAAAAGGACAGGTTCTAGGGCCAGAGAGATAGCACAGTGGTAAGGCATTTGCCTTTGACTCAGAAGGACGATGGTTCAAATCCTGGCATCCTATATGGTACCCCGAGCCTGCTAGGAGCGATTTCTGAGGATAAAGCCAGGAGTAACCTCTGAGTGCTCTTGGGTGTGACCCAAAACTCAAAAAAAAAAAAAAAAGGACAGGTTCGTCTTCTATTCTGAACTCCACAGTTAACCAAACATTCAATAAAGGCAGCTGGTAATGTCTACAAACCAATGAGTCTTCTATGTTTTCTTATTTGGAGGGAGCCAGAAGCCATACTTAGCCAGTAACTGGCTGGCATTAGGGCCTTGAGAATGCAGTGCTGTTTGGGCCCTGTGGTGCACAGGTGCCTCCAGGTCCACACCCAGTCCACACTGAGCTTGGGAAATCATATGGTGCATGTCCTAACTGTGGTCCTATCTCCTGGCCCTAACATTAGTCCTTTTAAACAGGCAATAAAGGGCCGGAGAGTTAGTACAGTGTTGCAACACTTGCCTTGCACATAGTGGATCTGGTTTGATCCCCAACATATCATATGGTCTCATGAGCCCTACAAGGAGTGGTCCCTTAGTGCAGAGCCAGGAGTGTGCCAGCTGAGCCAGCTGGTGTGCCACAAAGCCAAAAAGAAATACAAAATTAATGACAGATGAGATTACAGGTTAGTCCACAGCAGTACTTTTTTTCAATTCCACTTCTACAATTAACTGACAATTTAAAATATGAATCAAAATTACTGAGAAAAAAGGGAAGAACTTACAGTTTAGATTTTGTATTACTGAGTAAGTCATCTTCATCACTAAACTCACTATCTTTACTTTTCTCGTGGTCTGATGATGATTCTTCACTTTTTCCATCCTCTTCCTCCTCGCTTCCTTCCTCACTGGCAATCTCACTTGCCTTGTCTTTCTCATCCAAGTAAAAATTTTTATCAGAACTCAATCCAGGAGTTTTATCGATTACAAACAAGGAATTGTCGCAGGATGTATTTTCAGAGTCTCTAATTAATGACTCCTGTTGACCACAACTGTCAACAAAACACACAGTGTCCTCTTCATCCTCACTGTCTTCAGACTGCTGGCTCTCATCGCTGCTGAGGACTAACAGAACAGAATCCTCTTTTTCCTGAGGTGTGTGCCACTCCAAATTATACAGTTTAGTATTACACTCTAAATCTGCATCCCTTTCTTCAACCTTTTCTTCATTCGTGTCTTTACTGACAGCTATCATTGTACGTTCTTCTTCATCACTCTCACCCATATCCAATTCTTTCAGATCACTTGATTTCATGGTGTTCATTCTTTCGTCACATCCTCCATTCATCTCCACAGTTTCAAATGTTTTGGCTAGTGACTTCATAATAGCACCGTCCGAATTTGAGGATTCTGATGTGGTTTTGCTATTTTGAGGGGTTGAATGCCTTTGAGAAATTAACTGTTGAAATCTAGTGTTCTGAAGTTCAGATGGGCTCTTTAACCATGAATTTTTCTCACTCACTTCTTTTTCATCACTTTCTTTGGACTCTTCATATAAGCTCTTAGAATTCTGATTTGTTATTTCTTTGGGAGCGGGATCAGCAGCTTTGTTTTCCCCTCCTACAGTAAGAGATTGGCATTTATGCACTATTAGTTTTTCTCCTGAATTTCTGCGGAGAAACTTGTTATCAAAATCACAATCATGAAATGTTTGTCCAATAACTGAATCTCCTGAATCCAAAGGCACATTTTTGATGTGCTTTTCATTTCTTAGTACCATTGTATTTTTTTCTTCAGTCTGTGACTGTAATTTTCGCTGCACACTCCTCGTTGTTCTCCTAATTTCAATTCCAGAACATGTGGAAGCATCTGAGCATGATGACTCAGCAACAGAAATTGTTTCCACATTTGACTCTTGTCTTGGCTCTATTACAGATTTGGTTTTATTTTTTCTAGTTCTTGTAGTTTTTACTGTGGGAGTTGTAACTCTAGAGACACCTGAAACATGTGATTCTGCGTCAGAGACTTCTTCAGTATTAGACTCACTTTTAGGAACATCTTTTACCTTTTTCCTCACACTAGGCGTGCACACAACTAAAATTTGCCTTCTCCTAGTTACTCTTAATATGGTCTCCTGAACTTCAGTCTCAGAGGAACATTCTGACTCTGCTTCAGAGATCTCTCCGTCAGTAGATGGTTTGGTCTTTTCTAGCAGTGGGTCTGCGTTTCTACTCTTTCTCTTTCTAGATTTAGGTGGAGTTCTAGGAGTTGGACTTTGTCTCTCAGTGGTCTGATCCTGCAATTCATCAGTACTTGGATCATCAGGTTCAGATTCATTCTCATTTTTTGGATTTACTTCCTTGGTTTTAGCAGAAGTCTGTAAGTCAAAAATAAAATATTATTCTTCAGGAAGAACTGATACAAGGGCAAAGTGAGTATATACTGCCTCGGGAGTAACCTTTAAGAGGGCATAAAGAGGGCTGGAGGAATATTATGGGAACCAAGTGTATGGTCTCAAGGTTCAAATCCTTGATATCCTACATGTATTGAGTGTGATCCTAGTAGCTCTAGTGCCTGTGACTCTGTTATCCAGGGGAATTTCCACTTGCACAGTCAGATAAGAGTGAGCACCATAAAAAGATGTGCAATCAGTAAGCACTTATCCAAGCATCACCAGGAATGGAATTCAAACTTCTGAGCACTGCTGCAGGGTATGTAAACACCACAGCTACACCATCAACCATCACCAACAAAGCTTAAGGAACTGCCAACATTGCCTGGGTGTGGCTCTGCCCCAATAAATAACAAAAAAAGGCACTAAAGGAACCACAGTAAAAAAAAAAAAAACCTAACACAAGAGCAACCACCACATTAAACATTGATGGGCACCTTTAAGAACAGGCAGAAAATGCAGGGTTGAAATGCAGGCATAGAATTTTGCTAAAAGCAGGCAGATTTGAGAACTGAATGTTAACCATTTATGATTTAAGGGCAACAAACACAGAGCTATAAAAGCAGGCAGCCTCGAGAATTAAAAGTAAACATTTAAGATTCAAGGCTTAAGGGCTACCAACAGAAAGTCATGATCAAAGCAGGTAGCCTCAAGAATTAAATGTAAACATTTAGAAACAAAGAAGGCACAGGACTTTGGTCCTGGGAAACTTAAGTCTAGTCTATAAGGTCCACTTATCTGTATATCCCACCTGCTGGAGATAGGTTCCATTATCAGTACATCCCTGACCTGATGGAGACAGAGCTCATTATCTGCACATTCCATCTCACCTGCCAATGGGTCCTGTTATTTGTCCTGTTCAATATATCTACCTCTTATTGACATATTAACGAGTGGAACTGTGCTCACAAAAAAGTATTTAAGCCGGGTCTTGAGTTTCAATAAACGGAATTGGGTTCAGTCTTGGCTGGAATCCTTTTCCCACTTTTGTCTGTCTGTCTGTCATATCTGTCTTTGTGTTTGTGTCTCCCTCCAAGAAAGAATAACCACATCTGTTTTTTTTTTTTTTTTGGTTTTTCGGGCCACACCCGTTTGATGCTCAGGGGTTATTCCTGGCTAAGCGCTCAGAAATTGCCCCTGGCTTGGGGGGACCACATGGGAAGCCAGAGGATCGAACCGCGGTCCTTCCTTGGCTAGCACTTGCAAGGCAGACACCTTACCTCTAGCGCCACCTCGCCAGCAAATAACCACATCTTAACTGGTGTCCTGCAGGAAGGCACCCACAAAACATGAAAACAAAAATTCAGATGTTACAACTTCTAGTCCATTCCTCTCCTTGACCTGCCTTTACTTACACATTGGGTACTTAGGCACACAGCATCAAGGAAAGGAGAAAAGCTCTTGGAAATTTCAAAATGAGATTTTTTTTCTGGAACCATTTTGTTTGCCAATTTATTAATTTTAATGAAATATTTAATAAATTTATATTCACTTTAAACTTAATAGTAACTGTTTATGAAAAGCCATTCCAAGATCTGGGGTTTAAAAATAAAGATGTATGGGGCCGGAGAGATAGCACAGCAGTGTTTGCCTTGCAAGCAGCCGATCCAGGACCTAAGGTGGTTGGTTTGAATCCCAGCGTCCCATATGGTCCCCCGTGCCTGCCAGGAGCTATTTCTGAGCAGATAGCCAGGAGTAAGCCCTGAGCACTGCCGGGTGTGGCCCAAAAACCAAAAAAAAGAAGATGTAGGATCTCCAATGCATTGGCTTTTTTGGGGTCACCCATCAGAAAGGAAGGGACCTACACAAATAACTTAATGACACTACTTAGAAAATGGTCAACAAAATCAATCAAAAAATCAAAAAGGCAGGCAGAAGGAAATAACAAAGCTTAGAGCAGAAATTAATGAAGTGAAAATCCAAAAGATCAATGAAAGCAAAAGTTATTTCTTTGAAAAAAATCAACAAGATCGATAAACAACCAGCAAAACTCACAAAAATAGAGAGAAACTTAATAAACCAAAATAGAAATGAAAAGTGTGGGGGCAGAGTGATAACACAGCAGCAGTGCATTTGCTTTGCATGTGGCCAACCCAGGACAGACCCGGGTTCAATCCCCATGGTCCCCTGGGCCTGCCAGGAGTGATTTTTGAGCAAGAGAGTATTCCCTGAGCACCACTATCTGTGGTCCAAAAACATACCAAAAAAAAAAAAGGGGGGGGTGGGGGAGGAAAGAAAAGAAAAAGGGGAAATCACTACAGATACTACAAGGATTCAAAGGGTAATCAGAGACTACTTTGAGAAACTATGCCATAAAACAAGAAAACCTGGAAGAAATGCCTTGCATGCAGCTGACCCAAGACGGACCTAGGTTTGATTCCCCATGTCCTATATGGCCCCTAAAGCCAGGAGCGATTTCTGGGCACATAGCCAGGAGTAACCCCTGAGCGTCAACAGGTGTGACCCTAAAACAAGACAAAACAAAATAATAATTTCAATGGTTGAATCAAGCATATCTAAACAGACCCATCACTACTGAGGAAATTAAAAAGGTACATTATATGCTCAAGTATAAGCCAAGTTTTTTGGCATAAAATTTGTGTCAGAAACCTGAACTTGGCTTATACTCGGGTCATACAGGTTATGTGATTCAGTGTGCACACCAAATCAAAAGACGTCTTCTGCTGTCTGCTGGAGGGGCAGTGCTTCAGCTCAGTCCACAAGTCACCGCTGAGCTGAAGAGGTAGACAACTGAACTGAATTGTATGTCACTGAACTATTTAACCCACAATATTCAATGGCACATTTAAGTAAAAAACCCATTTAAGCAGTAAAGTCCTGAATAAATGTTTATAAATCCTGAATCCTTATAATCAGGGGTTTGGGGATATAAGGATTCAAGATTTTTTTTTATAATTTTTATTTTTATTTACAACTCTACTGCTCTTTTGATCTATTTATGGATTATGTGGGGTTTTTTTTTTTTGGGGGGGGGTCACACCTGGCATTGCTCAGGGGTAACTATCTGTGCTCAGAAGTCACTCCTGGCAGACATGGGAGACCATATGGGATGCTGGGATTCGACCAAGGTCCATCCTGAATCGGCTGCTTGCAAAGCAAACATCCTACTGCTATGCTTTGGCCCCAGGATTCAGAAATTTTAACCATTTATTTACAATGCTTTACTGTCTTATATGGTTTATTCACTTTATTAAAGTTACCACTGAATACTATGGGTTAATGTGGTATGTTAATGGTATACAGTATATCAAACAAACATGTATTGTAAATGTAATCATGTATTTACTTATTTGCTGATTACTCAATTATTGTAATTGTTTTGGGTATATATTTTTATTTTTGAAATTTACCAGTGGCTGCTGCATTTTTCCACCTCGTTTTATACTCGAGTCACTAAGTTTTCCCAGGTTTTAGGGAAAAATTCGGGGGGAGGGGTCAGCTTATACTCGAGTATATATGGTAATCAAAAGTCTTCCCAGAAACATGCCCAGGCCCAGATGGATTCACTAACTTATTCTTTCAAATCTTTCAAAAGGACATACTACCAATACTTTTAAGATTCCTCCAAGAAACTGAACAAACAGAAACACTCCCAAATAGTTTTTATGAAGCTAATATTACCCTGATAACAAAACCAGATAAAGAAAATATCCAGTCCAATATCCCTGATGGACACAGATGCAAAGATCCTCAAAATCCTAGCAAACAGGATCCAATGCCTCATCAAAGTCATACATCATGACCTTAGGTTTCATTTAAGAGATGCAAGGATGGCTTAACATCAATCAATGTAATACACCATATCAACAAATAATAAAAACAGTATGATCTTATGTAGAGATGCAGATAAAGCATTTAATATGGTCCTATTCATGATAAAAAAAAAACTCTCAACAAGATGGGAATGGAAGGAATTTTTCTCAATATAGGTAAAGCCATCTACCACAAGCCAATGGTAAATATTATTCTCAATGAAGATAAACAAAGAGCCTGAGCCGGAGAGATAGCATGGAGAAAAGGTGTTTGCCTTGCAATGAGAAGGTGGGTAGTTCGAATTCCGGCATCCCATATGGTCCCCTGAGCCTGCCAGAAGCGATTTCTGAGCACAGGGCCAGGAGTAACCCCTGAGCACTGCCGGTGTGACCCAAAAACCAAAACCAAAAACAAACAAAAAAAAAGATATCAAGGGTATCCTGAAAGGAAAGGAAAAAGGTCAACCTCTCACTTTTTGCAGATGACATGTTACTATATTTAGAAAACCCTAAAGACTCTACCAAAAAGCTTCTAGAAACAATAGATTCATATAGCAAAGTGGCAGGCTACAAAATTAACACACAAAAATTAATGGCCTCCTTATACACAAATAATGATAGAGAAGAAATGGACATTAAGAAAATAATCCCAGGCCGGAGAGATAGCATGGAGGTAGGACATTTGTCTTGTATGCAGAAGGTCGGTGGTTCGAATCCTGGCATCCCATATGGTCCTCCGAGCCTGCCAGAAGCGATTTCTGAATGTAGAGCCAGGAGTAACCCCTGAGCACTGCCGGTGTGACCCAAAAACCAGGAAAAAAAATGAAAAAGAAAAAAAAAAAATAAAAACAAGAAAACAATCCCAGGGGCTGGAGAGATAGCAAGCACAGCAGTATGGCATTTGCCTTGCATGCAGCTGATCCAGGACAGATGGTGGTTTGAATCCCAGCATCCCATATGATCCCCCCCCCCCCCGATTCCTGCCTGAAGGAGCACAGAGCCCAGAGCAGGGGTGGCGAACACATGGCTCTCAAGTTGCATTCGGCTCCCGGCCAAAATGAATGTGGCTCTTTGCCAAGTTTGGATTTTGTTCTGCTGCTTCTGAGGCGGAACCGCTGAGGAGAGATTACCCCCAGGCTGCGTCATCCCGTCTTCCATCCCTCAGAAACAACCACAGGGGCCAGCAAGGGGCGGTGGTGGTGGTGGGTGTGTGTGTGTGGGACCCGTGTGTCACATGTTGGGTCACATCTGGCCGTTAGCTCTGAGTGTGGAGGAAGCAGCACACCCTCACCATCACTGCAGGAGGCCAGAATGTTAGCACAGAAGTAGAGCGCTTGCTTTGCATGCAGCTGGCCTAGGATGTATGCAGGTTCGATTCCCAGCATCCCATATAGTCCAAGTCAGGAGCGATTTCTGAGCAGAGAGTCAGGAGTAACCCCTTAGGGCTGCTGGGTATGGCCCAAAGCAAACAAACAAAAAAAAAAAAACAAAAAAGAAATAAGAGACCACAAAGAAATGGAGACACATACCCTGTTCATAAATAGGGAGAGTTAATATCATTAAAATGGCAATATTCCCCAAAGCATTGTGCAGATTTAATTCAATTCCTCTAAGGATACCTATGACATTCTTCAAAGAAGTGGATCAAACACTTCTAAAATTCATTTGGAACAATAAACACCCTTGGGGCCGGAGAGATAGCATGGAGGTAAGGCGTTTGCCTTTCATGCAGGAGGTCATCGGTTCGAATCCCGGCGTCCCATATGGTCCCCCGTGCCTGCCAGGAGCAATTTCTGAGCCTGGAGCCAGGAATAACCCCTGAGCACTGCTGGGTGTGACCCAAAAACCACAAAAAAAAAAAAAAAAATAAAAAAAAAAAAATAAACACCCTTAGGTGAAGAAGATGGGAGGCATCACTTTCCCCAACTTTAAACTATACTCAAAGCAATAGTCATTAAAATAGCATGGTTTTTATTGGAATAGACATGTGTATTCAAAGAATGCCCCTCAGACATACAATCAATTAATCTTTTATAAAGTAGCAAGAAACACAAAATGGAGCAAGGAAAGCCTCTGCAACAAGTGCTGTTGGGACAACTGGTCAGTCACATGCAAAAAAAGCAAACTCGGACCTCCACCTAACACCATACACAAAGGTCAAATCCAAATGGATTAAAGATCTTGGTATCAGGCCTGGAACCACAAGGTATATATCAGAACACATAAGTAAAACACTCAATGACATTGCGACTAAAGGCATCTTCAAGGAGTTAAGTAGTATCACTGTCCAAACATGTAGAAGCAGAGATGAACAAATGAAAACTACACTAGACTGAGAAGCTTCTGCACTTCAAATGAAACAGTGACTAGGATACAAAGGCCACCCACAGAATGAGAGAAACTATTCACCCATCTAAGATATACAAGGTACTGACTAACAAGAAAAAAACATCTAACACCATCAAAGTGGGGAGAAGAAATGAACAGACACTTCTTCAAAGAAGAAATAAAGATGGCCAAAAGGCACATGACAAAGTGTTCCACATAACTAATCATCAGGGAGATGAAAATCAAAATAACAATGAGGTACCATCTCACGGAGAATGGCACACATCACAAGAAAAGAAAAAACAAAAATCAGTGCTGGCAGGCATGCGGGGAGAAAGGAACTCTCATTAACTGCTGGTGGGAATGTTGTCTAGTCCAGCCTTTATGGAAAATGATATAGAGATTCCTCAAAAAACTGGAAATTGTGGTCCCATATGATGCAGCTATACCACTTCTAGGGATATACCCCAGGAACACAAAACTTAATTTAAAAATGCCTTGTGCAGGGCCCGGAGAGATAGCACAGCGGTGTTTGCCTTGCAAGCAGCCGATCCAGGACCTAAGGTGGTTGGTTCAAATCCCGGTGTCCCATATGGTCCCCCGTGCCTGCCAGGAGCTATTTCTGAGCAGACAGCCAGGAGTAACCTCTGAGCACCGCCGGGTGTGGCCCAAAAACCAAAAAAAAAAAAAAAAAAAAATGCCTTGTGCATAACTATATTCATTGCAGCGCTATTTACAATAGCCAGAATCTGAAGACAACCCAGATGCCTGACAACAGGTGAACGGCTAAAGAAACTGTAGTATATATTCCGCCCGCCCACACACAATAGAATACTATGCAGCTTTCAGGAAAAATGAAGTCAGGAAATGTTCCAATACATGGGTGGACATGGGAATTATTATGCTGAGTGAAATAAGTCAGAGGGAGAGAGATATTCTCATTCATCTGTGGGATTTAAGAAAAATCAAAGACAGTACTGTAATAATACCCAGAGACCATAGAGATAAGGTCTGGAAGGACCAGGTCACGATATGAAGCTTATCACAAAGAGTGGTGATTGAAGTTAGAGAAATATGTACACTAACAACTATCATGACAGGAGCAAGAGAGATAGCACATCGGTAGTGGGCGTTTGCCTTGCATGCAGCCATCCCAAGGCGTACCTTGGTTCGATTCCTGGCATCCCATGTTCCCTGGGACGGCCAAGAGTGATTTCTAAGCGCAAAGCCAGGAGTAATCCCTGAGCGCTGCCAGATGTCACACAAAAACCAAACAAACAAACAAGTATCTTGAGAATGGTAGTGAAAGAAATCAAATGCCTGTCTTGAATAAAAGCAGGGGAAGGGAAGACAGATGGGGGAAGGGGGGAGATGGGGGATGCCTGTCTTGAATACAAGCAAGGGAATTGAAGAAAGTTGAGGGAAGGCAGGAGATGGGGGGACATTGGTGATGGGAATGTTGCACTGGTGAAGGGGAGTGTCCTTTTTAATGACTGTAACCCAACTATAAACATGTTGGTATTCATGGTGCTTAAATAAATATATTACAAAAAAAAATTAAAAAACTTAAAATTCTAGATTTGATCTGCCTATATAGGATCCTGCCTCATTTATCTAACCTAATTCCGAGAAGCAAAATCCATCACTGAAAGAAGAAAATTTTCATCCAAGTCAAAATATGCCCAGCGGTTCCCTCCCTTCCCGGGTCTGAGTTGCCTGAAATCTCAATCTGAGACCCAGAACTGACACCGAAGGGCTTTGACCAACACTCTTGAGTCTATACTCCATCACCCAGAACTAGGCAGTGACAGGCGAGCCAGGCCAAGGCCGGCAGTCCCACGTGAAAACGGAGCATCTTTCAACTCCGCCGGCTCACCCGCGGCTGCGCAAATCCATCTTCCCTGGTGCCGGGTCGACAGTCAAGGGAAAGGGCCAAAGTGCCCAACACCACGCCAGCAGGGTGCTTCCCATGCTGCGACACCAGCGGAACCGCCGGTGCAGAGAGAAGCAGCCAGTCGCTCTTTCCGCCCGCCCGGAGCCTTGAGAGCAAGCGAGCAGTCACAAGGGAACCTTCGGTCTCTTACCTTCTGTCTCGAATTCCCAGCCGGCACCACCTGTCTGGTGGCCGGAGGCCGAGCCGACCTGGTGAGCACCATCTTGGATCCCGCACACTGGAGCCAACAAGCCACCTGCTTCGCTGGCGCACCGGAAGTGCGTCAGAGCAGCGCCGCGCACGTTCTCGCGAGAGTTCGTACGGCGTCCGTCCCGCCCACTTAGACTCCAGCTGTGAGTGTTGCTCGACTTCCGGTCTCGGCGTCGTCTCCGTGCTGTCCGACTAGTTGAACATCCTTGGGCCCACACTTGTTAAGAGTCCCGTTGACGTTTCATACGTCAAAAAGAAGCAAATCTATTTTTTTTTGGTTTTTGTTTTTGGTCTTCTCCCGGCGGCGCTCAGGGGTTACTGCCTGGCTCTGCGCTCAGAAGTTGCTCCTGCCAGGCTCGGGAGACCATGTGGGATGCCGAGATTCGAATCACTATTCGAATCGGCTACTTGCAAGACAAACGTCCTAACGCTGTGCTATCTCTCCGGCTCCTTTGCGTTATTTCTAATGCTTAAAAAATGCAGACTACTTTGCCTTTTTTGTGACGTTAAATGTAACTAAAGGTGAGGCGAAGGTAGAGATCTGTGCTAGGTCTCCAGAACTTGGACACTAAAAGCAAGAACTAGACAGAATCTAACGGGGATTGGAAATAGGCAGAAATATTAAATAGTAAAGGAAAGCGATATCTAGAGAGAAAGATAGTTCTGTATTTATTTGATGCATATTTGAAGGGAAAGGAAGAGAATGACAAGCCCGGGGAGCCGGTTTTATTCTCTTTTGGAATAAAGGATGGAGTGCTATCCCCGACCCCAACACTAGAACACGCTTTTGTGAAATATTTTAAAGGGGGAAAGGAAGAAGGGATACTGTTGGAAGGACTTTTGCCTCACCAAAACTTTACTCCTTTGGCACAGGGGTAGGGGGCACGTGGTGTCCGGAACCCGACCAACGTCATACATACCATTAATGCTTTATGTTCTCCAGCTCTTGGGAGCTCTGAAGACCAAATGTTATGCTTAGTCCAACAAGGGACCCACGCAGGCAAGGTATTCCTCTTAGCTCGTGTACTAACTCTGGCCCAATATATTTTATTTGAAGGTGCCACATATGACAGTGCTCAGGGCTTATTCCTGGCTCTTCATGGGATCACTCCTTCACCCAGTGGACTGACACTAAGTGGTGACAGGGATCAAACCTGGGTCAGGCACATGCTAGGTAAGCATCTTACCCTATCTTTTTCAGTCCCTATATGTTCTTTATTAACCGTTATTGGGGTGAAGACAGCATAATGAACTGAATACATGCTTTGCATGTTAGAAACCCAGGCTCAATTCTTGACACTTCATGGCTCCTGGTGAACATTATCAGGAGTAACCCCAAATAGAGTTGCCCCTGACCACCTCTCCACCACAAAAAAAAAAAGTGTCTTTCAAAGAAAGTCTTTCTGGATTGCAGGATGTGTGTGTGTGTGTGTGTGTGTGTGTGTGTGTGTGTGTGTGTGTGAGAGAGAGAGAGAGAGAGAGAGAGAGAGAGAATAGAATATTTTGATATTTTGCATGTCTCTTTACTACTATGAGCAATCCCTGGACACAGGGATGTGACCCCCAAACAGAAGAAAAAAAGTTTCACAGCTAGTTTAATTTTCCTACAGTTTTAATTTTTTCCATATGAAAATAAGTTGAGGCCAGAGTCATAGGGTCGGGTGTTTGCCTTGCATGCAGCCGACTCTCGTTCAATCCCCAGCATCTCATGTGGTCCCCTTGGTCTTGATGGGGACCTAGCTTGGTCTCCATAGCTAGGTGTGGGCACACCACAACCTAATGTATGACATTCCCCTACCCCCCCCCATAAGCACCAAAACTCTAAATAGTGTTAAGTACTGCAGCCAATAGTGTGCAACCCCTTGCCATCACAGCAACATTAACAACAAAAAAGGGAAGGGGGAGAGGGCAGGGAATAAGAGTAAGTTATGAGAGCTAGAGTCCAGCCTCAGGTGAAAGGGCCTGGAGTAGGGGCTTGGAGGGATTTAGATACATAAAATAGAAAAGTGAGAGGTCAGGGGGCTCCCAGATGAGAAAACAGAGCCATATCCTTCATTTACACTATTGTCAGCAACAGTCAACTTGGGAGGAAGGGCAATTTGGGAAGAAGGGCAGATACCTATCTAATGCTAATTAAGTCTGCAAAGGTCTTTAAATCTCCAAAGGGTTGTGTGAAGGAAAGAAAAAGTAAGGGCAAACAAAAGTGAATGAAGGTCCCCAGCAAAATGTTCTTTGCTGATGCCTGCATTCAGGTAATTCAAATTAAGAGTTCTGAAATTAGCACTTTCTGCCACTCTCCATGGCCTATCAACTCTAGTTAATCTTATTTCTTTCAAAACTCTAAACTTAAAACAAAAAAGAAAAAAAAAAACCTCTAAACGTGGGCTGGAGTGATAGCACAGTGGTCAGGTGTTTTGTTCTTAGAATAAGGTGCTAACGTAACAGACACACCAAAATCTTATGACTTTTTCATACATTTATTCATTGCTGAGGGATACATATTAACATTTTGTTTGACTTCTCTGATAGTGAAACAATTTGTACAGTACAACTATATCCTGATAGTTTGGCCAGTTCTATTCTCTTTCAACCTGACCTATTCAACAGACTCCTTTAATTTCTAATAAAGACAAGCTCTAGAAGTGTCCTTAATGAATTCCTAATATTTGCATACAAACTAGTGTCCCTGCCTGTGCCTCTGATTCTATTCTAATGCTGATATCTTCAGAACTTTGTCCAGCTGCTGCTGGACACTCCTCCCCATCGAGCCCAATGTCTGCTCACATCTCTTACTAATAAATGCAATCTTTCATTGCTTACTCATAAACAGATCGACTTCCTCTTCCCAATGATGAGCTTCTTGAAGATGGGTTATTTTTTCATCTCTATCTGCAAAGACCTTTCAGTGTCTGGCATATAGTAGGCATTCAATAAATCTTTGTTGACTGAATGCATGAATTACTTTATGGCTTGGATATTTAAAATTTATCAGTTTTATTTTCGAATCATACCCAATTTGAGTTGTAATTAAAATATGAATGTTGAAAATTCCTTACAACCATTGAAACAAGACATAAAATTCACAAGTTAAATTTATAATACAGATAAATTTAAAACTATATAAATATCTAATGTTTTATATTTGGCCACTACCAATGAATAAAAGTAAAATAACGTCATTAAAATACTTCCTTCCAGGGCCGGAGAGACAGCATGGAGGTAAGGCATTTGCCTTTCATGCAGAAGGTCATCGGTTGAATCCCAGCGTCCCATATGGTCCCCCATGCCTGCCAGGAGCAATTTCTGAGCATGAAGCCAGGAGTAACCCCTGAGCACTGCCAGGTGTGACCTAAAAAAACCACCAAAAAAAAAAAAAAAAACTTCCTTCCTGGGGCCAACACAATAAGCACAGCAGGTAAGGCATTTATTTGCCTTGCACACTACCAACCCGGTTTGATCAGTATCCATATGGTCCCTCAAGCCTGCCAGGAGTGATTTTTGAGCGAAGACCCAGGAGTATGGCCCCAAAACAAAATAATTCCCTCCTAAGTGCATTTATTATTTCAAAAACTGTAGAAAATTCAAATTGTGATAGTTTCAGAAGTAAAACTAATATCTTACCATCTTTTTTTATTCTTTTGGTTTGGGGGACACACCCAGCTGTGCTCAGGGGTTACTCCTAATTCCAGGAATCAAAACTGGGTCTGTCCCGGGCCAGTTGCATGCAAGACAAACACCCTACCGCTGTGCTATCTCAATGGCCCCACATCCCACCATCTTTATGGGAAAATAGTTGTTATTGTTTGGTATAGTAGTAAGTTATCTTAGAAAAAGAAAGACATTTAGAATCATAAACTGAATTTGAATTTGAACACAATTTGAATTTGAACACATTTGAATGAGAACACAAATGATTTGCAGTTTCATTAAAAGTACAAATTTTTATCAGTGTACATTTGACAAGAAGATGAATTGTTGGCCAATATTTTATAAGCACATGAATCTACATTTTCTATATTGAAAATATTGGATGGAAAGTTAGAAAATATCTATTATAAAAAGACAATAATTAAAACCTTTTAGTTAAATCTTTTACCTTAAACCTTTTACCACTCAAAGCAGAGATGTATTTTAATCACTATTTGGCTCTGGGATGGAAAAAACGATACCATTCATTCAAAATAGAGTAACTTTATTTTCTATTTCACAAAGAGCTGTTCAAGAGGTTGTGAGAACTAAAAAATATAGAATCTATTCTTTGTGGTTCCAGTTCTAACGCTGGCTCTTCTTAAACAGATAATCTGTTAGCATACTGGCTAATGTGATCTTCAGAATTTACACCATATGAAAAATTCTGTAAAACACCTTTGTCTTTCTAGTGACTAGTTCCTTGGATGGAAATTCAAGATAAATGCATCACATAATAAATTCCAAGTTACAGTACATTATGTCAAAGTAAGGCTTTAGTGTATTTTGGAAATGTAAAACCAAACTGCAGCTTCTTTTCATGTTTACTGGGGAAAAAAATCAGATAAATGCTTTCTGCCTTTGGTAAACAAATATCTATCTCTTTAGAAAACCCATCTGGTTATATACATTCCTGGCAGTTTATCACTCAATTTTAAGCAATCTTTTGGCTGTATTACTGCTCTTGGTTTATGGCTTTTAAAACATTAAGTACTTAAATAGTGTGGAAAAACACCCACATAAAAGTTTCTTAGATGGTCACCTTCACACACACAAAAAAATCTATCATCTTTGTTTTGTCATGAGTGGGGAAAAAAACATAAAGAAGATCCTGCTACATTCACACATTTTTTCCATTTTCAAAAATAACCCTTTAAACAATCTATTTTTTTAAGTTTATAGTTTTTGTTTTGTTTTGATATTTGGGCCATACCTGGCTGCAGTACTCAGAGGTTACTCCTGGCTCTGGCTCTCAAATTGCTTCTGGCAGACTTGTGGGATGATATGGGATGCCAGAAATCAAACCTGGGTTCATCCAGGGTCAGCCATTTGCAAGGCAAACACCTGACCACTGTGCTATCACTCCAGCCCAAATTTAGAGTTTTTTTTTTTCTTTTTTGTTTTAAGTTTAGAGTTTTGAAAGGGAATGTGATGTTGAAGTTCCCTAGTTCCTTCAATATATGTTGATCAATTCAGTGTATAGGCTTAAATTAAAATGAGCATGTTTAAAGATTAATATGGAAAAGTTGTACATTTGTATAATTCAGTTAAAAATTAACTACTAGTTTAATAATATCAGATACAATTAGAAAGTTCAAAGTCTAAACTAGTTTTAGCGAGTAAATTATTTCATTTCATATAATTCTAATCATCAAATTATTCAACCATTAACTATAAAACCTTAGAATAGGAAGAGTATTATTTTGAATTCATTAATCTTTTTTTTTTCACCTTTTTTTTTTTTTTTTTTTTTTTGGTTTTTCAGGCCACACCTGTTTGATGCTCAGGGGTTACTCCTGGCTAAGCACTCAGAAATTGCCCCTGGCTTGGGGGGACCATATGGGACGCCGAGGGATAGAACCGCAGTCCTGATCCTTGGCTAGCGCTTGCAAGGCAGACACCTTACCTCTAGCACCACCTCGCCAGTCCCTGAATTCATTAATCTAAAAATTGGGGAGAAATTCATTTTATGTAAGCCCAATTTTTACAAGTATCACTGAGACACGAGATTTTTGTTTGTTTTGTTTTTGTTTTCCAGTATTGAGTCAAACTCACAGGCTCATATATTCAAGGCATATATATTCATGACACTACTTGAGATTTTAAAAGAATTTTCAAACTATCTGGGTTATAAATATAAAAGTATGAAACTAAGGAGATAGCATGTATATAAAAGGTCATAGCCATAGCTAAGAATTTGCTATTTGATTTTGTTATTTTTTCTTTTTTTGATGGTTAGGATACCATGCTGGCTGGTATTCAGGGGCTATTCCTGACTCAATGCTTGAGAGTCACTCCTGGTACTGCTGGGAGAATCATGTAGTGCTAGAGACTGAACCTGGACCTCCTGCATGCTAAGTAAGTGCTCGGCCTTTTGAGCTATTTTCCCAATCCAATATCCTGGTTCTTAAACCAAGGAGGAATTATGCTAAGTGATCTTTAGCTTCATTTAGACCTATACTTTTGTTTTGAAATAATTAAATTCATTATCAAAGTTGTTTATGTAGACATCATTGTCCCTGAATAAAAGGTTGTTTCATTCCTTTTCTGACTTTTAGTCTCTCATAGTCAATTATTACAAAAGAATAAAAATGACATATTTTACCTATTAGATTTTAACCTTTGGCTCTGTACTGCCTCCTCTCGCCAGAGTCCACACATTACCTAATAAGTGATGAGCACACAGAAATTGCTCCATACTTATGGAATATTATTATACAAGTAGCAAAATATTAAGGATGGATCATTTTTTTAAGTCTATAGGTGACAGTTGCTTTATAAAGTCCCCAAGCAAGAATTTCTAAGTTTCTAGGTTGTGTTTTTGTTTTTTCAGATTTACTTTGGCATGTCTTTGTAAATAATATTAAGAAAATATGGCACAAGAATACAAGGCTAACTCTCTAGTAAAATACTAGTAAGGACACATAAAAATGTTAATTTTTCATTCATGAATTGAAGAAGTACAACCTTTATTTACACTATTAGAACCTGGCTACTCCAATTACTCTGATATATAATTATCTAATTAATGACAAGAAAAATATCTTCCAGTATTTCAGTTTTAACAAATGTAATTAAATTGCTTAGTTATCCTATAGAGTAGGAAGCAATGAGTATTTTGGAAATAAAAAAATGTATATACATACATTACCCTGATATATAGCCAACAAATTTACTTGATTTCTATTGGTCATAAAAATAAAGGAAAAATATATTGCAAGTATTTTCTTTATAGACAATTTCAATTAGAAAACAACAGTTTAATGAAAACAATACAGAGGTTTATGTGAGGTTATGGAGGCAAGAGAAGTATTCATTGACAGATAACATGTCAGCTATAGCTAAGGAATATCTGCCTCAGTGATACCACTTATAAGCAGTATTAGATTTTACATATCTCAATCATTTCTTATATTCAAGGAAAATAGAAGTCAGTAGATTATAATCCTGTGCTGTAGTTAAGAACCCCTTCTTTTAGCCTGTAAGATGTAACCTTTTGATTTGATGATTCCTCTACTTTTAACAATGACAGAATAGCGCAGCAGCCATAATGGCACCCACTCATGTGCTTGAATGTCGGGGATACTTTCTTGAAGAGCTTCTTGGAAACTTGCTTCAGAGAGCAGTTCTTTTAAAAAAAAAAAAAAGAAAGAAAGAAAAGAACATGATAAAAATCCAAAGTGTCAACTCAAAAATAAAAGCACTTTACTATGGTGGTAAGCATTTAAATAGAAGCAAGCTGTCTCACACAAGGCTGACCTGGGTTAGATCTACAGTACCCTTTATTGTCCCCAACCTCTACTAGGAGTGATGTCTGTGTGTAGAGTCAGGGGTAAGTCCTGAGCATAGCCAAAATTGGACATATATTACAGATGTAAATTACATGTTAATTTTTACAAAATATCTACATCTGTTCCCCTCATAACTACTCTAAGAGGAATCTAGATAATTTTGCTTTGTTTTGAATTGTCCATCATTCTTTTGTTTGGGGGTCACATCCAGTGATGCCCAGGGGATAGTCCTAGCTCTGAGCTTAGGAATCACTCCTGGTGGTGCTTGGGGAAATGAACCCAGGTTGGCCACATGCAAGGCATGCACTTTACCTGCTGTACTATCTCTCTGAACACTGATTCTTTTCTTTTTGTGTTATGGAGCCATACCTGGCTGAGGGTCAAGGGTCAGGAATGAGACTGCTTGGAGATCTACATGCCAAGCATGTATTCAATCCTTTGAACTATTTCTCCAACCTACTCCAAGTAATTCTAAATCTAAAGTATAGCCAGGGAGGGGCTGAAGAGATAGAGTATAGTAGTTAGGGCATTTGCCTTGCACACAGACAACCTGGTTTGACAAGCCCACAAAGAATAATTCCTGAGTGCAGAACCCAGGAATAAACTCTGAGCACCACCAGGTTCACCACTCTCTGAAAAAAGGTATAGCCAGGAAAAATGCAGGATGGTATAAAGAAGATTTTTAATTATTTTTATTTTATTTTATTATTATTATTTTGATTTTTGGGCCACACCCAGTGACACTCAGGGGTTACTCCTGGCTAAGCGCTCAGAAATTGCTCCTGGCTTGGGGGACCATATAGGATGCCAGTGGATCGAACCGAGGTCCATCCTAGGTTAGCTGTGTGTAAGGCAAATGCGCTAACATTTTGTGCCACCACTCTGGCCCCTAATTTTAATTTATTTTTAGCCACAATTTATTTATTTTGGCTTTTAGGCCACACCCAATGGCACTCAGGAGTTATTCCTGGCTCTGCACTCAAAAATTGCTCCTGGCAGGCACAGGGGACCATATGGGATGCCAGGAATCAAACCATGTCCCTCCTGGTTGGCTGCATGCAAGGCAAAAGCCCTGCCACTGTGCTATCTCTCCAGCCCCCAAAGAAGTTTTTTCTTTTTTAAAAGTTACCCAGGGGCCAGAGTGGTGGCACATCAGTATGGTGTTTGCCTTGCACGCTGCTGACCCAGAACGGACCATGGTTCAATTCCCCGGCATCCGATATGATCTCCCAAGCCAGGAGCGATTTTTGAGTGCATAGCCAAGAGTAACCCCTTAGTGTCACTGGGTGTGCCCCCCAAAAAAAATTTACCTACGTTGGGGCCAGAGAGATGGCACAGCGATAGGGTGTTTGCCTTGCATGCAGCTGACTCAGGAGGGACATGGTTTGATTCCAGAGTCCCATATGGCCCCCTGAGCCCTGGGCACCACTGGGTATGGCCCCAAAACAATAAATAAATAAATTAAAAAAAAATGTTACCCAGGCTAGAAAGATAGTACAGCAAGTAGGATGCTTGCCTTGCACATAGCTGACAAGGGTTAGATCCCCAGCATCCATATGGTCTCTTGAGCACCAACAGGAGTAATTCCTGAGAATAGGGTCACCCTGAGCATTGCTGGGTGTGGCCCCCAAATCCCAACCTCCAAAAATTACCCACAATTCCATCAACTGGAGATAAACCAATCTCTTTAATCTCTCTCTACAAATCTAGAGATCTTACTGTTGTTAGACTTATTTTTTTTCCCTACTTCTATTCCAAATATTTAATTTGTTTAATCAACTCAAATGTAAAGGTCCCACTAAGGTCACAACCAACCATCAGTAATGATTAAGAGGCTATCTATAGACAATACAAATTGGTAGCATTTACAGGACCACTTATCCAAAGGAACTACTGCACTATTTGAAAAGCAGCATGAGAAGCTCAGCATGTGTTAGCTGTTATGCCCTAAGCATTTTTCTGATTTATTTTACACGTATGAGCACATTTAATCCATAACTTAATCACCATTTTGTTTTTTTTGGGGGGGGTCACATCCAGCAGCGCTCAGGGGTTACTCCTGGCTCTGCATTCAGAAATTGCCCCCTGGGTGGCACAGGGGGGACCATATGGGATGCCAGGATTCGAACCACCGTCCTTCTGGATGTAAGGCAAATGCCCTACCTCCATGCTATCTTCTGGCCCCAACCACCATTTTTTTTAACCACCATTTAATAATGGTCTGATATTGAGTAAACTATTTGATGGTGATTTAATAAACAAAATGCAGATGTTCTTTTGGAAAAGTAACACTACATGAGAATTTACTTTTATTGACTTACCACAGAAGAGGGGGAAGAGATTAGATTTAATGGTTACTAGGAGTGGGAAGAAAAGAAAAAGGGGAAGATATTCTAAAATCAATATCATCAACATCATTTTACTGAGTGGTTAAACAGTTGCCACAATTTTTAGGTCAAAGAATAATGGAAAATAAACACCCTGAGGAATGGTAATTGAGGGACAATGTTAATTTTAAAATACAGATAAGCATTTACTGGACTTATAAAGTTCTATTTTTAGGTAACAAAAAGTTCAAGTGTTTTGCAATCTAATTGGTTAAAAATTTAAAAGCTGAAACAAAACCAGAGACTGAAGTTATTCATTAACTTAACTACATAGTTTTTGCAGGGTTTAGACTTAACAATGCCAAAGTGGGGAGGAAAGCTACTTCCTCAGTGCTCAGGGAACCAGCTGGTGCTAGTGATGGAGCTTGAGGTTCCTGCATGCAAAATATGTGCTCTATCCCTTAAGTCATCTCCCCAACTTTAACAACATAATTTTCTTTTAGAGGGGAAGGGATTTTGGGCCAGACCCAGTAGTGCTCAGGGGTTATTCCTGGCAGGCTCAGGGGATATGGGATGCTGGAAATCTAACCCAGGTTACCGTTTTCAAGGTAAAGGCCCTACCCGCTGTGCTATACACTCCAGACCCTCAACAACATACTTTAATTTATGCATGTTAATATTTTTTTGTTCAGTTTACTCCTGGCTCTGCACTCAGGGGTCACTTTTGGTGGTACTTGAGGGAACATATGTGGTGCCAGAACCTAGGCCGGCCACATGCAAAAGCAAACACCTTACCTAGTATATAATCTCTCCAGTCCCTCAAGTGTTTAACTCTTACTTATTTTTTGTTTGGGGGCCACACCTATCTATGCTTGGGGCTTACTCCTGCCTCTGCACTCAGGGATTGGTCCTGGTGTTGCTCAGGAGACCATATGGAATGCTAGGGATTGAACCAAGGTCAGCCATATGATAGGCAAGTTATCTACCTGCTGTACTATCTCTGCAACACCACCACCCCCACCTAAACTATCTTAAAATATCTTTTCTGACACCAGAGGGATAGATATCTCAAAGGGTTTTACATTTGGATGCCAGGTTCAATTCACAGCACTGGAAGGTCCTCCAGTTACCACTAGGTGACCCTCAAGCACTAAATCTCAAGTAGCCTCTCAGCACTGTTGGGTGAGACCCCAAAATGAATAAAATAAAAAAAATGTATAGTTTTTGTGTAGCTTAATATTTATAAATATCCACACACTATCTGTTTAGGATATGATCACTTTGCTTTTCTCCCTATTGGTACAAAGATAAAAATGAGAGCTTTCTGAGAGACACACTAATCTGAATTAACCATTACAAATAGTTTCAGATTTAAATATCACTTAAACAATTAAATAAAGTTTAACAAGAAGCTTCTTATAAGATTATCATTTTGGGTTTTTTTTTTGGAGTGGGGGGCACACCTGGGGACGCTCAGGGGTTACTTCTGGCTATGTGCTCAGAAATCACTCCTAGCTTGGGGGACCATATGGGATGCTGAGGATCAAACCCAGGTCTGTCCTAGGTCAGCCGCGTGCAAGGCAAACGCCCTACGGCTGTGCCACCACTCTGGCCCCTATAAGGTTATCATTTTATAAATAAAAATGCTGACCTTACCTTTTGGATCATTGTGAGTTAATAACTGTATGTCAAATTGTTTAGCAAATGCAGTTAAGTCAGGTGGCATCACACAGCAAGAGGCAAGATTAACTTGATTACTATTTGGTTTCACCTAGAAAAGAAAACCATGGTATCTCCAATTAACATAAAAACATTAAAATGGGAGCAATAGTACAGCAGGCCAGGAGCATGCCTTGCTTATGGCCTACCAGGCTCAATCCCTGGGACCCCATATTTGGTCCCCCAGCACCACCCTAAGGGTGATCTCTGAGCTCAGAACCAGGAATAAGTCCTGAACAAGTTGGGTGTGGACCCAAAACAAAACAAAAAGTCTATATAAAACATAAAAGCAACAAATTCTAAATATTAGATCATATGAAATATGTACTACAGAACTTAAAGGTTTAAGGGATCAGAGAGATAGTACAGAGGTCAAAGCACTTGCTTTTACATACAACTGAACCCAGTTATGATACTGAGCACTGGAGGAGGTTACCCCAGAAGTAGTCCTTGAGCACTACCAGAAGTGATCTAAAATGTGTCCCTCCCCTCAAAAACTTTAAATCTTATAAAATACATTTACAGAAATATAGCTATTATATATGATTTTCTAATTTAATTAATGATAATGGAAAGGAAAAATAACTCTAGGAAGAAGAAAAGTTATTATTGTGCTACTCTATTAAAGAAAAAATTCCCTATTTGAAACTGCAACCTAATACAAATGGCTCCAGATACAAAGGGATTCCCCCCACCCCCACCCAATACTGGGATAAAACCCATTTGACAAGGTGAGCTAAATTCTCAACAGAGAATAAATCTTAAAAGTAGAAAGGTGGGGCCGGGCGGTGGCGCTAGAGGTAAGGTGCCTGCCTTGCCTGCGCTAGCCTAGGACGGACCGCGGTTCTATCCCCCGGTGTCCCATATGGTCCCCCAAGCCAGGAGCGACTTCTGAGCGCATAGCCAGGAGTAACCCCTGAGCGTCACCGGGTGTGGCCCAAAAACCAAAAAAAAAAAAAAGTAGAAAGGTTCGGGACCGGAGAGATAGCATGGAGGTAGGGCATTTGCCTTGCATGCAGAAGGATGGTGGTTTGAATCCTGGCATCCCATATGGTCCCCAAGCCTGCCAAGAGCAATTTCTGAGCTCATAGGCAGGAGTAACCCCTGAGCGCCGCTGGGTGTAACCCAAAAACCAAAACAAAAAGAAAGGTTCAAGGGCTGGAGAGATAGCACAGCAATGGGGGCGTTTGCCTTGCATGCCGCTGACCTAGGAGGGACAGTGGTTCGATTCCCGACATTCCATATAATCCCGAGCCTGCCAGGAGAAACTTCTGAGTACAGAGCCAGGAGTGACCCCTGGGCGCCACTGGGCGTGACCCAAAAACCAGGAAAAAAAAAAAGTAGAAAAGTATCAAATACAAAAAGATAAGCAGTTACAATATAAACATGATTCTTAATCACTTTTTTTTTTTTTTTTTTTTTTGGTTTTTGGGCCACACCCAGTGACGCTCAGGGGTTACTCTTGGCTACATGCTCAGAAATCACTCCTGGCTTGGGGACCATATGGAACGAAGAGGGATGGAACTGCGGCCCGACCTAGGTCAGCTGAGTGCAAGGCAAATGCCATACCGCTGTGCCACAGCTCTCGCCCCACTAATCAGTCACATTGTGAGGAAAGAAAAGAATTAGAAAATTTCTCATGATTGCTCAGTCAATCATTAAGAGCTTTCAGAGCTCCAAACCTCTCCAGCAGCAGTTTAGCCATACTCTGACTATCAACAAATCAAAAGGAGCAGGTACAACTCTAGAATCTGCCTGTCCATATGAGATTGGGAGTTTGGAAAGACTAGGCATAAAGTAATGTATAGAGAATAATGTAAGCAAAGTCCTTAATATTTATATAGGTCATTGAGCCAAAGAATGAAGGTGGTCAATTTATGACATCTACTTCTTTTTTTGTTGTTGTTTTTGGGCCACATCCGGCAACGCTCAGGGTTTACTCCTGGTTGGTTCTATGCTTAGAAATCGCTCGCTCCTGGCAGGCTCGGGGGACTAAATGGGATGCCGGGATTCAAACCACCATCCTTCTGCATGCAAAGCAAATGCCCTAACTCCATGCTATCTCTCCGACCCCAAACGTCTACTTCTTATTAAATGGTATAAAGAGTCTAAAAGTTATAAAATATAATTATTTTTAATTCCTAAAAACTTTTGGCTTTTTTTTGCCTATTTGTGGTGGTGCTCAGGGGATCTGCAATGTTGAGGACCAAACTCAGGTTTCCAGCATGGAAAGTATACTCCATCCCTATGAACTATCTCCTGGACCTAAGAGTTCTTTAAACTCTTTAACTATAGAATATTTGTTATATATGATATTCCTTTAGCAAATTAGAACAATAGAATAATAGTATCTAAAAAAAAAGTGTCAATATTATTATCACATAAGTGAAAATAAAACAAGCAGCTTTATTCATTTGGCTAAGAGATACTTCAATGTGCACTTTTTGTTGTTTGTTTCACTCATTTTTAGTGAGATTCAATTCAATTAAACATGTTTGAATTTTTTTTTTTTTTGCCATACCCAGCTGTGCTCAGGAGACAATCCTGGCTCTGTGTTCAGGAGTAACCCTAGTGGTGCAAGGGGATCGAACTACTGTTGGAGGGATGGATGCATGACAAGCACCTTACCTCTGGTACTATCTCTTTGACCCAAAAATATACTTGAAAAAATCCAGTACTTTAGGCAAAAACTGCCTCCAAATCAAATTTCCACATTTAATCTAGAGCTCTAATGCACAGAGTAGTGAAGAGAGATAATATTGTATTGTAATAATCAAACTTAAGAACCAGAACTTATTATTCCAATGACAAGCAAGAAAGGATAACTATGTTATGTGATTGAAGTGCTAATTATGGCTACAG
Organism: Suncus etruscus; assembly: GCF_024139225.1. Taxonomy (NCBI): domain Eukaryota; kingdom Metazoa; phylum Chordata; class Mammalia; order Eulipotyphla; family Soricidae; genus Suncus; species Suncus etruscus. The sequence goes on from NC_064851.1 coordinate 46,580,591, forward strand.
TGGCAATCATAGTGTATAAATGCATCAAATTAACATGTTAGAAACACTTTTAATTTAACAATGGCATATGTCAAATATAGTCCAATAAAATAGGATCTTCGAAAAAAATTGTCACATATTTGAAACTGTCTCCATGATAAGTACTCATGCATGTCTGTTGTTCAACTGCTTGTAGCAAAGACTGTCAAAGGTAGGGTCCTCCCAGGTCCTCACATGCTGGTAGTACTTTACCTGTGCCCATTTATACAGCTGTTCCAACTGTGTTTTGTCGAGATCAGAGGTACCTATAGCTACAATCTTTTTGCTCTGAACTAAATTTTCTAATTCCTCCCAGTAAGGCTGCAAATGCTCCAAAGAAAGATTCACTCCATCTTCAATAGGAGGTGAAGCAATGATTACAGAATCCAGCTGTGCAACTCCAAGGACTGAACAAGCTGATGTGAAGGAAAACATGAAGATATGCGTGTTACTAAGTAAGAACAAGTATTTCTTATATTCTTTAAATATCCCACTGAATTGTGATGTGATTCAGTAGTTTCTTACATAATGAATCATTTAGTTTAATTTAGAAACATTTTTACTTAGAACATTGTAATTATCATTTAAAATATTTACATGAATAAATATACATTTGTCTACTTTCTCTGTGTAGTCACAAGGTTTCTTTGACTTCATTTCTATCTAAGCAGTTCTTACTAGCCCTCTTTCTTTCCTAGAGATCTTTTGCTTTATTTTTCAAAGCTAGGGATAGGGAAGGAACCTTTTTCCAGTGATGCTACAGGGAAACGTACAGTATCAGGGACTGAACCTAGGGCTCCTGCATGCAAAGTCTGAGCTCTGATCCTTGTAATCATTTCTCTGAACCAATCCACTATTTCTTATAGCTTCCTTACCTCTTTTCTAGAAAGTTCAACTTGCTCACTAGTATCTCACTGAGATAATTGCAAGAACTGACACAGCATTCTTCAATTAGTAGTCATAGCAAATACACTGAGACTTAGGAAACTGAATGTAAAGAGTTCGTGAAAACTATGATGCTGTAGAGAAAGGGGTGGGAAGGAGAGTAGAGTAGAGTAGAGGGGTCATTGGTACCCTTTGTTGGTAGGTCCAGTGAACCTATACATGTAGAGAGAAGTTAATTTTATTTTGGGACCACATCCAGCATTGTTCAGGGGTTACTCCTGGCTCTGTACTCAGGAATCACTGCTGGCAGGCTCAGGGAACCATATGGGATGCAAAGGATAGAACTTGGGTCAGCCATGTGTAAGACAAGTGTCCTACCAGCTATACTATCTCTCTGGCCCTCATTTAGGCTAATTTTAAAAAAAAGTTTTCAAAAATACCTATATTTATGGTTAAACCTATATTTACAAGTAGGTTATTAATTTCTACACTTAAGAGCTGATTTTCAATCATTTTTACTCCACCTGGCAGTGCTTAGACATCAATCTGGCAAAGTACTGGGAGGTAGGTGGGGGAACCATCAAGTGCCAGAGATTGAACCTAGCTCTAATGTGCAAAGCATGCCATCAGCCCGAAGAGCTATCTCCCAGCCACCAAAGGAAATTTCTAATTCTAAACATAGGGTTTTTTTTGGGCCACACCTGGTGATGCTCAGGGGTTACTCCTGGCTATGTGCTCCTGGCTTGGGAGACTATATGGGATGCTGGGGGATCAAACCGCAGTCCGTCCTAGGCTAGTACGGGCAATATAGGGTTAAGCATGAGAGCTGAATGCAGCTGATGCAGGTTTGATTCCTGGAGTCGCATATGGTCCCCATGCCTGCTAGGATAGTGATTCCTGAATGCAGAAACAGGAGTAAACCCTAAACACATCCATGTGTGGTCCCAGGGCAAAGCAAAACAAAAATAATCATAGGATAAACATTGAACTAGGTTACATCTCTCTTATCCAGCAATAAAACCCAACATAAACCGGTAAGCTTTTAAAGAAATTGTAATAAATTGGGCTAGAATATTTTAAAAAATGGAACAAACCTGTACACTAACATGGTACAACTGGTATAACTAATATGCTGGGCCAGAGAGATAAAATTAGAGATTAAGGTGCTCATCTTGAGGGTACAGAACCTTGAATACTGCCAGGAGTGACCCAAGAGAACAGAGCCAGAGCAATTCAGAACATTTAGGTGTGCCTGCCCCCTCCCCCAATTCACCACACTAAATGAATGTCTACTATGAAGATTAAGAAGTTAAATTTCTGGGGCTGGGCGGTGGCGCTAAAGGTAAGGTGCCTGCCTTGCCTGCGCTGGCCTTGGACGGACCGCGGTTCGATCCCCCGGTGTCCCATATGGTCCCCCAAGCCAGGAGCAACTTCTGAGCACATAGCCAGGAGTAACCCCTGAGCGTTACCGGGTGTGGCCCAAAAACCAAAAAAAAAAAAAAAAAAAAAAAGAAGTTAAATTTCTGCTTACCCATGTCGACTGCATTTCTAGTTGATGATGATGAGTTTGTGCCTACGATGAATAGTTTTGCTGCACAGCAAAAAAGTATTGATTACAACATTCAGGTGTATTATTTTATATATATATATGTCTATATATATTACAACATTTTGCTAAACAGTATTAACATTACTATAGTACTAAAATAATAATAGTACTAATAATCTTGAGTATACATTCTACATTTTCCTGTAAATAATTTTGTAGCTCTCAGTTTGACGTATAAGTATATTTCCATTGTCATTTTTATTTTATATACTATTTGTAAATATGAAAAAAGGTAAAAATTCATTTCCTAATTTTTAAAAGGCAGGTCAGATAAGACAATTTAAATTACCCAATACACACAGTTTAAGAATTAGATATTAATGAAACATCTATATACTTTTACCACTAGAATAAAGTCTATTTCAACTGAAAATTGCTGTGAAAAAGAAGGAAACTAAGAATGAGGAGTAATAATCCTACCTAATATAATCATTTTCAAATTTTTTTTTTTTTGTTTTTTTGGGCCACACCCAGCATTGCTCAGGGGTTACTCTTGGCTGTCTGCTCAGAAATATCTCCTGGCAGGCACGGGGAACCATATGGGACACCGGGATTCGAACCAACCACCTTTGGTCCTGGATTGGTTGTTTGCAAGGCAAATGCCGGGACCTCATTTTCAATTTTAGACATTTCTTCCAATTCATTATATAAAGCAGAACATAAGAGTTTTTGTTTATACTTGGACTTTTCTTTTTGGTTTTTGAGTCACACCCGGCTCAGGGGTTACTCTTGACTCTGTGCTCAGAAATTGCTCATGGCAGGCTCAGAGACCAAATGGGATGCCAGGAATTGAACCACCATCAGTGCCTGCATGCAAGGCAAATGCCCTACTGCTATGCTCATCTTTCCAACCCCAAAATACTTGGACTATTTTATGTAAGAAATATTTTTAGTCTCTGTGCACCATAGTCATAGTTTCAAATGGTAGTTGCTATAATTATAGCAAAAAAGATGCCATTCAATAATAATCACCACTTTGGCAAAAAAAAAGACACGGTTAATAAGAACTGCTTAGCACTTATTTAATGCACGATAGAGTGCTTCTTGTTATTTCATCTGACTACAAGGAAGTCTTGAAAACAGAAACATCCTTATTTTATAATGCTCGTACCAAGGATCAGAGAGGTTAGCTAATTTGTTAACCTAAGATTATATCAACTAGTAATCTGTATACCCATAATTTTCGGTCTAGTGAAGTTCTGGCTTTTGATGGCTAAATAACACCGAGTGTAACGTGAATAAAACCAGCCCACCTTCTGCACAGCATTAGATACTCAATTTGTTAAATAGGTATATTTTTCTATATGATATGCTAACCAGACTTCTTTCATATTCTAAGCTCAGCAGTATTTCAACAGAAAAACAAGGGTATTTTACCCCCAAGCACTTCATTTATTCTTCCCATTTCCACTACCTTAATTTTCCTATTGCTCAAGTCCAACAGAGATCAGTGACCATGAGGAAGATTAGAAAATTGAAATTCTTCAATTCTGCCTTAAGTGGTTAACACTGACATCTTATAGTTTCCTTAGAGTTGACATTAAATGATATTAAAAACAAATACTTAATTTCTCAAACTTTGTATTTTCCACACTAAGTTGGTTTATTACTAGGAGCAAAGAAATCTTATTCTCTGCTTGACAAAACTTAACTATTTCTTTCACTGTACAACAAAAATGAATTGGAAAGGCTGGATATTACCAGAAACTTTCATTTCTTCTCTTTCATCGGGGTTTATCTTTTCTACTGCATGAGATACAGTACATTCCAAGACATCCGGAAACTCCTATAATAAAAACACAATACTTACAATAAAGAGAAAATTTATAATTCTGATTACTTAAACCCTAACTTTTGTCAAAATAGCCCTCTAAAAATACAAAGTATTTAAGAAAGCATGGTCTACACAGACTTGTAAAGTTTTGGATAATGGTAAAATGCTGTCTATTTTCTGGGGAAAAAAAAGGGGGGCCAGAGCAATAAGTTAGGTAGGGTGTTTATCTTGCATGCAGCTGAGCAGGAATGGACCCAGGTTCAATCCCCAGCATCCCATATGGTCCCCTGAGCCTATCAGGAGTGATTTCTGAGCACAGAACCAGGAATAACCCCTGAGCACGGCCCGGTGTGGCCCCCAAAAAACAAACAAACAAACAAAAAAAAGGAAGAAATGGGCCTGAGCAATAGGATAGTGGATAGGGCGTTTGCCTGGTACGAGGCTGACCTGAGTTCAATCCTAGGCATCCCACAAGGTCCTCTAAGGAATGCCAGCAGTAATTTCCTGATTAAAGATGTCAGGAGTTAACTCTTGAACACAGTTAGGTATGGCCCAAAAACAATAAAGAAACTAATGAAAAAAAAAATCTATTCCAAAAGGAAAAAAAGAAAAAAAGAAAAAATTAATTTCAGGGACTGGAAATGTTGATTTGTACACTATCAACCCAAGGCCAATTCCCAACACCTCATATGGTACTCTAAGTCTCACCAGAGGTAATCTTTGATTGAAAAGCCAGGAGTAAGCCCTGAACTTAAAAAAAATAAAATTCATCCCAGAAAGTGACATGTAAAAAACTTCTTTTTTGTTTTCTGGTCACATCCAGCAGTGCTCAGGGCTTAGTTCTGTCAGGCACAGAGGACCACATGGGATGCCAGGATTCAAATCACCATTCTTCCTGGATTGGCTTCATACAAGGCAAACACCTTACTACTGTGCTATCTCTCTGCAACCCCCCCCCAAAAAAAAAAAACTTTTAAACTAACCACAAACATTAAAATATTTTTTAGTACAATAAAGGCCAGAGATGTGGCTCAGTGAGAGTGTACCTGCCTTGTATATGTGAAATTTTTGGTTCTAGCCCTAGCAGTTCTGAAAAAAAAAAAAAAAAGAAGAAGAAAAAAGGGCTATTCTCAATAATAATCAATACCTTGATTATTCTATCCCAGGCACCATATATGATCAGTGCTTTGATAATTTCAGAGCAGAGAACCAAGAAGTAAACCCTGAGCATTGCATATAAGAGGAGGGACTATTCTCATGTATAATGAGTAATTTATGAAGAAATTGAAGAAAATATAAAAATGAAGAAATATGAAGGACCATTTATGAAGAAAGTGATATCTTAATATAAAAGTGAGAAACATATGAATTCATATTTATAAAATTAAAATAAAGAATGAGGTCTTCGCTAAAATTCTTGAGCACATTTAAAATGCATGATATATCGCTTCTCAGCCTTTTGGCTAAGATCAAGTGTAGTATCTGTTCTTATTAATTTAATATCTGATATGTCCTCTATTCGAGGACAATAATTAAATGGATTTTTGGAGCTGGAGGTCAGAAGAGGAGCTTGCTCGTCTGAAAAATTTTAATAAAAAAATGCACTGATATATTACAGTTCATAAAATACTGATAAATACATGCAGAATTAGTGAAAGGTCATTTCAGAAAAATAGAAACTGGCAGGATATTAATGGATATCTGTCTAGTAATGTGTTAACGAATATACAGTGTGTCCACGGGACAAGTCTTTCCAGCATTTATTCTCTTCACATTTTAAAAGTAGTCTACAATTTGTTAACAAACTTTTTAGTTGAGTTAATCCTAAAAGATAGTTTTGAAAAAGTGATGTGTGTGAGTTGTGTGTGTGTGTGTGTGTGTGTGTGTGTGTGTGTGTGTGTGTGTGTCTGTGTATTTTGGTTTGGGGGCTACACTCTAGTATTTCAGGCTTATTTCATACTCTGCGCTCATGAATTATTCCTACTAAAACTCAAAGGACCATAAAGGGTGTCAGGGATCAAACTTGCTGTACTACCTATGTATATATTACTACAACTTCATCAGAAAAATGGATATTTAAAAAATTAAATTTAGTACTATATTACTGGAGCGATAATCTTCTAAATTCATCTCTGCCCACCAAAAATATCTGACAACCTCTCTCCTCTGATAGAGCAAATATACCACTGGAACTATGCATTAGGCAGAGACTGGTGGGGAATTAAGCACACAAGCCTACTGTCCTATCTAGTTATAGAAGTAACTACAAAGTTCAGGTTTTCCATTTTATGCTTATGCTGCTGGTCAAACTGGCATTCTCAGCAAATAAGTCCAGGGTCTTTTATGCTAATATGATGACTTCTCTATCAAAACCCAGGAAATCGATCTTTCTGTTACTTCCACTTCCCCTTTAAACAGAAGTTAGTTTCTTCATTCTCTTGTTACTCACCCTGACCAAATCTGGGCTGATTGGGAACTCCACTCATTCAAGGTCTTTTGAATACAATCTCGAAGCTGTAAAAGGAATGCAATTTAAACTGTTAATCAAACTCTTATTGTTGTATGTTTATGATAAGAATATTTTACTAGGGGCCGGAGCGGTGACGCAAGCAGTAGGGTGTCTGCCTTGTATGCGCTAACTTAGCACGGACCTTGGTTCGATCTCTCAGCATCCCATGTGGTCTCCCAAGCAGGAGCAATTTCTGAGCACAAAGCCATGAGTAACCCCTGAGCGGCACCCGGTTGGCCCAAAAACAAAAACGAAAAAGAATATTTTATTAGGGGCTAGAGAAATAATTGCCCTTGCACATCGTCAACACAGGTTTAGATTTCAAGTACCCACAAGGAGTGTGTGAGCAGAGCCAGGAGCAATCCCTGAGTATCTCTGGTGTGGACCCAAAACAAACAAACAAATATATACAAGGAGGGCCAGAGAGATAGCATAGAGGTAGGGTGTTTGCCTTGCATGCAGAAGGATGGTGGTTCGAAATCCTGGCACTCCCATATAGTCCCCCCAGCCTGCCAGGAGCAATTTCTGAGTGTAGAGCCCAAGAGTTTTGATAAGTAGGAAAAAAAAAATCCCAACAGGGATAAACAAAGAATTTTGGTTCTACAAGATTCTTGTTTTTCTCCAACCATAGAAATTTAGGGGCTGGAGAGATTAGCACAGCAGTTGGGCATTTGCCTTTCACACAGCCCCGATCCAGGACCAGACGGTGGTTTCGAATCCCAGCATCCCATATGGTTGGTTCCCCACCCACTTGCCCTGCCAGGAGCAATTTCTGAGCTGAAGAGCCAGGAGTAACCCCTGAGCACTGCTGAGTGTAACCCCAAAACGGGGGGGGGGGGCAGAGGGGGAGACAATGACCAAAGAAAAACAAATAGAAATAGAAAATTGTTGTCCCACCTCTTTAATTCTCAAATGCCCTCTGATGGAAAGTGGTAATTTTTTTTTTTGGTATGGTTGTGTTTCTGTGTTGCCCACACCACAAACCCAGGGCCCATCAAGCATGCATGCATGAGGCAAGTATGCATTCTATCTTTGAGCCAACCACTATGATCAAACAGATTGTGTTTTCACTTTTGGTTCACATCCAGTAGGGTATGGTAGGAAGGAGCTACTCCTAGTTCCATGCTTTGGGAATCTATTCTGGCAGATGCAAAGCACATACTGGTATGTGCTCAAATTCTCTGAGCTAGCTCTCTGGCCCCATTGTTTTAATTTGTTTTTTTATTGACTTTTTTTTTTGGTTTTTGGTTTTTGGGTCACACCCAGCAGTGCTCAGGGGTTACTCATGGCTCTGTGCTCAGAAATCATCCGGGTAGGCACAGGGGACCAAATGGGATGCCGGGATTCGAACCACCATCCAGTCCTTGATCAGCTGCTTGCAAGGCAAATGCCCTACCGCTATGCTATCTCTCCGACCCCTTAGTTTGGTTTTTATTTTATGGTTTTCAGGTCTTTCCTTAGTGGTAGTGAAGGGCTACTTTTGATTCAGTGTTCAGATTTGTTCTGGTGGTAGTCAGGAGATCATTTAAGGCCAGGAGCAAACCTGGGCTCTAGTATAACTAAACATGTACTCAAAGCCCTTTGAACCATCTCTCTGGCCCAGTTAATTATCTTTTTAAGTCTTAATGAAACTTAACTAAAGTTGGGGGGGCTAAGAAGATAGTCCAGCAGGTAGGGTATTTGCCTACTATTTATAATATTATATATAATTATATATAATATTATATATATATATATATTGACTCGGGGTTTCAATCACTGGCAATCCATATGGTCCCCTGACCCTATCAGGAGTGATCCGTGAACATGCAGCCAGAAGTACGCCCTGAGCACACACCAGGTATGACCCCAAAACCAAAGCCAAAAAAGAAGCCAAGGAACTTAACTACACTTATGAAATAAAAGTTCATAGAAAAAAAATTTTTCTTTTTCAAAAAGCTTATTAAAAAAAGAACCTGGATTTAAAGTCAGGGAGTTTTGTTAAATTATCATTAACCTTATCTGCTCACTCAAAGACAATGAATTTTAAATTATGAATTTTAAAGTAACAGGGTTTAGAGTGATAGTATAGCAGTAGGGTACTTACCTTGCACACAGCCAACCTGGGTTTGATCCTGGCATCGCTTATGGTTCTCCATACCCCACCAGGAATGAACCATGAGCTCAGAGCCCAGGAGAAAGCCCTGAGCATCTCAGGTATAGCCCCAAAACAATCAAAACAACAACAAAGTTCAAACAGAGGAACTCAGATTCACTTGTGGATCAAAAATTTTGAGGTCTGGAGACCCATCCCTGACTTGCTGAATCACTTATTTTAGTCTATATTTATGTGGTGTGTGACAGAACAAATACAAAGACCTCATATATACAAGACAAAGGCTCTACGGAAGAGCAACATCCTGAGCTCTCAGGGTGGCAGAGCTTGCATTTTAATAAGCATTACAATAAGTCATTCGCATCCTAAAGCTTAAGAATGGCATCAGTCATATCCTGAAGTCACTTGTACTGAGTAGTCCATAAATCATTCCTTAACAAATTGAATGTACTTGTCTTCAATGCTTTTCTTATATAACAAAAAAAATTTTACACTAATATGGTATGTTGCAAATTCACTAAACTTTTCACCTTTTATTTCTTAGATCATGTATTTTAAACATTTTATTTTACAGTGATCCAAAACCAAACTACATTCATAAAGTGAGAATATAGACATATATAATAAAAACTGTTAAAAAGCAATTGATGCTCATTCCATGCCTGGCATTCTGATGGTCTCTATTCTACTAATTAGAGAGAGAGAGAGAAAAAAAAAGAATTGCTCCATGATTCATAAACTGATTTAAAACTAATAATGGGAAATAGGGGAAGTTTTAAACTACTGCATTAATAAAACCCAAGGCACAAAGCTTTGCATTCTTTGGACAATCAATGAAAAAAACAAATGAGTAACTAGAAGCAAATCCCTGAATTGCAAAATAACACTTTCCTAATGGTGACAAGAGACTAAACTTCTGAACTTTATGACTGCCTACTAATTAGAACTGATACTAGCACTTTACTGCTATATTTTAGTGTAGACAATTAGAAGGAACAACTAGTTTATCAAATAAGAGCTTGGAGTCATCTATAACCTCTATAATATACCAGAATAATTTATATACTACGCATAATAATTCTATAAATTCCCATTTATAAAGCCTGTTTTTAAACATGGAAAGTCCATCTCTAATCAAGTTTTTTGTCCATCAGTAGATAAAACTTAGCTGATATTCACTTTCAATGATCAGTGGCACTAGCTCTGTGCTCAGAATTTATTCCTGGCAGGCTCAGAGGATCAAACCCGGGTTGGCTGCATGCAAGGAATGTCCTACCTGCTGTGCTATGCTCCGTATCCAAAAGTCAATATTCTTTTAAACATTAAGTAAAATTAGGGCTGAAAATATGACTCAGTGGCAAATTGCTTGCCTTGTATGTATGAGACCTGAGTCCAATCCTGGGCACTGCAAAATAAAACAAAAGTTGGTAGAATTAGATTGAAGCAGAACTAAAAGTTAATTCTACCAAATGTATTTTGGCTAAAATTATGGAAGAATTTCAAGAGAATTTCTTCTAGAAGGTGGTTTATCTGCATACTAAATTCTTTCATTTAGAAGATAAAGGTAATTTTCAGAATATTCATGCCCTTCTTGAAATAATTTTACCTTGGCTTCTCAAAATGTTTGGACAAACTGGAGAAATGATAGTATATGAAATTCACTTGGCTGTGTGTGATTTTTCATTTCTTTTTAGAAAAGTGTTTTGGGTCATACCCAGCAGGGCTCGAGACTTACACCTTACTTAACGATCCACTCCTGGTGGTGCTCAGGGGGGACAAACATGGGGTACAGGGTCACGTGTGCAAAGCAAGCCAATAACCACTACAGTATCTCTCTAATCTCTGATTTTTAATCTTTTATGTGTTATCTTATCACAGCTGAACATTATACTTTTCTGTTCTCTGATCTTTTCATTCTATCATGACACACATGATTTCACTTAAGTAGCATCATAATGTATTATGAGATCTGGTGTTGTTAAGTTTTAAAAAATACCAACTAGTAATGGCACAGTGGTAAAACTAGTTGGCCAGAGTGGTACAAGTACATTCTTTGCATGTATGAGAGCAGAGTTCAATCCTTAGAGCTTCTCTCTACTCAGAGAACGGTCATTTGTCCAATAATCTTACAATTAAAGTACGGAACAAAATAATCCTACAATGGCCATTTGAAAAATTATTTAACTAAAAATCTAATGAAACAAAATCTTAATCAGTTTAACACATTTTTTTTTAATGTCAAAGAACCCTTTAAGTACCCAAACTTACCACTCAATATACAGTTTTTAAAATAATGAGTGATTATTCAGTGTTTTTTTATTTCACTGAGATCTGACTACTTCAAACAGCCTATCCTAACCTAGAACTTGCTTATTACAAAAGTCTTCTTTACACAGCCATGGAATATGCCATGGTTTTTCTAAGTTGTCACACTTTCCCTGCCGTAGTACTAGTAGGTTCCTAATTTTGTCCCTCTTAAACAGCACTCAAAACACATAAACCAGAATTAATCCTGAATGCTGTTTTCAAGCTGTTTAGGTTGTCACTTATTACTGCTTTAAGGAATCAAATATAGTTGTTTTGCAATGCCAGGAATTGAACTGAGGACCCCGTATATATCAGCCAAGAGCTCTATCTCCAGACTAGGAATCAAGTTTTTAAAAATTAAAATAGAAGAAATCTGAATGCACAACATACGGTACAGGTTAGTATCTTACAAGAAACCTTTGCTATATTTATGTAAATGTAAACTGGATTAGCAAGGTGAGATGAATATTTTACTGGGTTTATGGTTTTTTTGTTTTTGTTTTTGGGCCACACCCGGTGACACTCAGGAGTTATTCCTGGCTATGTGCTCAGAAATTGCCCCTGGCTTGGGGAACCATATAGGACGCAGAGGAGGGGGGGAAGGGTTTGAAGCGATATCCATCCAAGGTTAGCACCTGCAAGGCAGATGTCCTACCGCTTGTGCCACAGCTCTGGCCCCAATGGTATGGTTTTGAAAAAAAAAAAAGCCAACAACGCTGAAAGCTATTTCAGAGAATGTTACAGAGAGATAAGAGAACATTTAGCCCAGTATTATTCATGCACAGTGCGCAATCGAATCATCAGTACTAGAGGAAATTAAAGGTCAAGTACTAAATACAGAAATCTTTATATTTGGGAGAAATGTTCAAGTGGGGAACTTTAAATAGGACATAAAAATAAGCAGGAAGCTGTACATAAACTCTGGAACAGGAATTCTGACGACCTGTTCAAGCGAAGCCATGAGAACTTTGTTCCCTGAGGGGCACTTAACTCCTTTCAGCAGGCCAGACCACATCAGAGGGATGCTATCTGTGGCCCTATATCACCAACACCTTACAGGAAAGAAGTAGAAAGTGAAAGGATCACAAAACAAAACAAGTTAGGAGGTTTATCTTTTGTTTTGTTTATGGGCCCATACCCGATGGCACTCAGGGGTATATATATACACTCAGGCTCTGAGCTCAGAAATTGCTCCTGGCAGGCACGGGAGACCATATGGGATACCAGGGATGAACTCGGGTCTGATAAAAAGGTGGCCCAAGAGATTTTTCTTTTTTATGAATATTTATTGTTATTGTTTTTCTGAATGAGAAACCAGATGTGGGAGACAAATATCTGCAGGGCAAGCATCTTCCTATAGATTCTTCTTAATGCTCCCAATGACCTGCATGGATCATTATCCCATTTTAAGGCCAGGTAAAAACCAAGTCAGCAGGTCATTTCCAGAACTCCTAAAGTCTCTCTCTCTTTTTTTTTTATTTGTGTTCTATCCAAAACTTTCCTCTACCACCCATACCCCTCATCCCTAAGTCTCCCCAATCCTCACCCCCCCACCCTTCACCCTTGTACGAAGACCTGTCATCCCAATGACCAATTCCTGCCACGATCGTGGGTAGCGATCACCCCCCTGATCCATACCTTTAGAGCAGCAGAAGTTGATGAGCTACATAAACTTCAGATCCCCTGCTTGTGGAGCAGGCCGATCAAGAAGACCCTGGCCAATCCCATGCTCGCCTGGCACTTGCCCCAAGGGGAGGCTCCGACCTTGGGCCTGGAAGCCAAACCTGGCGGCCAACAACCACCGTGTCCCCAACCCACAGAAGAGAATGCGGAGGGCTGGAGGGCTCGGAGGGACCCTCTGCGACCAGCCGTGGAGTTGGGGGGCGTCTCGGGCACTTGCCAAGTCCACGAAGTGGGGTGAATGGGTGCTGCATGCAGGTAGGTGTCAGGTGCAATCTGCCTGCCCGCCTGTCCCAGGGCTCCCCCACCTCCGGGGGCGCCCCGCGTCTCACCTCCTCGCTGTGCGTGGCGGCACTTCTTCCGCAGGCGCCCCCAGTTGAGCAGGTTCCCCGTCTGCAGGTGCAGGGTGCTGGCCCGCGCCAGGAGCGCCCCCGGCCGCGCGGCTGTCGGTGCCCATGGCAGCAGCGGCCCGGCCCCCGGACGCCGCGGGTGGGCTCGACGAGGGGCGCGGGCGGGCACGGAGGCCCACCGAGCCCGCAGCGAGCGAGCGGCCGGCCGGCCGAGGGGCGCGAGGCTCCGCTCCCCCCGCGCGTGGGGCCGCGCTGGCCTGCGCGGGAGCCGGAGACACAGAGACGCGCACGGAGGCCGGCCGGGGAGCGCCTCCGGCTCGCAGCGCCGGAGCCGTTTCCTGGAAGACAATGACTAAGCAGAAATCGCGCCCCGAAAGTGCTTCGTAACCGTTACCCGGCCCGCGGCGCGGCGCGGCGGGGCGGGGCGGAGAAGGGGACGCGGGGCGCCGGCCCGTGCCGCGCGCGGGGGACTCGGGGACTGGCCTGCAGCGGGCGGGCGCGAGCGAGCGAGAGAGCCGGAGCGACGGGGCGGGGCGGGGCGGGGCGGGGCGGGGAGCGGCGGGAGGGTGGGCTCTCGGGCTCCCCCTGGAGGCAGGACGGTGGCGTGCAGGCTCGCGCTCTGAGCTCACCTCCGTTCTACCCATCCCTGCCCTGGGTTTTAGGCCAGTAGGTCACGATGCTGGTTTCTCTCCCTCTCTCTCCACTGCTGGTCCTGTGCGCATGCCCAGTCGCACCTGCTCTCTCTCTCTCTCTCTCTCTCTCTCTCTCTCTCTCTCTCTCTCTCTCTCTCTTCTCTCTCTCTCTCTCTCTCTCTCTCTCTCTCTCTCTTTCTCTCTCTCTCTCTTCTCTCTCTCTTCTCTCTCCTCTCTCTCTTCTCTCTCTCTTCTCTCTCTTCTCTCTCTCTCTTCTCTCTCTCTCTCTCTCTCTCTCTCTCTCTCTCTCTCTCTCTCTCTCTCTTTTCCAGGCTTAACAATTTTTTTCTTTACTAGGAATTCAGCTTTTTTGTGTTTTATTTCCCTAAGCATATAAAAGTATGAGCCAGAGAGAAAATAGTGCAAGACCACTCCAGACAAGAGCAGAGTGCTGAGATTTTTGTTTTTTTGGAATATCCTTCTTCCTCTCTTAGTTCAAGGACATTGCTTCAAACTGTCCCCCACCCCCAACCCCATGAAAGATTTGTTGAGTTTACCCTATCTGTCAGAGGAGGGGCCGTGTGTGAAGTCAAAGGATACAACTTAATCCTGGGCCCTGAGAGACTCAAATGATTTCATTTAGAGAAGAAGTCTAAGTATGGAAAGCATTCTTGAGTATGATGATAATACATAACATATAACATATATATCTATATCTAATATAACATAATAATCTATGTCTAATATCTAATCTAATATCCGGGGATATTAGATTGTGATCTAGAGCTGTTAACGTTTCAGAGTTAGTCGGATTAAAGGGACTACTTCAGCCAGTGACTTCAGGAACGATTTGATCCCTGATATCTTGATATTGTGGTTTTACTATTAACTTTGTACAGAGGAGCATTAGTATAGTATGACTGGATGGAACAGGTATTGAGTGTTCCTATGGGGCCTTAGGGATAGTACAGCGGCTGGTAGGGCATTTATTTGCCTTGCACATGGTCAACCTGGGTTCCATCTTTGACATATGGGAATATGATCCTGGCAGATCCTGAGCCTGCCAGGAGTAAGCTCAGAGTCTGGAGCAACCCCTGTGCCCCACTGGATGCGGCCAAAAACCAAACTAACATTTACTTTGTTAGTAAACTAACATTTATTTTGCTGATACATTAAAGAGCAGTATGACATTTCACAGAACGGTGAGTTCTTATTGCTAAACATTTGGAGGAAGGGTGAAAAAGATTCTAGTAGGAGATTAGAATTTCAGCCTGATCTTGAATAAATATTTGTTGGATGAACAAGGTCTCTAAGAATTCACTGAAAACAAGAGCTATCCAAGAAGCAGGTTAAACGCACATTATCAGGGACTGGAGTGATATAGCATAGTGGATAAGGCATTTGCCTTGCACACGGCTGTCCCAGGATGGACCTGGGTTTGATTCCTGGCATCCCATATAGTCCCCTGAGCCTGCTAGGAGTAACCCTTGAGCACCGCCACTGGGTGTGGCCCAAAAACAAAAACAAAAACAAAAAAAACATATTTCATTCCCAGCATGGTAACCCTGAGTGCCACTGGGTGTGGCCCAAAACAAATAAAACACCTTACATTATTTATGTACAAACTAATGTATACATTTAATTCTTATGCTGAATTCAATAAGACCATTATAATGCTAAAAAAAAGACTATTATAATGCTGCTCTTATCATTTTCTTGACTTTTTACTTTTTAAAAATAGTCTCAAATGTGGTGCAAATAATACTCAGAACTTAGAGGTTGTACGTCCTACCTAAATAACCCAACTGGCTGTGCTGGGACTTAATAGTATATCAGCCAAGAAGGTTGTTGATTAAACTTGAGTGGTTTGCAAAGCTGACTTTACACAGGAAATGGAAATTTTATTTTATTTTTTTTCTTTCTTTTTTTTTATTTATTTAAACACCTTAATTACATACATGATTGTGTTTGGGTTTCAGTCATGTAAAGAACACCACCCATCACCAGTGCAACATTCCCAACACCAATGTCCCAAGTCTCCCTTCGCCCCACCCGACCCCCGCCTGTACTCTAGACAGGCTCTGGAAATGGAAATTTTAACTGAGCAAGTCACTTAGTCTCTGTTTTACTTTCTCCAGTCTGGGTAGATGATGGTTTCAGTCACATAAAATAGCTGTTCATTGACATTTCATCTTGTTGTGTCATATCTGGCTCACTCCCCATAGGTACTTGGTACTCAGGGTACTGTAGTGCTGAGAATCTGTCCCAGAACATGGAGCATGTTCTGCATGCTCTATGAGCTATCTCCCAAGTCATAATTCACCATTTTTTAATCTACAAATATGGTTATTACCTATAGTTCTACTTAACTATTCATTGCATTGAGTATTTGGAAGGATTTAATGAGAGAACTTACCAAACTCTTTTTGGGGAGTTGTTGGGGGCTTGGTCTATACCTACCAGTATTTAGGATTATTCTAGACTCTGAACTCAAAAGTGAGTCTGGGGGCTGGAAAGATAGCATATTGATAGCACATTTGCTTTGCAAGTGGCCGACCCAGGACTGACAGTGGTTAAAATCCCAGCATCCCACATGGTCCTCCGTGCCTGCCAGGAGTGATTTCTGAGCACAGAGCCAGGAGTAACCCCTGAGCGCTGCTGGGTATGAACCAAAAAAAAAAAAAAAAAAAAAAAAGAGTGAGTCTGGATGTTGGGCAAGTGGCCATCTGTGGCAGGGATGGAACCAGGGTGGACAGAAGCAGCTGCTGGCAAAACAAGTTCCTTATTTGCAAAGCAAGCACCTTATATCGTGTATTGTCTCTCTGGTCCAACTTAGCAAACTCCTTTATAGGGCCAAGAATATAGATTAATGGTTGAGCACTTACTTTGCATGTGTGAGACTCTAGGTTGGCCCTGGTATCACAAAACAAATAAACAAAACATCTCTTACTGTACTATGTAGTTCATTGTAAATGTTGTATGATTATTTTCTCCATATTTTTTCTCTTAAAATCGTGTTCTTATGACACTGGCAAATTCATAACATGAATTCTCAGCAGGTATCTGATTATGTTTTTAAATTAACATGTCAAAACATTTATCTTCAGAGAAACTCAGATAAGTAACTGTTGAAAATCTCACTATTAATAAGTGTCAGATACCCCCAATCAAAGTACTTTCCTGCATCTTCAAACAACTTACCCTTCACTGGCTACTATTTTTTATACATGAAGAGCATGTTGGGGAATTGGGAGTTTGGGTCCTATTGAGTGGTGCTGGGGACTTCTCCTAGGCTCTATGTTTAGGAATTACTTCCTGCCCTGGCAGTGCTAGGGGTCAAATTGGGGTCAGCTAATGCAATGCAGAAGTCTGTACTAGCTCTCCAGTCCATAAAGTGATTTCCGAATATGGAAATAAGTCACTTGCCTTCCAGGAAGCCAACCCTGGTTTGAATTTCCTGCACTATATATGGTCTTCTGACTACCTTTAGGAGTGAACCCTGAAAACAGAGTCAGGAGTAAGCCCTGAGTATTACCCAGGTATGACCCCAAGGGACCGGAGAGATAGCACAGAGGTGAGACATTTGCCTTTCATGCAGAAGGACAGTGGTTCAAATCCTGGCATCCCATATGGTCCCCTGTGCCTGCCAGGGCGATTTCTGAGCATAGAGCCAGGAGTAACCCCTGAGCGCTGCCGGGTGTGACCCAAAAACCAAAACCAAAAACAAAAACAGGTATGACCCCAAAACTAATAAATAAAGTGATTTAATTTTTTTTTAATTTTCACTTTTTTTCTTTTTAAATTTTCAATTATTTATTTGGAGGGCACATCCAGTGGTGGTTGACAAATGGCAATACTGATGTCATTACACTTGATATCAGGAACTGAACTCAATCCCTATTCCCGCCTAGTCTCAAGCCTCCAATATCACTTTTTGTAAAGTCTTCCATTTAACAATTGTCTCTAGATAGCACAGTGGGTGGGACATTTGCCTTGCACGAAGCTGACCTGGGCTCGACATCTGGCATCCCAGATGGTCCCCTAAGCCCACCAAGAGTGATTCTGAGTGCAGAGCCAGGAGCAACCCCTGAGTTCTGCCAGGTGTGGCCCCAAAATGAAAGAATTTGCCTCTATTTTTGGAAAGGGTGAGGATTGGACCACACTACATAGTACTTGGGCTATTCCTGGCTTTTTGCTCAGGGATCACTCCTGGTGGTGCTCTGGGAATATGTGATGCTGACTACCTGCAAAAGGAAAAAAAAAAGTGGCTTAGCCTTATGCTATTTTTCTGGTCCCTGTATTTAAAAAAATAGATAATTGATCATTTTTTGTTTGGGTCACAAAACAACCATTGTTTTGTAGCTTGTCGGTATCTGCTACATTAGGCCACATTGGAAGAAAGTTCTGGAAACTGGTGGCTTATAGCAACAGCAATGTATTTCCCAGAGCTTGGAGGCTTTAAAGTTTGTCAGAGTTCCAGCCAAGGGCCCGAGAGATAGCATGGAGGTAAGGTGTTTGCCTTTCATGCAGGTCATTGGTTCGTATCCTGGCATCCCATATGGTCCCCCGAGCCTGCCAGGAGCGATTTCTGAGCATAGAGCCAGGAGTAACCCCTGAGCACTGCCGGGTGTGACCCAAAAAAACAAATAAAACAGAATTCCAGCCAATCCACTGTCTGGTGAAAATCACTTCCCAGTTCGTAGATACTTTCTTTTATTTAAAATATTTAGGATTCATTGGCTGGAAAGCTAGTACAGTGGTGCTTACCTTGCATGCGACCAATTTGTGTTCCAGCTCTGGCATCCATATGATCCCCTGAGCCCTTCCAGGAGTGATCCCCAAGCATAGCCAGGAGTAAGCCCTGGCTTACTCAGCTTACTTACACAGCTGGATGTGGTATACACATAAATTTCTTGCCTAGCTCCCCCCTTCTCTGTAGTTGATTTTGTTGTAATGGCCAGGGATCAGGTATGTGCCAGACAGTTATGCACATGGCTGGCAGTGGTGCTCACTGAAGTTTGTGCTCCTTTAATTGTGGAGCTCACACTTGTGCTCATCAGGGATTACACTTTTACCTGAGACATGGAAATTATGTTGTGTTGTGTGCTAGGGGATCCCACAGTGCTCACTTCATGCTCACTGTGGGCTGAACTTCTTGGCGAGGGCTCATACTTTTCTAGTTGATTCTTTCTGGCATTTGCATTCCACTTCGTGCTGTCTTTAGCACAAAATGGCTGTGATGTGGCTAGAAAGTGCTTGCAGTGAGTGCCAGGCATCCCACACAGCCAAGCTGCCAGGCTGAAATAGCAGACTTGTTGGATAATACTCAGTACACAGAGACAATGAGAATTTGGTGGTGGTAGGGGGTGTCATCCATTGGTGCTAAGAGGCTATCCTTGGCTCTGTCTGTGTTCAGGAGTGATCATTGGCGCTGCTCAGGAAATCAAATGTGGTGCCTGGTATTTGGATTGAACCTTAACCCCTCTATTTCTCATTCTAAGCCCACCTGACCCCTAAGATGCCTTGTTGCTGTGTCTTTTCATAGTAAAAAGGGGCAAGGTAGCATGGATAGCATTAATTCCATTCATGAGGGCTCTGTCTTTTGGCCATATCACATCCCACAGGTTCCTCTCTTAGTAGCATCAAATGAGCCATTAGGATTTCAATAAAAGAATTTTGGGTGGACACAAACATTGTGGCCTTTTCCACAGTTTTCTTTTCTTTTTTTTTTTTTTTTTGGTTTTTGGGCCACACCCATTGACGCTCAGGGGTTACTCCTGGCTATGTGCTCAGAAGTTGCTCCTGGCTTGGGGGACCATATGGGACACCGGGGGATCGAACCGCGGTCCGTCCAAGGCTAGCGCAGGCAAGGCAGGCACCTTACCTCTTGCGCCACCGCCCGGCCCCCTTTTCCACAGTTTGAATTATTCTCAAATGTTAACAATTCTCCCTCCTCTGTAGACACCTTACAGTCAATCATGTATCAATAATGTCAGCAGAAGATATGGGAGGGAAGACCTCATATGTGCTCTGTGCAACTGTGGTAGATACTGGTTCCACATCCTGACTGTGTTTATGCTGTAGTATTTTTTCTCTTACTAAGAGCTGTAAGAACTAAGGAATAACTGCCTGTTTTGTCTCATTCACATATAGCTTTTCTTTGAACATTTTCTTTTTTGTTTTGGTCACTATGTTTGTTTATTTATAAAAGTTTTTTATTTTGTTAAGAGTCAAATCCCATAACTTTTCCTTTATGATGTATTTCCTTGCTCATGTGCTTGGGCAGACTTTCTCTATCTCAAGATAGTAAATATTATTCCAGATTTACAACACATTTCTACTTCCTTTGCATATGAAATAAGTGTCATGTATTTCCTAGATACACTCGGCGGTTGCTTCTAGACTCTTCTTTGATCTGTCCACCCTTGAGTGATTTGGAGTTTGGGGACAAAACTCTCTTATTTCATTTATTTATTTTTTAATAATATTTTATTTAAATACCTTGATTACAAACATAATTGTGGTTGGGTTTCTGTCATGTAAAGAACACCCCCCACCACCAGTGCAACATTCCCATCACCAATGTCCCAATTCTCCTTCCTCCCCACCCCACCCCTGCCTGTACTCTACACAGGCTTTCTATTTCCCTCATACATTCTCATTTTTAGGATAGTTCTCAATGCAGTTATTTCTCTAACTAAGATCATCACTCCTTGTGGTGAGCTTCATGAGGTGAGCTGGAACTTCCAGCCCTCCTCTCTTTTGTCTCTAGAAATTATTGCAAAAATGTCTTTTATTTTTCTTAAAACCCTTATTTCATTTATTTTTAATTTTTGTTTTTGGGGGGATTTTTTTCTCCCACCCCTTGGGGATTTTTTTGAGGAGCCACACCTCAGAGGCTACTTCTAGCTTTGTGCTCAGAAATTACTCCTGCCAGGTTTAGAGGACCATATCACATATGGTTTTGATCATCCTGATCAAACTCAGGATGATCTATGCAAGGCAAATCAATGCCCCATCTTCTCTGTTATCACTCAGGCCCCCTTTATTTCATTTCTTAAATTTCACCTTACAGTCTGATATTAATGTAAAACTTATGTAGATAAATTTTATGCTGATATAAACTGTGCTACTAATCTATTTGGTGTAGAAAGTAAAAAGTAAAGGAAGGAAATAGTTAACACAATTCAGCAGATGTCTCTTCCAAGAGTGAGGGTGCAGTTATGTTTGAATTGGGAGGCACTCAGCTGACTACTCAATATTTTTTGTACTGACCCAGGGGAGGATACCCTTATAATAATACCTAAGGCTGCACCAAAATGTCTTGATTGTAACTATGATATGCTCACAATTAGGCAATCTTGTTCTGATGTGTGGAAAGAGAGAGAAAGGACTTTTCAAACATTCCCCTGGTGTAAGGATGATAGCAAAATAAATGTTTGCATGGTTCATGGGGTGTGAGCACTGAAGGTCCAGGAGGGTGTTATTCTCAAGCTCCAAACCTCCTCTTGATTCCTCAGTCATGCTGCAGGTGCCCCTCATGTGTCCCGATTCTTCCATCCTCACCAGTCAATTTAGGTGTTGGTTGCCTTGTATTGGATTTCTCCTCTCTCTTCCAACTTCACAGGTTGCTCTGATCTTACTATCAACTGATAGACCAGGAATAAGGCTAAGGTTGAACTGGTGCTATCACACTCAGCATTCCTCACACATGGCTTCTGATCAGTCAGTCTTCTTATCAGCCATTTCCAGGGAGGCTCATGGGCTGGAGTCCAGATTTTCTTCTGGCTTCCGTCAGCCAAGTGCCTCAGCCTTTAACTTCCCACTCAGCCTACCATGGAGACAGCCAGGTGCCTATCCTGATCTGCGTCAACTCTTAGAACTTCCATGATCTTGCTCTCCCATCACCACTTCCCAAATTGTGCTGCTCTCAAAACCTGTCTTTCACATAAAGTTTCACACAGTAATTTTGCAAGCCGCTCTTCTGTATGATGGGCTTCTCTCATGGCCCCTTCTCTTTTCCCAGGGGTGGACAGGTCAGCAGCATGTCTGGTTAGTCCCCACTCCCTCTCCTCAATATTAGCCCTTTCTGGTCAAATTTCCTCTGAGAATTGCTCATGATACAATCTCATAGAGACTAGGGCCTTCCAATCCCCACTGCCCCCTCCTTATTTATTTTTATTTATTTATTTGTTTGTTTATTTATTTATTTATTTTTGGTTTTTGGGTCACACCTGGCAGCGCTCAGGGGTTACTCCTGGCTCTATGCTCAGAAATCGCTCCTGGCAGGCTCAGGGGACCATATGGGATGCCGGGATTCGAACCTCTGTCCTTCTGCATGCAAGGCAAACGCTTTTACCTCCATGCTATCTCTCCAGCCCCCCACTCTTTATTTTGAACATTTTATGTGTGAGAAAAGATCTTATCCATGTCTTGAAGCACCAATGTACATGACACCCAAGTCATACCATATTGCCTCTCCATCCTAACTGCTATCTCTTTTTTTTTTTGCCAGATGGTTCAATGCTAGGGCATGAGGATAGAGAACCATACTTGGCTATGCTCAGGAAGCCAATGTGAACCTGAGTTGGGCACATGCAAGGATTTACCCTAACCCCTGTATTATCTCCCTGTTCCTCAGAATTCTATTTTAGTATCTGCCATATCTGCCACCCCCCATTGTTTGCGAAGTTTTACTTTATTTTATTTTTGTTTGGGGCCACACCGGGTGGTGACCAGGGCTTATTCCTGGCTCTATGCTCAGACTTGGGGGACCTTAGTAGATTAAACCTAGGCCAGCCACTTGTGAGAAAAATGTCCTACCCACGGTATTATCATTCCACTCTCCCCATCTCCACCCCCCAAAAAAAAACTTTATGATTAAGCCATCAGGTTGTGTCTTAACGCTGCACTGACTTGTGAAGACACATTGAATGAGTAACTATGGATTTGATTAAATTGTGAGTAATGACAGGATTTGTTGGCTTAGGCAACTTCTTTTATATCTCCCTATTCTTGCCAAACGGGGATTATTTTATGCCATAAAGCTGAATTGGACAGATACTCTACTTTGTAGTATTGTGTACTTTTATGATGATTTAATATAAATTAGCTTCCTAATTCAGATATAGTAGTGCAAGCCAATTTCTTAGGCATGTGGCTCATTCCCCAGCTAACTCATGGTTAAAGTTGATAGGGTTTTCATTCTAAAAGATAGTATTGAGGGTCTGGGGGGGGGGACACAACACACAGTTTTAGTTTAGTGTTCTGGGTCCCTGAATAGCTCAGGCTAACCCTGTACATACAGCTGTGTGTGGCTCAAGGAGGAGCTAGACACCAGCCTACACTTGCGCATGTCCAAATTATCCCCCTTTCACTACTAGTTATCACTCAGTGGCTCCCCAACACCTCAAACACTTATTCTTCTCCTCCTCCCATCATTATTGTTTTCTTCATTGACTCTGGTGGCAGGAGTCCACACACATGTTTGGTATGTGTGGCATCCCACACTTTTATATCCCACACGGTTGTGGTCTTTGGTGGGGGTCCCACAGCTATCAGGGCTCTTACACTCAGCCATGGTGTTCATCAGGAATTGTACTCCTCTTAGTTTTCATTATTTTTGTTGTTTTGGGGTCACACCAGCCATGCTCAGGGATTCCTTTGGGCTCTGCTCAGGTCACTCCTGGCAGGCTTGAAGAAACCATTTGGAGTATTGGGGATTGAATGTTGGTCATCTGTGTGCAAGACAAGTGCCCTACCTACTATTCTAACCCTCTGGCCCAAGTTGTTCTTACAGACATTTTGGTTGTGGTATTTGCTTGGGGTTTCTGTGAGCACCTGTTGAATTAATTAAATTAATAAAAGTCCTTGAAGGTTGGATGATGGTGGATAGATGGATGGATGGTAAGGCCTTTCTCGGCCTGGCCAGGCACCTATACCTTCTTTGGCCTGGCGAATCTGAAAGTTTTGGATAACGGCGAGGAAATGATCTACAGCAGTCCATAGAAGTCAGGAGAAATGAAGCTTTATTATAAGACTCTAACCACCGTGTGTGGCTCTTAAGCTAATCAGCCTTTCTGCATCCAGCCATCTCTCCTCTCTCCATCCTGCCTCTTTCTGAGGCTACTTGCTGAATCTCTTTTGCACCCCTGAGACAACCCCTTTTATTAGCAGCCACAGACCCCTCTCGTCCAGGTAAGATAGGCGAAAGTTGGGGGAGGGGTTACAAGTACCTTGAACTCTTGAAAAATAGAACTGACTCTTCTTTTCCCCCCAAAATTTGGTTGTTGGTTGTTAACTCCTGCTTCCAGCAGATTCTCAGGAAAACAGGGGAACTGGAGCAGCACACTCATTCTCTTTTATTTTTAACCACCTGCAAGCAACTTTCCTTTGCAATTTTTTTGTTTTGTTTTGTTTTTTGTTTTGTTTTTGGGCCACCCCCAGCGATGCTCAGGGGTTACTCCTGGCTGTCTGCTCAGAAATAGCTCCTGGCAGGCATGGGGGACCATATGGGACACCGGGATTTGAACCAACCACCTTAGGTCCTGGATCAGCTGCTTGCAAGGCAAACACCGCTGTGCTATCTCTCCGGGCCCCCTTTGCAATTTTTATATCTTCTGTCTCTACCCTTTTCTCCTTCAAATGCTGCAGACACCTTCTGTCAGTTCAAAACCTGTTTCTGTTCTCTCTGAAGGAGAGTATCATCTCTTCTCTGCCTGCTGACAGAAAAGAGTTTCCTTCTTGGAAACTCCTCAGGGTCAGGGGCTACTCCTGGTTCTATGCTCAGAAATCGCCGGCAGGCTTGGGGGACCATATGAGATGTCAGGATTCGAACTATCATCCTTCTGCATGCAAGGCAAATGCGCTACCTCCATGCTATCTCTCCAGCCCCAGGGTATCTTTTTCTTCCAGGCATCAGAGAGACACTCCCTCTCTCTTCCCAAATCTCCACAGGGCAAATTCACATGCCTTCTAGTTAGATTGCATTCTCTTCTTCTTCCCCCTAGAGTCCCTGGTGTCCCAAGGGAGAAGGTTCTATACATGGTTTTAGGGATTGATCCTGAGTAGGCCTCCTGCAAGGCAATAACCCTCCCTACTGTGTTACCATTCTGACCTACCAGGGCTTCTTTTTGTTTGTTTGCTTGTTTGTTTGTTTTGTTTTTGGGCCACACCCAGCATTGCTCAGGGGTTACTCCTGGCTGTCTGCTCAGAAATAGCTCCTGGCAGGCTCGGGGGACCATATGGGACACCCGGATTCAAACCAACCCCCTTTGGTCCTGGATCGGCTGCTTGCAAGGAAAATGCCGCTGTGCTATCTCTCCGGGCCCCTACCAGGGCTTCTTAACTCTTTTTTTTTTTTTTTTTTTTTTGTGGTTTTTGGGTCACACCCGGCAGTGCTCAGGGGTTACTCCTGGCTCCATGCTCAGAAATTGCTCCTGGCAGGCACAGGGGACCATATGGGATGCTGGGATTCGAACCGATGACCTCTTGCATGAAAGGCAAACGCTTTACCTCCATGCTATCTCTCCAGCCCCTTCTTAACTCTTCTTAACTCTTATCACTCATGATCCCTTTGTGACCAATAACATTTGTATAGGTCTATAAAATAGGCATATAAACCAAATACCTATTGATATTAAATCACAAGAATGTTTAACACAAGCCCATTATTTGTTACATTAGTGTTTTCAACCAGGGCCTCCTATAATTCCCCAGGATATTCCAAGGGGAACACAGGTAAAAAACAAAAACAAAAAAACAAACAAACAAAAAAAAAAAACCCATATAAATGGGAGGGGAGGGGAATGGCATGAAACTAGGGAGCCAACCAGGAGACAGGGGTCAGACACAGGAAGAAAACAAGGTCAGAGGGGACTGCAGTCATATAAAAAATGTTGAGAAACCTTGGGTTTTATGCCTTTTATATGGGGTGTGACACACAGTTTAAGAAGCTCACTTCTATGCTAGATCAGATGCCTGTGGTTTCCTGGTTTCTCTGTTTTTGCACACTGCCCAGCACACTGTTACCTCCCAACAGCAAATTCTCGATTAACATCTATTGACTTTGCTGACTTGAACATGCAAATGCAGCATTGTAGCTAACACAAGGTCTTGCCCCACTCATTCCTCTGTCCATTTGCCAGGGCCATTCTCCTCTCCTAAGCTTCATCAACTTTCTCCTCATTATCCTGTCCACCCAAATAAGTGCAGTTACCCATGATAGGTTGTGCCCTGATTCCACTAGGGAAAAGCTCTACCCTTGAGACCATTCCAGGTCTTGTATTCCAAATCTCTTAATTTGACTGTTCCTTCTTATTCAGTATGGTGGTCATCAACATAATATTATAAATTATGTGTGTTATAAGTGTTAGAACATAAGTTATGTGTGTGAGATCATTGAACATTATCAAACCTGAAAAGGATTTGTGGGAATCCCCTACTTTTTTAGTCAGAGAGAAAGAAATTCAAGGAACTTAGGTCCCTACTTGGGGCTAGTGTGTGAAGGGAGCACTCTGGTGAGACTGACTGGTGTGGGGGAGGGTCTATACTAATTTCCTATAGTTAGTGTTAGCTGAAGTGAATGGTTGGTGTCTGAGCATAAGAAGCTGATTGTCTGGGGCCGGAGAGATAGCATGGAGGTAAGGCGTTTGCCTTTCATGCAGGAGGTCATCGGTTCAAATCCCGGCGTCCCATATGGTCCCCCGTGCCTGCCAGGAACAATTTCTGAGCCTGGAGCCAGGAATAATCCCTGAGCACTGCCGGGTGTGACCCAAAAACCACAAAAAAAAAAAAAGAAGCTGATTGTCATGGAAAATGATAAACATATGATCCTACAGTGGTCCTCAAACTATGGCCCACTGGCCACATATTGTATTTGTATCTGTTTTGTTTCTTCATTGCAAAATAAGATCTATGCAGTGTGCATAAGAATTTGTTCATAAGTTTTGTTTTTACTATAGTCAGACCCTCCAATGGTCTGAGGGACAGTGAACTGGCCCCCTGTTTAAAAAGTTTGAGGACCCCTGTGACCTAGAAGAATGCCTGGCACATAGGAAGCATCAATTAATATTTGCTAAGTAATTAGATAGATGTTATCTTCTCTATTCAGAATTATAAAGTTCTTTCGTTTTAATTTTCCTCTGTATAGTCATTTACATTTCCTTCCTAATGACTTTATAACCATACAACAGTGTTTTGTTTTTTTTTTTTGAAGTGTCAATATGTGCCAGCCCCTAAGGGGCCACTACTTATAAAGCTAGACAGGAGGCAACAAGGATGCTACTTGAAGGCTGTAGATATAATACATGATTTAAGGCATTTGCTTTGCTTGCTACTGACTGTATCTGGTCCCCTCAGCATTGTCAGGTGTGACCTCGTAAGTATAGAACTAGGAATTAGCCTGTGTGGCCTCAAACACCAAAAATAAAGGAAAAACAAAAAACAAAAGGCACCCTCTGACAAGCCAAAGATATAGTTCAAGTAGCAGATGGCATGCCTTGCCTATGGGAAGCTCTGGGTTTGAGCCCCAGGACTGAGTGCTCTCCCCCTAGCATGTATCTCTCAGTAGCCCATAACAATACATATGAAGAAAGAAGGGAAAGAAAACATGGATGAGGCTGAGGGTTTGCAAGTGATTCTGAGTTCCTGATTTCTTGTTCACCTCACCTAGCTGGGAGCTACCCTCATGGGTAGAAGAACCATGGACTGTCCCTGAAGCTTGCTTCTTACAGTCCTAATACACTTTCTCATCAATCCTGAACACACCCTTCTGAGCCTCCAAAGCCTGGGTTCAATCACATGGGAAAGGCTGGCTTTGAAAACACAGGATCTATGTATACCCAGCAGGAAGCAGATGGGATCCCAAGCTGGCCAAGAAAACAATTCTCTCTGTTTTCAGCAAACAAGCTTCCCCCCAGGCAGGGCCTCCCAGAGCCAACTGAGTCACCCATTCCATCTCCTTTCCTAGCTTTTGGCTTCTCACCCAACTAGATGGAGAATTTTTTTTTTAATTTCACTTAGTATGTGACATTCACAGGAACAAATTCCAGATGGATAAGAAAGTTTAACTTAAAATTCTAACTTCTGCATTACTAGATAAGAATATCCTTGTAAGCCTGGGTGGAACAGCATTTTCTGAACCGAATGGAAGACATTCATTCTTCCCTCCTCCTCTGATGCCTCAGTTCCCTCTTGAAGATTCCTCAGGAGCCCTCCACTGGGTGAGGCTCCATCAGAACTTCTCTCAGAACACCCTGAGGCAGCCACAGATGTTGCCACTGCATAGGGCTGATAGCCTGACCACATGCCTGGGCACCCTCTGTGCTGCCAGGGGTAGAACTATTAGCACAGCAGCCCATAATGCCCTTTGAATCTTAACTGCATAACAGGCATCACTGAATCTTCCACACTTTCCCAGGCCAGGGACACTGGCCAGGGACATTGGTTCATGTGGAAGCTCCTCATGGATACTGGGGGAAAGAGAGATGGTGACAGACATGTAGCCCTATTTACTTTCAGCCGACACAGAGAGCTAAATGCCAACAGTAGTCAGTGGAACTGCAAACCAACCTCCAGGATTCTCCGTATGTCAGTGTACAGAACAAGAAACCAGACCTGGCAGGGCAGAAGTGAGAAAACCTAGAACTGAAATGTGAGCTCTCAGTCTGACCCTACACTACTGCGACTTTGGGCAAATGCCTGAATCTTTCAGCCCCTTGTCTAGAGCTGGCCAAGATCCTAGAAGGAGGGAGGCAAGGAGCCACGAATGGAGGAAACATTGTGGCTGGGCTTCACCCATTGTACGGTACCCTGAACTCTGGAACAGGCCTGTTTAAATCCTCCTTCTTGGGGTCAGAGCGTTAGCATAGAGGGTAGGACGCTTGCCTTGCATGTGGCTGAACTACATACACTCTGGCACCCTGTATGGTCCCCTGAGCACTGCTAGGAGTAATTCCTGAGTGCAGAACCAGGAGTTCACACCTGAGATCACTGGATGTGACCCTAAACAGAAACAAAACAAAAATGTTTCTGTGTGCAGTAGCCTCAGTGGGACACAGAGCACAGGGCACCTCTCACAGTCTCCTGGAGGTGCTGCCCCCACATTTCCCTCAACTTCACAGGGGGAGATGTGCGTTTCCTTCCTGAGAGAGCCCAGGGAGCTGGGATATAGTGCAATGGGGGTAGAGCACATATCTGACATGTGCAAAGCTCTGAGTTACATCTACCGCATTGTCTGGTCCCTAGACACCATCAGGTATTGTCTCAAAGAACCAGAACAGGGCATCCCAAACCATCAGCTTTGGGTGAGGGTCCCTTGCTGTAATTCATATTCTTAAAACGTAAGAGGAAGGCACATATGTCCCCATATCTCACTTTCACTGTGGAGATTTTACTTGGAGTTTATGTACTCAGAACAACTGCCAGCAGACTCCACTGTACTGGACATGACCTTGGGGTTGGGATACAGCTGTGCCGGTGAATATACATCCCATCCAAGGTGTTGGTTAGAAGCAAGAGAAGAGTACATGAATCCTCACTGATAAATGGAGTCTGGGAGAAAGATAGGTTTCTATCTACCCCTCAGTTCTACTAAATGCACAGGGGTGCTCTTAGTTTGCCACTTTCTAATGATTTGACTTTGGCTTGTGGTCATCCTGTCCACATCTCAGTTTTAAATGTTCTATGTATGTGTGTGGAATATCTATCTTCATGGCTAACCTTCATGGACTATTCTGAGGACTGAAGTTAACACCAAACACTCTGCACAGGGTAGGAGTGAACTGAGATAAACAACAGCAATTAAGGTGCTAGCCTTGAACACAGATGACCCTAGTTTGAGTGTGAGCACCACCAGAAGCAACCCTTGAGTACTGCTGGGTATAATCAAAATCAAAATCACACACACACACACACACACACACACTCACCTACACCTACTTGCCTACACAAACTAAGTGCTTAGCAAAAGTCATCAACTAGGAACACGTTTGGATGTATTTGGTACAGAGCAATGAATAGACATATGTTTTGAAAAGGATTTTCTTAGGGATCATGGGCAAGATGATCATTATCTCGAAGGTTTTTATTTAGGCCCAAATTCATAGCCTTCAACCTTATCCCAACCCCTTTTCTCCATAGTTCCAACTGCTTTTGTGGAGTGTGCGTGATGACTCCTGGCTTTCAAAGCCATGGTGGGACTTAAGGGTTCCAGGGATCAAATCAGTGTAGGTGTCTGCAAGACTGTGTACAGGGTCTTTCTTGCCTTCCAGCTGCTTTTGCAGAAATAATTTTAAAGTCAGAAGTCAATCTATCTGGAAGGCAAATGCCCTACCTACTGTACTGTCTCTCCAGCCCCCACTGCACAGATTCAATCCCCAGCATCTCATATGGTCCCCTGAGTCTGCCAGTGATCCCTGAGAGCAAAGTCAGGAGTAAGCCCTCAGCACTTCTGGGAGCACCTTCAGGCTGGGTGCTAATAGCTGGTACCTGGAAAGGTGTAGTGGAGACTAGTTCCCTACTCTAGACTGATCAATGCCTTAGATCTGTTCGGCTTGGCTTCTGCTTCCTGTATTTAACAAATCAAGATGAGAAAGGAAGAGAGTGAGTAGAGACTAAGCCCGAAATTTAAGTAAGCCATTGGCCAAGTCCTCTGTGGCCAGGTTACTGAACCATCCAGTGATGAAAGCTGAAACAGCACATTCTTTCTTGTAGCCTAGGATTCCTCCCATTGCAAGGGACAAAAAGTGCTTGAGGAGAATCCCAAGTTCCAAGTCTGTTTCTGCTGCATGTGATGAGTGAACACATCACCTCAGCCAAATTCACTTCTGGGATACCACTAGTGCCTGAAGATGTGCAGAGACAAAAGGAAGTCATCCAGATATACAAGGTCAGCCCAACACTCAATTGCTTTATGCTTATCTCCTCAGATGATCATCTGCATGACCTCACACAACATGAACTGTTAATAGCATAAACACCCAGAAAGATTCATTAACTGTTCAAGGAATTGGTAGCAGCAGCTTTTAAACTGCACCCCTTGATGTGGGAATGTAGCCTATAAAACAGTCTTGACAATTTGACTCCATACTCCAAGTGAGGGCAGAATTCTAAAGCTTAATAGATCCTAAAACTTAATAGATTCCTGATCAGTGGAGTTAATTGGGAAAATTCCAGGAAGAGGATTTGGAGGGACCCAGTAGGCAAGGAACCCGTAAACTGGAACCGAGTCCAGCATTGCTCAGGAACAAGACCAAGCACGGATCTGGTTGCAGTAAAATGTGCTGACATCCTGGCTATTAACACCTGAGTTGTGAAAGCCTATCTCAACATGTAAGGCAAGTGCTATTAAAACCCCTATTAAAGGTGGAAACTCTTATAAATGCCTCCTCCTGTGCTTTGGAGCAAAGGGTGGCAGTGAGTACTCAGCCTCATCACAGCAGACATGCTGTTTCTACCATGTACCTAGGACACAGCACACCAGAGACCCCCATGATTTTCCTCAGTTGTTCTCCCCTTGTGCTATAGGAATACTGTTCAGATGGTTCTACCAGTATACTACACTTTATAGCATTGAGACATTTTTGTTTAGTTCGTAATAGACTCCAGCAAATCAAATACAAATACAAATACAAAATGTGTTTTATAAAACTGAAGTCGTCTGAGGGACTAGTTCAAGATTCAGAATAAGTGGGGCCGGAGAGATGGCATGAAGGTAAGGCGTTTGCCTTGCATGCAGAAAGATGGTAGTTTGAATCTTGGCATCCCATATGGTCCTCCAAGTCTGCCAGGAGTGATTTCTAAGCATAGAGTCAGGAGTAACCCCTAAGTGCTGCCTGGTGTGACTCAAAAATAAAAAAAAAAAAAAGATTCAGAATAAGATATATTTCAGGCTATTCTAATGCAAGAGAGGGTGGTCTTTGGCCTCTGGTGGCCAACTCCAAACTCTGAGCATTAATAATAATTAATAACAACCTCTGCATTCTGCTCTGGTCTCTGTATCTTCTGAAATCTCTGCCTCTGACCCCCCCTTTTTTTCTTTCTCTTATTTGAGAGAGAGTGGAGAGAAGAGAGAGACAGAGAGAAGAGAGAAAGAGAGAAGAACAAAAAGAGGAGAGGGGCCAGAGAGAAAACACAGGTAGGGTCTTTGCCTTGCACGCAGCCGATCCCAGAGGATCTGGTTTTGATTCCCAGCAACCCATATAGTCTCGAGGGCATGCCAGGAGCAATTTCTGAGCACAGAGTTATAAGTAACCCCTGAGCACAGTCCTATGTGGCCCAAAAACTTAAAAAAAAACAGAGAGAGAGAGAGAGAGAGAGAGAGATAGAGAGAGAGAGAGGCTCTGACCCCTTTTATAGCTCTCTGTGACCATGTCATATTGCAAGAACTTTCTGGAGGTGAGTGTAATGTTTAATCCAATCTTCTAACAAGTAGAAATGAATGCTTTCAGGCAAGAGATACAGTACAGTGGGCAAAAGTTCAAAGGCTGTTTTGTACATGATTGACCTGTTTTTTTGTTTTGTTTTGTTTTGTTTTGTTTTGGGGGGTCACACCCAACAGCACTCAGGGGTTATTCCTGGCTCTATACTCAGAAATTGCCCCTGGCAGGCTCGGGGGACCATATGGGACACCGGGATTCGAACCATCAACCTTCTGCATGCAAGGCAAACACCTTATCTCCATGCTATCTCTCCGGCCCCTACATTATTGACCTGGGTTCAATCACTGGCACCACATAGGGTCTTTCAGTTCCCCTTCAAGAGTGATTGCTGAGTGCAGAGCCAGTCATTGAGTGTGGCCCAGAAAGAAGCAAATAAAAATAGAAAATCAATGCTTACTGTCAAGACCGTGTCTAGGATATGGAATACTCCTTTGATCAATATTGTTATGATTTTATTTATTTAATAATTATTATTTTGGGGTTTGGGGGAGTTCCTCCCAGCAGTGCTCAGGGACCATTCTGGGTTCTGTACTCTGAGTTTACTCCTGGCAGTGCTCAAAGGATCATATGTGGTGCTGGTGATCAAACCCAGCTGGTCAGCAATATGCAAGGCAAGGGCCTTCACTCCAATCCTAGATTTCTGTCTGTTCTTATTTAGAAAGATATTAGGCTTCTGAGAAAGACTAGGGCTTAGAACACTTGCTCTCCCACATGCTAGCCACTCGATGCTGGGCAAATCACTTTTTGTGCATCTTTACATATATTTAATGATAATAATAACAGCATCTTCCACATAGCAATGAGAGGATTAAGTGAATTTTTATGTTTCTTGTGATGATGATCTACCACCAATGACTATTTCAGACTGTAGTGATAATGAAACAGACTGATCCATTGCAGTGTACATACTAATGCAAGGCATGAAGCTTGTCTTAAATTTTAGGAGGACACAAGAGGGGTACTTAAACCATATTTAGGAGTTTTTCCTAAGAAAGTCAGTTCCTAAGTAGAGACTTAAGAATCAGTTAACCAGGGGCTGGAGAAATAGCATGGAGGTAAAGCGTTTACCTTTCATGCAGAAGGTCATTGGTTCGAAACCCAGCATCCCATATGATCCCCCGAACCTGCCAGGAGCGACTTCTGAGTGTGGAGCCAGGAGTAACCCCTGAGCGATGCTGGGTGTGACCCAAAAACCAAAAAAAAAAAAAAACCAGTTAACCATAAGAAGTTCAAGAACTGGAAGAAGGGGCTGGAGTGGTGGCGCAAGTGGTAGGGCATTTGTCTTGTATGCACTAACCTAGGATGGACTGCGGTTTGATCCCCCAGCAACCCCAGCATCCCATATGGTACCCCCAAGTGATGAGCAATTTCTGTGTGCATAGCCAGGAGTAACTCCTGAGCATCACTGGGTGTGACCAAAAAAAAAAAAAAAAAAGAACTGGGAGAAGAATGTTCCAGATGGATGGAGTAAGGCGTATAAAAACATAAATTAAAGTATGTTTTCATTGATAAATTTTTTTTGTTTATCTTATTTTCAGGGGCTCCCAAGTTAGGCTTAGAGATTAGGGGCCACTCCTGGTAGCTTTGGGCCAATAGGACAAGTAGTTAAATGCAAAGGCCCAAGTATGAAATGACGACAGCTACTCCATTATGGGGATCACTCCTACCAACTCCAGCAGTGGTCAGGGGCTACAGGACATCACACAGTGATGCTCAGGAACCATATGGTGTTAGAAATCAAACCCCAGTTTGAATGCATGCAATTAAGAACCCTAACCACTGTACTATCTCCTTGGCTCAGCTTTTTAAATAAACAAATTAAAAGCAAAGTAAAACAAACAGTAAGTCAGTCACTAAGTAACAGTTAAAACCATTTGTACAGTATCTTTATCCACTGAGCCATTAATGTACAATCTGCAAACATTCACATCATCTCAAAGAGCAAGTATGAACTAAATTCACTTTGAAGGTTATACCAACAAGGTCAAAATGATTAACAAGTTCTCTTGTTATTTCCAGTCAGAAACAAACATTTGTGAGCCTCAAAATTAAATAATTTCTTTGGCAAGTTGGTCTCATTTAAAAAAAAAAGAAAGAAAACAAATTATAATCGAATTAATTCTTGGTAATGGATTCATTTTCTCATTCTTCTATCATTTCTGGAATCTATGACCTCCCTGCTGAAGACACATATTGGTCTTGGTACTAACTCTAACTGCTGCCCCACAGCACAGCCCCTGACATGTGCTCATGATTTCTCTCCTTTTCTGCTTGAATGCACTGGATTTTAGTTTGCACCATTATTTTTTTAAACAAATGTTTTTAAAATTGTGAGTGTTCAATGAACTGTACAACTCTTCTTCATGTCCCTGAGAACTCAAGTTTGAACCTGCCTCTAATCTCTTTAAGTAACAAGTTTATCTTCAAGATGACATCACAGCAGAGCTGGTTCTTACAATCCAGTAGTACATTTCCAACCATCTGGAGTAGTGGTTGGAAAGACAATAAAAACACAAACAAGACAGGAATGTACAAGTCAAGTTACTCCAGAGAACCAGCCAGGCTCCATGGTTAGCTTTCAACTTCAGGAAGGTGAAAGGGTTGTCCCAGCAAGTCATAATCCCATTGAGAAGACCAGAAAAGCTTTCTCTTTGAACAAATGAACAAATGAGGAATTGAGATTGCTGAGCTAGGAGGAAGAAGAGGATTTTAAAGTTCATCTAGCCAGGGATTTTCTCAAAACAGGTCTTTACAAAGTATGGTTTTGTTTAAACTCAATCTTACAGAGTAGGATAAAGAAAGCACATAAAGAAAACTGTTCTGGTCAAGGGCCCAGTCCTGCCCCAATCACCTGCCCCCAAGCAAGCTGCACACACTTATTGGCAAGCCTCATTTTAGTTTGGCCTGCCATTAACATAGAAGAAAAACCTGAGGCAGAAAGAAAATATGTGGCATGGTCAAAGATAAACAGTTAGGGGCCAGAGAGATAGCATGGAGATAAGGCGTTTACCTTTCATACAGAAGGTCATCGGTTAGAATCCCGGTGTCCCATATGGTCCCCCGTGCCTGCCAGGAGCAATTTCTGAGCATAGAGCCAGGAAAAACCTCTGAGCACTGCTGGGTGTGACCCAAAAACCAAAACAAACAAAAAAAAAAAAGAAAGAAAAGAAAAGAAATCATTGGCTATTGATAATTGAATTCAATCTTCAGCCCTTCCTCTCCTATCTTAAGGTTGATTGTGGGGCAGAAGATTGAGCCCTGAGTGTCAGAAGATTGAGCCCTGAGTGTCATCAGGGTTCCTCTGGGATTCAGCCTCCATATGGAAGCTATCTAGAGCTCCATCTTGAGTCATCACAATATCAATTTGGCTATGAACGGGATGAGGAATGGGGTTTATGATGAATAAAATAGGGCCAGTGATACAGTACAGGGGTTA
The DNA here is from genome assembly GCF_024139225.1 of Suncus etruscus. Classification (NCBI taxonomy): domain Eukaryota; kingdom Metazoa; phylum Chordata; class Mammalia; order Eulipotyphla; family Soricidae; genus Suncus; species Suncus etruscus. The sequence goes on from NC_064851.1 coordinate 46,616,326, forward strand.
AGGTGCTTTACATACTGGCAGACCCCGGTTTGATCCCTTGCTGCAGAACCAAACATAGCAAGCACTGTTGAGTGTGACCCAACACCCACCCTCCCCGCCAAGAAAAGACAAAGAAAAAACAATGACATTCCTATTACTCAATAAATCACAAGGGTTTAAGATCTCTGTGCCAGGAACCAGGGACACAACCAAATACATACATATATATATATATTATACCTTAATAAGTGCTCTGTTTTAGAAGGAAAGGACTGTTTTAGGACTGAAAGGAGAAAACACAGACACAGGGGACCGGAGCAATAGCACAGCAGTAGGGTGTTTGCCTTGCAAGTGGCCAACACGTAAGCCTTCAGCTCCTAAGAAGCTGAAAGCTCAGTGGAAAGTCCGGAAATGCAAGAGACCGTTTTTTCCTGAAACCTAGAGTATTTATTAGGAAGGTTTATTCGGACGCTGGTTCGAATCCTGGCATCCCATATGGTCCCCCAAGTTTGTCAGGAGAGATTTATGAACGCAGAGCCAGAAGTAACTGGAGTAACGCCACCAGGTGTAACCCCAAAACCAAAAAAAAAAAAAAAAAAAAAAAAGAAAAGAAAAGAAAAGAAAACAGACACAAAGTAGACATAATAACTGACTTGATATATTGGGGAATGATAAATGCTAGAGTGAAAACAGTAGTACTAGAAGAACTGGTTGGTAGGGGTGGCAAATGTGTGATGACTTTTTTTTTTTGGGGGGGGTTGGGTCATACCCAGCAGTGCTCAGTGGTTACTCCTGGCTCTATGCTCAGAAATTGCCCCTGGCAGGCTCAGGGGACCATATGGGATGCCGGGATTCGAACCATCGAACACCTTACCTCCATGCTATTTCTCTGGCCCTGTGTGATGATTTTATTTGAATTTAAAAAAATATTTATTAGTTTACCATTTGTTTAAGCTAACAACATTTTGAAAACACAGCTTCATGCTTTTTTGAGTTATGTTACAAATTTGAAATGGTTCAGATGGGAGCTTATTTAGTTTTAGATCAATACTGAAGTACTGTGGATGCTGCTTTTCATAGGATCATTAAAACATTTGCACAATAAGATACAAGGCATACAATGGAAACAAATAGCCTTGATTGATAGATTATTACTCTACCAATGAGTTGAGTTAGTATTAGATGCCAAGGTTAATGAGGCACTAACCCTAAAAAAATTTCAGAATGAATTTGAAGTAAACTTAGAGTTAAGTCCAGACTAGTGATGGAACTCTAGACAGAATACTGTGGTCTTATTGAGATAGCTCAAACGAGGATATTAGGAGTCCCTTTAGACATAGGATACATTTGGCCAATGTAGAAGGTCTCGTATCCTATTTATCTTTTCTACCTCCTTGCTGTGTACTGGATACTGACATTCTTGAGATGTTGCACTCATTTGTTTCGTAGGAAGAGGCTTCAAATAAATGCTGGGCTTATCAAAACATGCATATTCTGGGGCCAGCATGGTGGCGCTAGAGGTAAAGTGCCTGCCTTGCCGGCGCTAACCTAGGACGGACCTAGGTTCGATCCCCCGGCCTTCCATATGGTCCCCCAAGCCGGGCGCGATTTCTGAGCTCATAGCCTAGGAGTAACCCCTGAGTATCACCGGGTGTGGCCCAAAAACCAAAAACAAACAAACAAACAAACAAAAAACCATAAAAACCCACATGCATATTCTTCACCAAACATAGAAATGATAGGCACACCGACCATATGTAGGCATAGAACTAAGGGGAGTGTTATAAACATTTGATCATATATTTCAACTCATTTCATACATAAAGGAATTTCCTTTACGATTTTGCCATACAAAGTCACTGTATGACAGTTGGGCTTAGACAAGCCCCTTGGATACCCCACCTGGCAGTTGGGCTTAGACATGTGCCTTGGATACCCCCACTATAAAATCTTTTGAACCTGGAAACCCCCCCCCCCAGACATGTCACTCTGGGATTAATTAGATCTTATTCCACTCAGTATATGCCTTGTTTACTCTCATTGGTTGAACACATCTTTTTTTTTTTAACTTCATTGATTGGTTGGTTGGTTGGTTGGTCAGTTTGGGGGCCACACCCAGTGGCGCTCAGGGGTTACTCCTGGCTCTGCACTCAGAAATAGCCCCTGGCAGGCTGGGGGACCATATGGGATACCGGGAATCGAACTGGGTCCTTCCCAGGTTGGCCCCACGCAAGACAAACGCCCTGTTGCTGTGCTCTTAGGCCCTGGAAGCATCTTTGAATGTAGCACCTTGGATTGGTGTTTAAACCACCTAATCCCACCTCAGGGTGTGATCTGTTCCTTCCTAATAAATATTCCGGGTTTCAGGTCTCTTGCATTTCCGGACTTTCCACTGAGCTTCTAGCTTCTTAGGAGCTGCAAGCTCATGTGTTGGGGTTCCTGAACCTGTTGCTCCCTCTTTAGTGGTGTGTGTGTGTGTGTGTGTGTGTGTGTGTGTGTGTGTGTGTGTGTGTGTGTGTGGTATCTCTCTGGTATCCTGGCTTTGAAACCTGAGGCCTAATTCTAACATACCCCCTTGTCATGCCAGGTATAAAAGGAAAAATTTGGGTGGGGGTGGGGGAGGCTAGGATAGTGCCCAGAACAGCGCCAGTTGGTCTGGGGGTAGGGCAGAGATAATGCATCTGAGAGATGCTGCCTGCTTTGTATTTATTCATTTCTCTTTCTTTTTTGTACCAGGGCCTCCCCCCACCCCCACCTCTGGCTGGTGAATTTTTATCTACCTCTCCCTCTCTCTGAAACCCCTTTGGGCAATGGTGGCAGGTCTCAGACCCCAGAGGAATACAGAGTATACTTAGTTTTCTCTCTCTTTCTTCCTCTCCCTCCCTCTCTCCCTCTCTCTTCTCTGATTCCCTCTCTCCCTCTCTCCTCTCTTATTCCCTCTCTCTCTTCTCTCTCTCTTCCCCTCTCTCCTCTCTCTTCCTCTCCCCATACCACTACATGTTTGCATCCTTGGGGGGCATCATTGGCGGCATTTTTCCCTGCTGTCTGTGTGGTGGAGAAGAAGCATCATGGGATTTGGATTAAGTGGAGCTAATCTAGGTGGGCATCCTGGTTCTACAATTCTACAGAATTGAATCTAGGGCTACACAGATGCAGAATATATGCTCTACCCCTAGCTCCACCCCTAGCCCTTACTTACTAATGTTTTTCAGACATCCCACCACTATATTATGACTTTCATATTCTAGTTTTATGCTTAGAAGTTGAAATTACTACATTAGAAAAAAATTTTAATTAAGGTACAATGATTTACAATACTGTTAATAGTGAGGTATTATGCATATAATGTTTCAACACCACACTCAATACATGTGGATATGTGTATAAAGGAATCTTTAGGAGTGGTTAGTTTTCTTTGTTAAGAGCCTTCCCCACCTAGAGGTAAGTCCTAGCAGCTGTGTTTCTGCCAAGTCATGCTGATTTACAAATAAGGAAGTCTTCATTAAGAACTTTTCCATATCTGAATTATATTTCACATCTTGATACAAAGAGAGAGTTCTGACTGGATTGATAGCTCCAGTTGCCACTACATGGTTTCCCCAGGACTAGGTTTGATTCTTTCCAGGAGCATCTTCAACAACAACCCCCAAGAAGTGTAATAGGAAAATAGAGTTCTTTGGGCAGAGGCTATTTCACCATAATTATACTTGTACAGTTAAAACAGAAGGAGCATGTGAAGATTCAATCAACTGGAACACGAAAGAGATTGGTACAGCAGGTAGGGCCTTACTATGCATGCAATTGACCCAGATTTGATCTCTGGCACTCTCTAAGGTTTCCCCAACTCCTGTCAGGAATGATTCCTGAACACAGCCGTATGTGGTCCCCCCAAACAAACAAACAAAAATAAATTAAATAAATGTAGTCTTATATCTTAAAGTTCTCTTGCAACTGAGATACCTTTATCCCAGGTCAGAATGGATGGTGCTGGTGCCTACCATTTGGCCTAGTTCTAAAGTCCAGTTCCCAAGTCAAATAGAAGCCCAGCACACCACATGAAATTGCCTTTTCCTCTTCCTCTCCACCAAAACTTACTTCTGATAATGAAGTACAATGACTTTATTTATTTATTTTGGGGAGAGTTGGGGCCACACCCATTGGTGCTCAGAGGTTACTCAGAAATTGATCTTGACAGGCTTGGGGAACCATATGGAATGCTGAAGATTGAACCCAGGTCAGTCCTGGGTCAGGCACCTGCAAGGCAAATGACCTACCCGTTGTGCTATTGCTTTAGCTGTGACTTTATTACTTACTATTTTTAGAGTAGAATAATATCCTTAATGACTACTTTTCAAAGCTTTAATTATGCAATTAAAGGATGATTACAAACTTCTCGTAGAAACTCTCTAGGAAACTGATTTGTTGATTAGGAACCTTTAGGAATCTATTATTCTCTAGGACCCTAATTATACCTATTTTTAAATAGCTATATTTCAATTATAATAAACAATATGAGTTTTCTTTTTCTTAGATTTTTTTTTATTATAGGTATCAATGGCACGCCCAAAAAAGCCATTACATCCTACACAAATGATATTTAAACACTGATGGCCTAGAAACTGGCAGAGAAACTGACATAGGAAAGCCAAAATGTTAGTTAGGTCCCATGTAGTTGATTAAGTGGAAACATCTCTTAGTAGTTGTTTAAGCCCGCATGTCTTAAATTGGCCATGACCCTAGATTGGACTGTACAACTGAATGTAGTGGTCATAAAAATTTGGCAATGTTCAGGGCCAAAATTATCTCATAATCTAACCGTGTGTCTGATAGCTTCTGCCCATGTTTTATTTAGTGGATGAAAAGGAGTTGTGAGTTAAAAAAAATGTTTAAGAAGGCCTGATTTAGGGAATGGAGAGATAGTACAGAAGGTAAGGCTTTTGCCCTTCATGAGGCTGATCCAGAATTTGATCCCAGCACCATATCTGGTCTCCAGAGCTGCCAAGAGTGATTCATGAGCACAGAGGCAGGAGTAAGCCCTAAGCATAGCTGGGTCTGGAACCCTGTCCCCCAAAGACGCCTACTTTAGAGCAGGAGAAATAACACTGAGCACAATATATCAAAAGCAAAAAAGAAAAGCCAGTGCTGGCATGGATGTGAGGAGAAAGGAACTCTCATTCACTGCTGGTGAAATGTTCACTCATAGGAATATACCCTAGGGGCCAGAAAATAATGCAGAAAAGTCACCTGCATTCCTATATTCATTGCAGCATTATTCACAATAGCAGGATCTGGAAACAACCTAAGAACAGATAAGGGTATAAAGAAACTGGTTATCTATACAATGAAATATCATGCAGCTATTATGAAAATGAATTCATAAAACTTGCTTATATTGATGACTATGAAAAGCATTTATGCTGAATTAAATGAGTCAGAGGGAGAGGACTAGACAAAGAATGATCAAACTCATTTATGGGATTTAAAAAAAAGGAAAAAAAGATAGTATGGGGGCCGGAGAGTTAGCATGGAGGTAAGGCATTTGCCTTTCATGCAGGAGGTCATCGGTTCGAATCCCGGCGTCCCATATGGTCCCCTGTGCCTGCCAGGAGCAATTTCTGAGCCTGGAGCCAGGAATAACCCCTGAGCACTGCCGGGTGTGACCCAAAAACCACACACACACAAAAAAAGATAGTATGATAATAACATCCAGAGACAATAGAATCGAGGGCCAGGAGGACCAGTCACAGTAGGAAACCTGTCACAAATAGTGGGGAGGTGCAGTTAAGTCAAAGAAGGGGCCACTATGACGATGATAATTGGAAATGATCACTCTGTATAAGAACTGGATGTTGAAAGGAGATAAAGTGATAGGCTTGATACCCTTTCAGTAAGAATATTACAAATCAAAGTGTTTAAAAGAAAGAAAAAGGTGAGGGAGAGAGGGAGAGAGAGGGAGAATGATAGAAAGGAGAGAGAGGGAGAGAGGAGAGAGGGACAGAGAAAGGGAGAGAAAGAGAAGAGAAAGAGGGAAAGAGAAAGAGAGAGGGATGGAGAGAGGGAGAGAGGGAAAGAAAGAGGGAGAGAGAAAGAGGGAGATAGAAATAGAGAGGGAGAAAGAGAAAGAAGGAAGGAAAGAGATGGAGAGGGAGAGAGAGAAAGAGAGGAGGGAGAGAGGGAAAGAGGGAGAGAAAGAGGAAGAGAGGGAAAAAGAGAGAGGGAGAAGGAGAGGGGAGAGAGGGAGAGAACAAGGGAGAGAGACAGAGAGAGACAGAGAGAGAGACAGAGAGAGAGAGAATTGTCTACAGACAGTAATTGGGATGAAGATTGGCTGGAGGTGGGCCAGGGAAACTGGGGACATGGTGTTGAGAAATGTGCACTGGTCAAGGGTTCCTTACTTTGTACGACTGAAGCTCAATCCTGAGCACTTTTGTCATTATGTATCTCCTGGTGATTCAATGAAAGAATTTATTTAAAAGGGAAAAAAAGGCTGAATGATAGCATAGCTGTAGGGTGTTTGCCTTGTACTTGGCAGACCCCAGGATGGATTCCTGGCATCCCATATAGACCACTGAGCCTGCTGGGGCGATTTTTGAGTGCCTAGCCAGTAGTAACCCCTGAGCACTGCACGGTGTGGCCCAACCCCCTACAGGTTGAGCACATTTTTTCCCTGCAGGAGGCTTGTGTTTGATCCCTGGCACCACATGGTTTCCTAAGCACTGCCAAGGACAACCCCTGAACACAGTCAGGAGTATACTGTTCCTGAGCACTGCTGGGTATGGCCTAAAACAAACAGAAAAGACAGCAGTAGCCCTGGCTTAAGCCAGAGGTTTTCAAACTTTTACCCCTGTGGCCTGGAGTTATTGGTAATAACTTTTACATAGACTAGCAGCTAAAAACAAACTTAAACCACCTGAACAATATCATTTTCTTCATTTCCTTCTCAGGTTCTCCATGGTGCCCAGTCTTAATCACTGATCTTTGACCCTAGCAAATTCCTGTCATGAATCAACCACCAGAGTGGTCAGACTGCCAAGGGTAGCCCACCAAAATGTTCTGGGCAATAAGTAGAAGGCAAACACTGACAAATCAGAGGCTGGTCACTAGTGGGTAACTTTGGCTGGATGTGTGTTTATGGGGTAGAGGGAGGATTCATATGCAGCCTGACCTATTCACACAGAGGTCATTGACTCATTTCAGACCAGTTACAACTGTTCGAGTAACTGCTCCTGAGTAGGTGCAGGGGCCAGAAAAAAGAGGCTGCAGACAAGGTTCTCCACCTGCTCTGAAAGATCAGGTGACGATATCACCATCTGGAGTGTTGTCTGAAGACACTTTAACAAAACCTAAATACTGCTTATGGTGGTAGTTTCAAAATTCTTAGACTAGAACAGAAGATGGATAAAGAAGAAATCATTCGTGCTACTAACGATCAGGTCATCTTTTTTTGTTTTTAAGCCAGTCAAATTGAGCAGTGGGGGGGGTTATATACCAACTTTTGTGATACTAATGTTAATAAACTCTGATAAACCACTGCCATCGGACCAGCTGATCAAGTCATTTTACATGCAACAAATAACATGGTCATGCCTCCCCGGTGTGGTCCTATTCTTGCTCTGTCACCTCACCATCCAGAACTGGCGTTCTTAGGCAGGGCTGGTGGACAGGAGGGCTTCAGCTGGGCAGTGGGGTTCCTAGGAGGTTAGTCTGTGATAAAGATCCAACTCCAGGACCCTGAAAAAGGATCCAGGGTCAGTACTAAAAGTACTGACAATGTTTGGTCACTCTAAGACCAGACCACCCGATTCTGAGAACAGCTATTGGGGCAACGGCCACCAATATATCATTATCAAAAGTCAGGAGAACTGGACCAGAATCATAGTACAGGTGAGGGCACAAAGACAGGAGTAAGGGGAGGGAATAGTACTGGATAGGGTACAAAGACAGGAGTAAGGGGAGGAAATAGTACTGGATAGGGTACAAAGACAGGAGTAAGCCTGAACACTGCCAGTTGTGGTCCTAAATAACAAACAAAAAGGTACCTTTCTTCTTTTTGCCCTGGTAAACCATCAGTCACCTCCTAAAGTGAAGGCAGATCAAACTGTGGGCCTCTAGAGGTAGGTATACCTTGGAGCCTGAGGAAAGTTCCTGAGCTGGGGGGTAATCAGATCATCAGTCATATCAGTTGTCTGAGAGCAGAGTTCCATCAGACTTGCTTTGTCCATTGTTGCAGCCTTGGCTGGACCAAACTTCCTGTCCTACTTTTGGGCTAACATTATGTCTGTTCTGGAGTTCCAGGGAGTGTCTGTTTCTGATATTCCATAGGTTTCACTCCTCCTCCTTCTGTTCTCTTAAACTACCCTTTGTCTCTTTTTCCTGTTTGGCCAGTATCTGCCTTTCTTTTCACCTTTTTGAAAGAGTGAGTGAAAGAAACACCATATTGTGTGTCAGATTTCTGTGGAACTCTGCTAGAATGAAGTGTGGTGTTGCTGGTGGTTCCTGCATCCTCCAGCCTGTAACCAGGGCACCTAGGTTCTCTGCACCTAGTTTCAGTATAGATTCTAATCCCCTCTTCCTCCTTCCCTGCTCTTCCAACCCCGAGGAGGTGTGTTTCTCAATCATGTTTGAAGCACCGCAATAGGTTGATTCCCTTTTTTTCAACCAGATTTTGGTGGTAGAAATGAGGCCTAGCCGGCCTATATAGGCAGCTTAATACTAGTCTGTTTTTAGATGGTTCTTTATCGTCAAAAGGGAAGGTGTGAGCATTGAATGCAGACAGGAATAGGGCAGCCAGGACTCAAGCTTAATCCTGCTGATCTTTCTCTGACTGAGAGACTCTCTCTAGCCTTGGGCACGTTTCTTAAATCTTCCATTTTTTTATTGATTCGCAGCAAGAATTTTTTGACTACCAGCTTTTAGGGAATAGTAACTTTTGCTTTGAATGCTAATTATTAAAATAATTACTTCTCAACTTCACAGCTGAATCCAATCTCCTGACAAATTCCAAATTTCCTTCTGCAAGGTCAGAGATGCTGGCTCTGCCTGCATACCTCCCATTAGCTGGGCCGTTTTTTCACTAAAATAAGAATAGCAGGGCTGGGTGTCATTAATAGAAGTCCAAACTTCTGAGCAAATTCAAATAAAATGTGGCTATAAAAGCCAAGATTGATAGCTGAAGATTTTTTTGAGGGGGGTCACACCCAGCAGGGCTCAGGGTTTACTCCTGGCTTTGTGCTCAGAAATCACTCCTGGCAGGCCTGGGGGACATATGGGATGCCAGGATCATCCTGGATCAGCTGCGTGCAAGGCAAATGCCCTACCTTTGTGCTATCTCTCCAGCCCTGATGGCTGAAGATTTTTATTTGTGTGTATTCATTCTTGTTGTGGGTCAAGTGCTGTGTTATGTATGTAACATCTGATCTTTGATCTCTGGCTATTTTCTGATAAGAGACTGATTGCCTTTGGAGCCTATATGCTCTGGGAGATTTTTTGGTGGCCTTGCTGGGAGTTTGGTGACTCTACAGTTTTAATTCTGTTTAATAAATAATCACATCTCCTGCTTCATCTGACCCAGCCCAGCTGGTTTTCAAGTCCAGCAAGCTGGCTTATTCTATTTTCCGGAGAAAAATTCCAGGTGATTTGTAAGGCACTTCAGGCTGGGATCCTGATAGTTCAAGCCACACTCTGGAGAGATTATGGACATTCTGAGGACACCTGTACTTCTATGCAGTGTATGCATGTTTGTTTGCTGGCCCTTGACTATCCTATGCAGTTGCTTGTTTCTATGCAGAATTTATGTGTAGTTTCCACCTGGGATAGAGAGCCGTTTACTTCTGCTCCAAATCAGGTTCCTATGCTTGTCAGTGCATTGGGCCTGGCAATGAGAGCCATGAGATTCAGTGAGATCCTTGCTTGGGGGCTGTTGTTGAAGCAAACATGACATTTTGGCCACATTGCTCAATTCCACCAATCTAGGCTGCTGTAACCAGAGCACCATGTGCTTTTTGCTTCTGCACCATGTCCCTGGACCTGTCTCAGAGAGTCCATCCTTCTCTGCTTCCATCTATGAGTATTGTTGATGCTGTTGCAAGATGACCAGATATTGTCCATGCTTGGTTATGGTGCTCACAGTTTTAGCAGTGATGCTCACTGGGGGGGGGGGGGTGTCACATAGCTTTTGGGTGCACACAGTTGGCTGTGCTCTTATCAGAGCTTTGCTTTCCATTGGTTGTGATGCTCTCTAGTTTTACTTACTTAGTTGAGGCACACAAGTTATGGTTGTGTTTGTTGTGTGTGTGTGGGTCTGCTGTGCTGCTCAGAGGTGGCACTTCTGGGCCATGATTTTCTCACACCCTTTAATTGTGCTCACAGAGCACTTTTTGTGATGCTTGCACACAAAAGCTGGCTTTCATGCAGCTGAAAATTACTGTGGAGCTGGAGGTGTAGGCAGCAGACAGCTAGGTTGAAGCTGCAAAAACTGTGATTGTCCTTAATATATGGGGGATTTGAACTTGTGACTATTCTCTTGCAAGGCAGGTGCGTTAAGCCACTGTGGTATTTCACAGAGTCATGTTTCAGATACTTTTAAATCAGATTGATGTTGGGAAGGGATGTTGTTCAGTGGCAGAGCCCTTGCCTAGCAAGTGTAAGAACTTGAGTTTAGTCTCTAGGATATAGACTATATCCCTTACCCCCCTCAATGTTACACATAGTTGAACCCTCTTTGTATTTTCTCTGATCTTATTTCTCTTCCTCCACACCTAGAAGTAACTTCTTTATAAATTTTGTATTTATAATTTCCATGTAGGTTATACCATCTTCTTGCACATATATATCTATTAATATGCTTTATTTTTTCACATTAAATTATTAAAAATTTCATCATTCCAAATTTTTGAATTTAATTAATTAATTAATTAATTAATTGGTTTGGGTCACACCCGGCAGTGCTCAGGGGTTACTCCTGGCTCTATGCTCAGAAATTGCTCCTGGCAGGCTCAGGGTACCATATGGGATGCCAGGATTCGAACCACTGTCCTTCTGCATGAAAGGCAAACGCCTTACCTCCATGCTATCTCTCTGGCCCCAAATTTGCTATGGTCTGGGTACTTTTTAGATACTGAAAATATAGCAGTGAAGAAGCTAAAAAAAATTCCTGTCCTCATGGATTTTGTACTGTAGATAGTTCACAGAGACAAGAAATAAGGAAACAATAAGGAAAAACAAAGCATTTTTAAAATTTTTTATTTTGGGCTACATCTTATTCCTGTCTCTGTGCTCAGGGATCACTCCTGGAGGTGCTTGGGAGACCATATATGATGCTGAGAATGGAACTTGGGCTGGCTGCATGTAAGGCATATGCTGCTTACGCACTGTACTATTGAACACAAAGTATGTTGCCAGTGACAACTGCTAAGTATATTTAAAAAATTGCAGGAAGTGGATAGGCTATTAGGAAGGGTTTAAAAACAAATGGAAAAAATATGCTTTTATGGTGCTGGGAATTGAATGGTCCTCCATATGTAGGCATGTGTTTTAAAATAAACCACATCCCAGATCCTCAGCTGGATTTTTTTTTTTTGTCATGACCCTGGTGTTCTCACTGGGTGATGTGGTATGGTGCTGGGGGTCAAACTTGGGGCCTCATTTGTGCAATGAGATGGGTCTATGCTCTACCAGATTCATGTCTCTAGGACCCTAGTTGAACATTTAGGCCAAGTGAGGTCTTAATATCTTTATCCCCTGATATAATTTATTTCTGCTATCTATTATGCTTTGAAATTTACTTATTTTAATAATATATATCATTCACAGCCTTTCATTAATTTTCATGGCTATTAATTCCCATTTTATTGATAAATCACAATAATAATTTCTTCTCCTTTGCTCGGGATTTAGATTAATGTTTGCTATATTGTTATCAGGAAAAGGTACACATATGAACATTACCCTGATGTGCAGAGTTTCTTTAGGCTGGGGTAAACCCCAGGAGAATCTGTGCACACACACCGCAGGAAAAGGGTTAACAGTAGAGGCAGAAGTTGCTGTCTTGAAAGGGCCTGCATGTAAGACTGGGCCTTGGTGGGTGTCTGGGAATGTAGATTTCTGGAACATTCCCATTGTTAAGGGTGCTTTCTTGTTCCAGGATTAAACTTTGCAAAAAACAAACAAACAAAAAAATGAAAACAAAAAGCACTTTAGTTTAGGCCCATCACCTGCTTTCCTTTGGAATATCTAAATTTTTAGAACTTGCTAGTCAGAGGTTGCTTCTGTGATAAAAACTGTGAGTGCTGGGGCTGGAGCAGTACCGCAGCGGTAGGGCATTTGCCTTGCATTCGGCCTACCTAGGACGGACCTTGGTTTGATCCCCAGCATCCCTTTTGGTTCACCAAGCTAGGAGCGCTTTCTGAGCACACAGCCAGGAGTAAGTCATGAGTGTCGCTGGGTGTGGCCCAGAAAAACAAACAAAAAAATGTGGGTGCTGAGGTGCACCAAGTGCTAGTGAATGAGTGGCCTTGGTGTAGGGGAAAGATAGAGATAGAGAATGACCGACAGACACACAGGAGAGAGAGAGAGAGAGAGAGAGAGAGGGAGGGAGGGAGGGAGGGACGGAGGGAGGGAGAGAGAGAGAGAGAGAGTGAGGGAGGGACTGAGGGAGAGAGAGAGAGAGAGAGAGGGAGGGAGAGAGAGAGAGAGAGAGAGAGAGAGAGAGAGAGAGAGAGAGAGAATCTGTCAGTCTCTCCTTATGTTTTCTCCTTCCGAGGGGTCTGTGCATTTTCTCTGTGCTGCTACAGTGGATCTCAGTCATGGTTAGAGCTTCATATACTGTGTATATATACTTCAAGTCAAGTGGCCTTGGGAAACCCCATCACCCTTATCCACTTGTGTGAGAATCCTTGTTCACTGCCTCCTGACCTTGCAGGACTTTTTGTTGTTGTTTTACCCCCTTCTTTTTTCTTTTTGTTTTGTTTTTTCGTTTTTTAGGTTTTTTTGGATTTCAACTCTGGATGGGCCTTTATTTTTTATATAGAACCTAACATTTATATATACATTCAATTTAGAACAATATTTTAGCTTATAAAATGTATACTTGAGTTTTTTAAAATAATATTTTATTTAAACACCTTGGTTACAAACATGTTGGTTGGGTTTCAGTCATATAACAGGACATCCTCCATCACCAGTGCAACATTTCCACCACCAATGTCCCAAATATCCCTCCTCCCCACCCCACCCCCGCCTGTATGCTAGACAGGCTTTCTGTTTCCCTCATACATTCTCATTGTTAGGATAGTTCGCAATGTAGTTATTTCTCTAACTAAACTCATCACTCTTTGTGCTGAGGTTCATGAAGTGGGCTGTAACTTCCAGCCCTCCTCTCTTTTGACTCTGAAAATTATTGCAAGAATGTCTTTCATTTTTCTTCAAACCCATAGATGAGTGAGACCATTCTGCATCTTTCTCTCTCTCTCTCTGACTTATTTCACTCAGCATAATAGATTCCATGTACATCCATGTATAGGAAAATTTCATGACTTTATCTCTCCTGATGGCTGCATAATATTCCATTGTGTATATGTACCACAGTTTCTTTAGCCATTTGTCTGTTGAAGGGCATCTTGGTTATTTCCAGAGTCTGGCTATTGTGAATAGTGCTGCAATAAAAATAGGTGTAAAGAAGGGATTTTTGTATTATATTCTTGTGTTCCTAGGGTATATCCCTATGAGTGGTATAGCTGGATCTTATGGGAGCTCAATTTCCAGTTTCTGGAGGAATCTCCATATCGCTTTCCAGAAAGGTTAAACTAGACGGCATTCCCACCAACAGTGGATAAGAGTTCCTTTCTCTCCACATCCCCGCCAACACTGTTTATTTTCATTCTTTGTGATGTGTGCCATTCTCTGGGGTGTGAGGTGGTATCTCATCGTTGTTTTGATTTGCATCTCCCTGACAATTAGTGATGTGGAGCATTTTTTTCATGTGCCTTTTGGCCATTTGTATTTCTTCTTTATCAAAGCGTCTGTCCATTTCTTCTCCCCATTTTTTGATGGGATTAGATTTTTTTTTCTTGTAAAGTTCTGTCAGTGCCTTGTATATTTTGGTGATTAGCCCCTTTCAGAAACTACTTTGAGAAACTCTATGCCATTAAAAATGTTTTACCCCCTTCTATGCTCCATTGTTGTGTTGCTTCTGCTGCAATCTCCATGCTCTAGGCATGTACACACACTTGACCTGGAACTCTACAGGCATCATACACCTGGTTGCTGTACTCACATTCTTATCTATAATACCTACCAGGGATGTATACTTTTTTCTGTGTTTGCACATGTGCTCCCTGGATGTCATGTTATTTAATTGTGCTCACATATATCTGATTGTGGTGTACCAGGTTTCACACATTGTTGCAGCACTAGGACTCTCCCCTCCCCCCAAATCAAGCTACTGGGACCCTTCTCTCAGAATATTACACAGCGACAAGAAGCCACACCTGGGCTCAGAGAGATTAATTAAGGGCAGGAGATGAGGAGAGCAGTGACTTCAGATAGTTTGGAATAAGAACATTTGAATTTTGCTTTCTCCTTACCCATAAGACATACTCACAAGGAGAATAGGAAAGCAGAAGCTAGAGGAGATGCACTTCATCTGAGTGATATCATGGTCAGAGCTACAGAGAATGGACCAGGATTTCTATGACTACAGCCAGGATGAAAAGGGCTTTATAGTCAAGGTATTGGGAGTTTGCTTTGGATCCCCTCTGAAAGAGCCCCTATTGTTCACTGTGTGCCTCATGTTGATTTCTTCAACACAGACTCCAGATGCTGTTCAGTCTGACAGAAGAACACATGGGAAAGCTTCCGGTAATTCCTTTTTCACTCAACATTTCTGTCCAGTTGCAGAGACTGAGCTGAGGGGAAGAGATCAGATGTGAAAGGAAATCAGATGAACTCTCATTGTCTCAGTTTTCTGGAGACGGTGGGGCAATGGCTTTTAGATTTTATTTCATTTACCTATTTTTGGTTTGGGACCACACCCAATAGTGCTAAAGAGTTATTCCTGTCTCTGGGCTCAGGAATGACTTCTGGCTATGCTCAGAGGATTGTATGTGGTGCCAATAGTTTGAACTGGGGTTACCACATGCAAGGCTAATGCCTTAGCCCCTGTACTTTCTCTCTGTACTATCTCTCTGATTTTGGCATTTTGGATCTTAGACCCAAGAGTGCAAATGCTTGTTTTTTGAGGAGATGGCTAGGCTGACCAGAAGTAACACAGGAATATATAGACTGCCTCAAGCATATGGGCTGTGCGAAGAGAGGTAACAGTATGAACTAAAGCTATAACTGTAAATCAACAAATAATGGTGAGAGTGGGGAGGGAAGGAATATCAGATTGGATGTGAAAGGTAGAGTTGTGGGCACTGAAGTAGTGGTGATATGCACTAACTTTATTTCAAGAAATACCATATGTTTGAACACTATTGTAACCCTGTGTCTAAATGAAATATTAAATCAAATGCAGTATATACTTCCAAAAGAATATGACAGTCAGAAAAGGAAAGAATATTCTGAAAGGCACTGTGGCCTGGATGAGCTCCAAGGACATTATGTGAAATGAAATTTAGTTGACATATCAGGACAGATGCTCTAAGGTGTCACTTTAATAAGGTGTATAACAACAGAAAGTAGAGTATTGAAAGGCAGTGTCTGGAAAGGGTGCTTAATGGGAAGGTCAATCATCAGCACCCCATATGGTCCCCCAAGCACCATGGGAGTAATTCCTGAGTGCAGAGCCAAGAGCAAGCCCTGACCATCACCAGAAACGGTCCAAATAAAAACAAACAACAAGAAAAGCTCCACCACATTTTATTAAGAAGACTTGTCTAGGGGGCCAGAGCAATAGAATAGCTGGAGGGCATTTGCCTTGCACATGACCAACCTCAGACAGACTTGGTTCGATTCCTTGCATCACATATGGTCCCCCAAGCCTGACAGGAATGACTTCTGAGTACAGAGTCAGCAGTAAACTCTGAGAAAAAAAGAAAACAAAAAAATAAAGCCCCCCCAAAAGAAGACTTATTCAATATTTAAACTGAGAATATGTTTTTTTTTTTTTTTTTTTTTTTTTGGTTTTTGGGTCACACCCGTTTGACGCTCAGGGGTTACTCCTGGCTATGAGCTCAGAAATCGCCCCTGGCTTGGGGAGACCATATGGGACGCCGGGGGATCGAACCGCGGTCCGTCCTACACTAGCGCTTGTAAGGCAGACACCTTACCTCTAGCGCCACCTTCCCGGCCCCTGAGAATATGTTTTAAGCTGACACATGGATCCAAGAGTTGTGGGTACTTTTGAAACTAATAAGGATAAAAGTTATGTGAAAATTCTATAACTATATATATGAGTATGAAATAAAAATTAATGTGAATTTTTCTTAATTTTGGAAAAATGTTCTGATCATTCAATTATTATTTTGGTGGTGGTAGAGAAGTTGGGCCATATCCCAACTAGAAGGAAAAGAGATTCTTATGGCCCCTGACCAACCATAAGTGGGTACTGTCCCTTTACGGCAAAGACTGCAGTTACCAGAAGCCTGCCCTTCGTAACTTGGCCTGAAGATATATAAAGACTCAGGTTGAAGTGCTAGTGGGGTCAGAGACTCTGCCACTGCCTCCTGCCCGACTGCTTCTGCTGGATGATCGCTGCTCAATTGCTGGAGAAACTGTTTACTGGACTCCTGGCTTCTGCTGTCTTTTGCCACCTCTCCTGCTATTCACTTTTCTCTGGTCCTCTCCTACTGGTCTGGCCCTAACAGTAACACCCAACTGTGCTCAGGACATACCCCTGGCCCTATCTATGCTCAAGGGTCACTTCTGATGGTGTTCAGGGAATCATATGTGATTCAATGCACTAAAAACAAGTTTGCATACCTTCTGTAATATATCTTGAGTTCCTCAATTATTAACTCACTTAGAATGTTTTAAAGGTGACTTATCATCTATAGATCGCCTTGTCTTTGTTTTTTTTTTGTTTGTTTTTGTTTTTTTTGTTTTTGTTTTTGTTTCTTCAGGCCACACCTGTTTGATGCTCAGGGGTTACTCCTGGCTAAGCGCTCAGAAATTGCCCCTGGCTTGGGGGGACCATATGGGACACCGGGGGATCGAACAGTGGTCCTGATCCTTGGCTAGCGCTTGCAAGGCAGACACCTTACCTCTAGCGCCACCTCGCCGGCCCCAGATGGCTTTGTCTGCAGCTATAATTTTCGTTTTTTTTTTTTTTTTTTTTTCATTTTCACTGGGCCACACCCAGAGGTGCTCAGAAGTTACTCCTGGTTCTGTGCCCAGAAATCCTTCCTGGTAGGCTTGGGGGACCATATGGGATGCTGGGGATTGAACCCAGGTTCATCCTGGATCAGCTGAGTGCAAGGCAAATTTCCCACCGCTGTGCTATCGCTCTGGCCCCTGCAGTTAGAATGTTCTACTGCTGATATCATCCAACCACACCTAGTAACCCCTCAGGGATTACTCCTAGCTCTGTGCTCAGGAATCACTCCTGGCAGGCATGGGGGACAATACCGGACACGGGGAATTGAACCTGATTGGTCACATGCAAGAAAAATGTCCTGCCCACTGTACTATCACCCTGACCCCTGGTCCACGGTGTTATCAAAGGTCAGATTATATATCTTTATTTTTAATTTCGATGAATAACAAAGAATGAGGAGCCTCTTCCTCCAAAATAACAGTCCTCCATCTGACCAAATGTTTGAAATGGAATGCTAGGCCACTCCCTTCTTATGAAATTAAAATATATGACCAGGCATAGATGCTAAGTATACCAATATCCAACTTTTTCTTTTAGTTTTTGGGTAATATCTAGCAATATAAAGAGTCACTCTTGGTTCTGTACTCAGGAGTTACTCCTGGTTGTTCTCTGGGGACCATATGGAATGCTGGGGATCCAACCCAAATGGGCACTATTGTTTCTGTACTATTATTCCCCAGTAACTAATATTTTGATAGTTTAATAGATCTAGTTTACCTTTTCTACTTTTTTTGTTTTTGTTTTTGGGACACACCCAGCAGCACTCAAATGTTACTCTTGGTTCTCTGTTCAGAAATCGCTCCTGGCACGGTGGACTAAATGGGATGCTGGGATTCAAACTACCATTGGTCCTGGGTTGGCCTCTTACAAGGCAAATGCCTTACCACTGTGCTATCTCTCAGGCCCCTCTTTCATACTTTTTATTGATAAAAATCATGGGCTTTTTTTTTTCACTATGGCCAAAATAGGGGAACTATCTTTTCAGAAATTCTCTCCCAGACTGTCTAATTTGTATCTTGATGAAAAGGAACACACACAATTACTGATTGAAAAGTCCTGGGGCCGGGCGGTGGCGCTAAAGGTAAGGTGCCTGCCTTGCCTGCGCTAGCCTTGGACGGATCGCGGTTCGATCCCCCGGTGTCCCATATGGTCCCCCAAGCCAGGAGCAACTTCTGAGCACATAGCCAGGAGTAACCCCTGAGCATTACTGGGTGTGGCCCAAAAACCAAAAAAAAAAAAAAAAAAAATCCTTCAATACAGAAATGGTGGGAAATGGCAGGGATATAATGGAGATGTGATGGGGACTGGACAGGTAAGGATTGGGGAGCTCTGGAGGAAATGTATCTGAACCTTGGGACCCCTCAGGTCCAGTGTAGTCAACTCTGAGCAGGGGACCTGTCCATCGTGAGCTGTGAGAGGTTAGGCTACCTTGGCCTATTGTCTGACTTCAGCAGCTTCAAGGTAAAAAGGGAGTTTCATTCTGTTGTTTAGCAAAGTTCACAAATACCTGGAAGAAAGAGAACAGAAAGTATAGATAAATGTTTCCAGAATAGTGTCCTATGAATAGATAAATCAAATACAGTATATATACCATGCTTCCAAAGGTATATAGTAGTCATAAAAAGAGCAGATATTTTGGGGCCGGAGCAGTGGTGCAAGCTGTAAGGCGTCTGCCTTGCACGTGCTAGCCTAGCAGGGACCATGGTTCGATCCTCCGGCGTCCCATATGGTCCCCCAAGCTAGGAGCAATTTCTGAGTGCATAACCAGGAGTAAACCCTGAGCATCACCAGGTGTGACCTCCCCCCCCCCCAAAAAAAAGAGCAGATATTCCATAGGCACTCTGATTATATGGATGAGCTCTGAGGACATAAGTGAAGCAAAATTTGGTAAGCAGGACAGGACAGATGCTCTGAGAAGCTACTTCAATGAGGTGTGTAACAGTAGGAAGTAGAGACTCAAGAGCCAGTGTCTGGAAAGAATGTTTACAGGGAGCTTTTACTGAGTTAACCCAGAGTTTTTTTTATTGG
Source organism: Suncus etruscus (assembly GCF_024139225.1). Lineage (NCBI taxonomy): Eukaryota > Metazoa > Chordata > Mammalia > Eulipotyphla > Soricidae > Suncus > Suncus etruscus. Next base: position 46,635,647 of record NC_064851.1, read on the forward strand.
AGATAAGTTTTCAGATGTGGTGATGGCTGCTCAGCATGTGACTGTACTGAAAATGTGTACTTGGAAAAGGTTGCTGATGTCATGTATGCTTTACCACAATTTAGGAAGGGATCCTCAAACTTATAATGCTTATACATCTTTATCAAAACTCACTGAATCACATACTAGCTTGGAAGCAGGCACACCAAACTGTATTTAGAGTAAACACTAGTTGTGATTACTCCAATTCTATATTTTGGGGTGCTCCTGATGGTTCTCTGGTCACTTTGTGATGCTTAGGATTGAACCTGGGCTCTTCATGAAAATATGTACTTGGATCCAGAGAGATCATACAAGTAAGGCACGTGCTGACCTAGATTCAATTTCTGGTGTCCACTATGGTTCTCCTTAGCACTGCCAGGAGTGTTTCTTGCATGCAGAGCCAGAAGTAATCTTTGATTACTGCTGGGTGTGGCCCCAAAATCAAAACCCAAAAATAAAGAAAAGAACATGCGTAGTGTGAGTTGCTATTTCTCAAGTCTGGATTTTTGTTTGTTTTGGGGCCACACCTGGCGGCACTTCAGGGGTTACTCCTGCACTCAGAAATTGCTCCTGGCAGGCTCAAGATACCATATATGATGCTGGGGACTGAACCCAGGCCTGTCCTGGGTCAACTGTGTGCAAGGCAAAGGCCCTACCACTGTGCTATTACTTTGGCCCACAAACCTGGAATTTTAAAGCCTGCATTTTATAGGTAAATTAAAAATCAATTCTTTTTTAAAAAAGAATTAAAAGAATAAAATAGAAGAATAGAAGATGGGCCCAGAGAGATAGCACACTGGCGTTTGCCTTGCAAGCAGCCGATCCAGGACCAAAGGTGGTTGGTTCAAATCCCGGTGTCCCATATGGTCCCCCGTGCCTGCCAGGAGCTATTTCTGAGCAGACAGCCAGGAGTAACTCCTGAGCAACAAACCAAAAAAGAATAGAAATATCAGTAAATATTAATAAAAATTAATTCCCCTTAAAAATAGGGAGAAGAAACACACACACACACAGAGGAAAAAAATAGGAAGAAAAGATAAATGTCTTCCTCAAACAAAACAAATACATGAAATATATTTTTTCAAATCTATGAAAAAGAGCTTTGTATCAGGAAAATTCAAATCAAGACAACAATGAAATAGCAACAGTGACGCTGACACACATCACAAAAAAACAAAAACAACTAGTTTTAGTTATGGATTTTTTGGTTTTGGGCCACACCAGCATCGGTAATCAGGGGTTACTCCTGGCTCTGCACTCAGAAATCACTCCTGGCAGGCTCAGAGGACCATATGGAATGCGGGGGATCTGACTGGACAGGGGTCTGTCCGGGGTTGATCATGTGCAAGGCACATGCCCTACTGCTGTACTAGCGCTCCGGCCCCTAGTTGTGGTTTTTAGGAAAAAGAATCCTCACTCATTGCTGGTGGAAATGTGAATTAGTCCAACAATTTTGAAAAACAATGTAGACACTCCTCAAACAATTAAGAATCGAGTTTCCACATGATCCTGCAATTCACTTCTGGGCATCTATCCCAAGGGCACAAAAACTATTCAGAAAAACCATTTGTACTCCTGTGTACATTGTAGTGCTATTCATTATAACCAAAATCTGAAAACAACTCAGGTATTCAAGAGCAGATGACTATATAAAGAAAATGTGATACATATACACAATAAATAATACTTGGCTATAAAAAATGATGCAAGGCCCAGAGTGATAGCACAGCGGTAGGGCATTTGCCTTACATTTGGCTGACCCTGGACAGACCAGGATTCAGGGCTCAATTCCCATATGGCATCTCATATGGTCCCCAGAGCTTGCCAGGAGTGATTTCTGAGTGCAGAGCCAGGAGTAACCTCTGAGTATTGCTGGTGTGGCCCAAAAACAAAAACAAAAACAAAACGAAACAAAGGAAAAAGAAGATGCAATTTGCTGCTACATAGGAGAACTGGAGGGTTACTTGTTGAATGAAATCAGCCAGGAGAGAGATAAGATATAGAATGATCTCTCATATGTGTGCTATAATATATATTATATAGAGAGAAATAGCAATATATACATGTATATGTACATATATGTGTACATATATACATAGAGAGAGAGTGAGAGAGAGAAAGAAAGAGAGAAAGAGAGAGAGAAAGACAGAGAAGAAGAATAACAAAAAGACCCAAAGCTCAGAACTGGTATCTAGAGCTGAGTTTATTGTGTCAGTGAGATGGAGAAAAGGGAGTAAGGAGAATGAACAATGTAGTGAGGCCTGTGGCAATGGAATCCTGTTTTCATGGAGACCTATCATGGATAGTATTGTAAATCTTAAACCATTGTGACAAAAGCAACCACCATGAACCGGAAAGGATGAAATGATGCATCCTAGTGGCTGTAGTGGAGTAGGACAATTATCAAGGCAATGAAACTAGCTGCTAAAATGTCATAAACAATTTCTCCCTCTCATAATCAAGGGCTTAGAATGTGCAACATGGAACCTGGGGAGCCCCTGTCCTTTGGATCCCTGGCTCAGCACATGACTAGCACAGGCTACTCACCTGGTCCAGTGTGGTCTGCGAGACAGAGTACTCCTCGATGAGCAGACTGTCCTTGTGAGAGAGGAGCAACTGGAAGACCCTAGCCAGGGAGGAGGAGGAGACCTGGAACTGCAGCATGTTGTGGTGTCGCTCCCTTTGCACGCTGCCCGGGAAGTTCCCCTGGAAAAACTGCTCCACTGGGTTCAGGTCTGGTTGGAGGCTGTCCCTTGGGGATCTGATTTTCATTGTAACGATGTAGCCATCTCCAAACCTGGGCAAACACATGAGACCTAGGATAGGCTCTGGTATGGGCCACTGAGACAGACCCCCGAGACAGTCCCCTAGGACAGGTCCCTGGGACAGACAGTGGTTGGAACCTTAAAAAAGTAAAGGCCTGGGCCCGGAGAGATAGCACAGTGGCGTTTGTCTTGCAAGCAGCCGATCCAGGACCAAAGGTGATTGGTTCGAATCCCGGTGTCCCATATGGTCCCCCATGCCTGCCAGGAGCTATTTCTGAGCAGACAGCCAGGAGTAACCCCTGACCACCGCCGTGTGTGGCCCAAAAACAAAACAAAACAAAACAAAACAAAAAAAAGTAAAGGCCCATCCTGTAGACCTTGAGTGTGGAAGAAAAATGAAAACAGAAGCAGGATAGGCCTGGGAGTTCAGGACTTACTCAGTCATTATATGGACCTTCAAGAGTGGCAGAGAAAAGCTAAGACTTGAGAAGGCAGTTAGTTCATCCTGAGAAAGTTTTTAGAAGCAAATGGAAGTGCCAAGCTAAGGACTGTTTGTGCTTTCGTCCTCCTCTCAGCAAGAGAACTGGATGAAGAATGTTCCACCTGAGAATGTACTCAGGAACCTGGTTGGCCTACATGCTTATGTCAAGGTAGACAGTGTTGGTTTAACTTAATCCAGGGCTCCCTCTATGATCATGTATTGTCCTAGCTACCATAAAATACCTTTGCCTATTAGCTGCAGAAAATTGACTGCCTTTCCATCTGAGAATACTCCTTTCTCACATGCTCTTCCATGGGGGCATAGGGGCAAGAGAGAGAAAGGAGAAGGAGTGATGTGACTCAGGCAGTTGGACACAGGAAGTAGTGAACAAGATCTAGTGATTCTGGGCTCAGAGAGATAGCACAGCGGCGTTTGCCTTGCAAGCAGCCGATCCAGGACCAAAGGTGGTTGGTTCGAATCCCGGTGTCCCATATGGTCCCCCATGCCTGCCAGGAGTTATTTCTGAGCAGACAGCCAGGAGTAAACCCTGAGAACCGCAGGGTGTGGCCCAAAAACAAAAAACAAACAAACAAACAAACAAACAAAGATCTAGTGATTCTGTGCTTATACTCTCTTAAGCTGTGTTTGAGCTGAAGTTGTTCAAGAAATCAAGGCTCCATATCCAAATGCAGTGACTGCTTAATCTTTCCAAAATGTTTCTCTACCTAGATGTATCCTGGATGTACAAAGACACAGTACCATATCTGCCCACTCCCAGAAATTCAGGCTGCAGAGAAACTCAGCATGGTGAGGGCTTCTCACTTCAACTAGAGAGTTGGAGCTAGTAATTTAGGCCCTAAGTAAGGGAGTGCTGACTATTGGTCTCTCCAAGTTTATCTATGTTCAGAGGAGGTTGGTGTCTCTCATGCTGTGCTTAGGACCCTTTCTGATGATCATTGGCCATGCAGGCCTTCCATTCAATATAAGAGCCTGGGGATGAGAAGCTCTCTCTACCCAATAGTGCTGGGGATTATTGGGGTCACCACTGGTGTTCAGGGGACTCCAAGGCTGTACCCATTGGTCCTTGAGGAACCTGTGATGTCAGGTATCAAACCAGGGTTGGCAGAAGTCAATTGTCTTAACCCTGAATTACATCTCAGGACCCTGATCCCCATTTAAAAAGCATGGAGAACATAACATTATTATAATAATGTTATATTGGGGAGGGAACACACCTAGTGATGCTCAGGGAGCCATTAGGTATGCTAGGATTTGAATTAGCATCATGGCCACAGCTACATGCTAGACAAACACCTTCTTCTTTATACTGTCTCTCCAGCCCCTAATAATCTCATCTGAATGCATTGTCAGCATTGAAACTACCATTGATGCATTATTTATAGCAGTTTGCAATCTAAGGGGAATGGAAGAATCCCTCTCAATTGGTTTTTCTGTTTTATTGTAAGACACATGGTCCATTCTCAAATGCAAAATTGTATCTATAATATGACAGAAAAGCAATCCTGATTTTTAGGCTATTAGGTCTCTTAATTGTCCCTCTGATGGCTCTGGACTCTCACTACAAAGATAAGCCAACTGCATTGGTGGGATAATGCGGCAGCAGTCAAGGCCCCTACTTTCCTGCATCCAAGCAGCTTTGCATATGCCTCGATTCATGCAGGAGCACTATTGTGGGCCTTCAGCCACAGGCAACCACCCAGCCTTGACAACTGACTTCCAGACCAAATCCTGTCTCCGCTATGGAAGTACAAGCTGCCACCTTCACTTGTGCCAGTGGAATATGGGGACAAGAGGACTTTCAGGGGTCTATAGGAGCATAGGACCACTTCAAACTTCCCCACCATGTCTTACTTGTACTTGAGATGCCCCACCATGTCTTACTTGTACTTGAGATGCTGTATGGTTCCCAGACACTGAAAGGTCCCCCTCACCATGATGGCCAGCCGTGTGCACAGGGCCTCACATTCTTCCATGCTGAGGGGCAAGAAAGAGGAGTTGAGGGTAGGGGTGAGGTCTCCCATTGCCCAACAGCTCTAGTTCAGTTGCTGGGATGTTCTTACCTGTGGGATGTGAGGACCACAGCTCTTCCTTCTCTGATGATGCTCATGATGGTGTGCCATAGCATGCGGCGTGCCTGCGGGTCCATGCCTGTAGTGGGCTCATCCTGTGGGCAGGCACAGGGGTGAGCTTGGAGTTGGTCTCTCCCTGTCACTACCCCCTTCTCTGGGCTCCCTTTCCTGCAGCTTTGCTCTCTGTAGTCTGTTGAGGCTTGGGATTAGTTGTAAGGAGAGACACAGGAGGTAAAGTGTGGAGAAAAGAGTCAGCATGCATGGGCTGGAGAGACAGGGGTTAGGCACTTTGCCTTTCATGTGGCCCACTCTGGTTCTACCATTGGGCCACATAAAGAATCCAGAGCACCACCAGGAATCCATAGATCCTGAGCACATCTGGGTGTCCCCCCACCAAAAAAAAACCAACCAGAATGCATACCTCTAGATCCATTTCAGCCCATGAATTGGTTAGGAAAATGAAAGCATATTGGGCCAGAGAGATAGTACTGGGGAAGGCCTTGCCATTGGCTGACCAAGTTTAATCCCTAGCACTCTATACATTTCCCTGAGCTTTCTAGAGCTTACACCTGATCACAAAGCCAGGAATAGCCCCTGAGCAGAACTGGGAGTGGTTGCAAACCCCTGAAC